>NC_135712.1:137577667-137895162 GCF_964656455.1 Halichoerus grypus
TCGTTCCTCTGTACTTAGTGTCTTTTCCCCTGTGACTGCTTTAAAGACTTCTCTCTTAATCTTTTGTTTTCAGTATTTTTAATAAGTACTTAATGTTTGTTTTTGTTTGTAACCATTATGTGTGAGATTCATTAAGCTCCTAGAATCTTGATAGCTTTTAAAAAGTGTAGTGTTTTGGAATAATATGGAACATTATTGACCATTTTTGTTTAAATATATTTCTTCTGCCCTAATCTGTCTCTTCTTTCTTTTGAGGACTCCGGTTACATGTATGATAAACCATTTTACATTGTCCCATAGATTGCTATGGCTCTTTTTTTTTTTTTTTTTAAATCTTCTCTGTGCTTCACTTTTAGAAAAATTCTATTGATCTTTCTTCAAGTTCACTGGTCTTTTCTTTTACCATTCCCAGTGTGCTATTGATCCCATTTAGTGATTTTTTTTTTTTTTCCTTTCAGGCACTGTGTTTTTCAATTTTGGAATTTCCATTTGGTTCTTTTATAGTTTGTATTATTCTGTTGTGATTTGTTACTTGTTCACTCATGTCCATCTTTCTTTAAATCAATGAATATATTCATAATAACTTTCAAAATCCTTATTTGCTAATTCTAATATTTATGTGACGTCTGTGTTTCTATATTCTGTTTTATCTCTCATGGTCATCCCCCCCCACATGCACACTTTTATTATCTATTAACTCTTGAATATATGCTAGAAGTGATGAATGCTTTATTGTTGGGATTCTGGATTATATTATCACCCTTTAAAGATGGCTTTGCTCTAGTAGGCTATTCAGAGTTTTTAAACTGGAGTTTTAGGTTGGCTTTAGTCTTTGTTGAGACAAATCTACAGTAGCTCTCCTTATAGGCCTATAGTTGCCATACTTCTAAGGCATGACCTTTATAAAGTCCCACCTGGCTACTCTGGATATTTAACAAAGCCTAGCCACTTTGAACCAAATTGAAATTTCTTCCAGTACTCTGTGACCTTTGGAATCTTCATTCATCTCTCCCCTGACAGTAGCTATTCTCTGCCATACCTTAGTGAGTTTCAGCCTCAGGGTGAAAACAGTATTTGGCTAATCATTCAATAATTAATCTTTCTGTAGTATAGAAGAAACTATTCTTAATTTTTTCTTTTTTACAACTAGAAAATTATTGGCATTTGGGAGGGATTTACAAAATACTATTTAAAAAAATGTGTGTAAGCTGTTCTTTTAGAATTCATCAGAAAATGCAAGGGGACATTTTTTGCTATTATTTGTCTGGCTCTAATTATATTTTTGTATTTTTCCCCTTTTTATATTCCATTTTTCAGGTTTTTAAATATTTGTTTCCTGATCTTTGGATTTGCTTCTGTTCTTAATATGCATATTTATTTTAATCTAAAATTTTATTAAGATTTTAAATTTAATATGAGTACATTTTTAAAAAGAGCAATTGCTAGTATAGACCCCACAATAAATCAATTTAATCTTCTAAATATCAGCATTTTGGGCACTACTTCGTTGAAAGCTACATTTTTGTGTAAGAATCATGAAAAATCATTTGTGTACTGTCCTTTCAATAGAAAATTATAAATTACAAATTATTAGGATCCATTATCTTGAAGATGGGATAAGGCATGCATCATCCCGAAAGCAGAAGACCAAGAGGATACAGCTCTAGATATGCCATCTGAAGTTCAAAAATACTGGATTATTTCATCATTTGAGATTTATTCTTTGACAAGCAATACTGTCATCTATTTCATGAAGTAGGAAAACAAAGGATTTCTTTAACAAATGTAGCAAAAGTCACAGAAAGAACAATCAGATATCCTACTGAGAAGCATGGGAAAATCATTCTCAGGTTAGCTTGTTTTCAGGTTTTGTTCTTTTTTAATAATGGATCTACTTTTTATCCATCTTGGCAAGGAATGGGAAAAATTGTAATAAATTGTTCTTTAAAGATTTTTTTAGATTTTACTAAGAAGTATGTTTGGGGAGGTTTAATTTTGTTTTACCACTTTCACATTTCTGTGTTCTCTTTTTCCCTTCTTCTTTCCTGTAGCTTTTCCTTATTCTAGCATCTCATCTGCCCCCTGCCAGATTTTCTTACACCCTTACCCATTTAGTTCATTTCCTTTTATCCTGAACACAACACTGAAGGATAAACACTACCAATTTTTAAAAATCTAATTTCTTGGTCTTGATCAGGGCCCTCTTCCTCCCAAATAATGAATTAGAAACTCTTAGCTTCTTCTTTCTATCTTACTACATCTTCTTTCTATTTTACTAAGATAGGAACGTGTCTTGGTCTAGCCCCTCCATAATTGTCCAGATTTGTTCAAGTTCACTTGCATGGTCTTCATTCCAAATAATATAGTGAAATAATCTAAAAGTGTATTCACTTACATTGTTATTGTATTAATCAGGGTAGGCTACACTGCTGTAATAGATAGAACAAAAAATATAATGCTTAAACCTGATAGAAGTTCATTTCTTTCTAACAACTTACCATAGGTGTTTAAGTTGGAGGCCACTCTTCTCTGTGTAATCATTCAGGGACTTGGGCTCCTTCCATCTTGTGGCTTTGCCATCCCCGATACCCTTGATGACTCAGCATGCTCAAGATCAGTTTACCACATCCAGGTTTTTTGGTAGAAGAGGAAAGCGAACCGAAGAATGTCATTCACCTCTTAATGGTCTGGGCCGAGAAATGGCCCATATCATACCCACTCTCATTACACTCTGACTGTGGGAATGAGGAATTCTAATTAGGCCTGAATCAGATGGCCACCACTTGTCCAGTTCCTACCAGCAGAACATGAAGTAAGCTGTCCACAGAAAAAGCAGCTCTGTTATTAAGACAGAGAAAGTGATCATGGGCAAGGTAATGTCACATGTTCCATACATCTTAAAACAATTTCCTTCCATGTTTGTATACAGTATCATTTGATTTTCACAACTTGCTAAGGTAAGATAAATGGGGCAAGTGAGGACATCTTTCCTTAGGAGTGAATATTTTGAATCAATTTTGAGTGATTTTAAAGAAGATCTATATTTTTTATTTTTTAAAATTTTTAAAGTGTTTATTTTTTTAAATATTTTATTTATTTTATTTGAGAGAGAGAGAACAGGAGCAGGGGGAGAAGGAGAAGCATACTCCCCACTGAACAGGGAGCCCGAAGTGGGGCTCGATCCCAGGACCCTGAGATCATGACCTGAGCCAAAGGCAGATGCTTAACTAACTAAGCCACCCAGGTGCCCCCATTTTTTATTTTTTTGAGAGAGAGAGCATGCTGGAATGTGCTCAGGGGGGAGGAGCAGAGGGGGAGGGAGAGAGAATCTCAAGCAGGCTCCACACCCTGATGTGTGGAACCTGATATGGAGCTCAACCCCATGAACCTGAGATTATGACCTTAGCCAAAGAGTCAGACACTTGACTGACTGAGGCACCCACATGCCCCAAGAGAGATCTATATTTCATTATTTTTTATTCCAAATGTAAGGTTTGGTGTAGTGGTTAAGAAGTCCTATTTCCTGGGTTCAAAGCCAGGATCCACCATATCTTTCCTGTGTAACTTTATTTATTTATTTATAAAGATTTTATTTATTTGAGAGCAAGAGCACAAGCAGGGGGAGTGGCAGGCAGAGGGAGAGGGACAAGCAGACTCCCCACTGAGCAGGGAGCCCAATGTGGGGCTCAATCCCAGGACCCTGAGATCATGACCTGAGCTGAAGTCAGATGCTTAATCAAGTGAGCCACCCAGGCACCCCACTTGTGTAACTTCTTAACCATGTAACCTCAGACAAGTTAGCCTCTTTATGCATCAGTTTCTTCTACCATAAAATGGAGAGGATGACTGTCAATACTTAATAGGTTTGTTCTGAAGAATAAATGAGCTAATACACATAAATTGCTTTGAAGCATATCTGGCACATAGTAAATGCTCAATGAATGTTATAATAATAATAATAGTTACTAGAATTATTATTCTTTCACCCAAGTACATGTTTTATAGGTGTGAGCAGTTTGGGGCTCTGGTAGAGAAAGCTCTTGATAGATGTTAGATCTCAAGGACAAAAAAAAACCTAGAAAACTTACAGTATTATTTATTTAATTTCATGCCTTCTGCACTTGCTTTGCGTCCTGATGGTATTTCTATTTGTTTTCACAGATGTCAATATTTTCCTGTTTCTCCTTTTGAAATAGATTTTTATGTGGAGCATGTAAACAGTATCTGAAACAAGTGAAATTAAATTCTCCCAAGTGGAGGATCAAAATAGAAAGAAAGAAAAATTTGAGCTTGAATCCATGGTTCACAGGAAGGTTGTAAAGGCCAGTAATTTTGCTTACAGAGAACCCAAAAAATAAGTAGGGGGAGGGGGAGAGTATGTTTGATAACTAGAGATTTTGCGGTAGGGATCTAAGGCAAGGGGTCAAATTCATATGGATAAAAACAGTATTTGGCTAAACTTTTTTGATCAAGGAAGAGCTTCATTTGGTTTCATATTAACTTATTCACACTTCTCCTTGCTGTTTTCTCAATCAATCCTTGAGCAACTTGATACACCATGTCTAATTCTTCATAAATCAGCTAAACTTTAGAGTGATATTGACAGGGGCTTTGCTGACTCCATTGTTTCCTGTCAAGAGTTTTATTCGGCTTCAAAACAATTTGCCGTGAACGCCCTTGTTTGCTTGCCACACTGGTCTTTGTTTGGACTGAAAACTTTGATTTATAACTGTATATAATTGATGGCTGTGGGGTAGGGGGACTATAGCTCATGCTCCTCCTCTTTTAATCTAGCTTTGCCTAGAAATCCATGTAGTAGAGCATTCTCAAGGGAACCAGGCTGGGAAATTTTCCATATACCCAATGGGAGGCCATTAATCATGGGGAGGAGTGTGTTTGTGAAAGTAAAGAAAACAAAAGTCAGACCACCTCAAGATGGCTTATCAAAAGAATAGATGTTAAAGCTAATGTATTCATTGTGGGGTATTTATAAAGAAAAGCTGAGCTATTTGGTGAACCTGATATATTTGCTACTCCAAAAATGAAATTTGACATTAGTACTTCAAATTACTAATATTGAAAAGCCGCTTCAGAGTCCCCGAGGAGTCGCTCAGTCGTTGACTGGGGAGCAGTTGAAAGCTCTTTTTAAATGGCACAAGTATCTTTCTCTCTCTCTCTCTCTCTCTTTTTTTTTTTAAATAATGGGAAAAAAAGGCAAAGGAAAATACAGGATTTTTTTTGGCAGCTGCATCACAATGTAGCTTGCGGTCCCTGTCATCATAGTGTTTGCTGAATGTAAGGCCCTGTTCTCTCCTCACCCTGCTCCCTTTAGGTTTTACTAATTCAAAAAGAGTCTGTGAAACTTTCTAAGTTGCACATTTCTTTAGAGTGTGAAGATTGATATGAAGTTTCTGAAGCAATGAGAGATTCTTCTCAAGGGTTGGAAAGAATAGAGTAAGTCAGTTTTACTTCTTTAATATTCATCATGAAGATATGAGACTTGATCATTTATTTGTGGTTTATTTGGTTCCTCCATAAAAATTGTCTTGCCCGGTAAAGATATTTCACGATATTTCACGATATTTCAATAGCCTATTTAGGAAAAAATAATTATACATGTATTCTTGCCAAATGAGTTATAATGCCAAGATTAGAGTAATACATCACTAGATACAGTAAATTTTAGGTGGTTACACAAAGTATTTTAGTGATGGAGAATGTTGATCCAGCAGGGATAAACAAAGGAAGTAACAAAATCAAAGAGAGTTATAAGCACTGATGGGGACTGGATCATATCCCACAAAAATATCCCAAATTGTGACAAGAACTGGGTTGAAATATTGCTTAATGTCAGGTCACTTTATTTACTAACTAAACTGTTTTTATCATTGAAGTGGCTCTTACAGTGGTCTGAGGCAACAATGGTGGAGTTCATTTTTTTCACGTACCTCTTGATATAGATAGACATTATTTGAAGTTATTTGTTTTATTTTGCATTGTTTTATTTCAGTGAGATTCGGCAATAGCAAACCTCTCCTTGGAAGAGAAGCCAAGAATATTGTCAGTTTATTTCTTCTTCTTTAAAGGAGTTTGAACTGATAAATAGTTCCCATGTAAGAATGCTAAAGTCGAAATGGAAATAGTGCTTTTCATAGATTCTATCCCTTGTTATATCAGAATCCTTTGAAATTAGGAGAAAGACGGTTTCCAGATGTTGGTACATTAGCACTCAGAGTCGCCACTTAATGACACAAGAATCAATGGGCCTTGGAGAACAATTCCTTAACATTGACCTCATGTGGGATGTAACTTCAGGCCCACTGATGTGACTTATCAGAAAAATATTCACTAACCAAATGACAGAAAGCAGTAATTAAAATCCACAGTTAATCTGAATGAAAGTACAAAATAACACAGATGGAGGACAACTTTGAAGAATTAAAAATCCATTTCCTTGAAAGGGGCAAGAGACAAGCTCTGAGCCACCTGATCATCACAGAGAGCTAGATACCTTTGCACATCATCAGAAAGCTTTGTTCAAAATAACCCCTGCCAAAAGGAGATGCATGCATGGGAGCGTTTTTTTAGTTCTTTCATGAGAAAAGTGAGTATTTGAGGAAAGACTCTATTATGGGATATTTTTAAGCCTCTCCAAACTTCTGATATTTGTTCTGTGTTCTAACAGCCTTGCATTTCAAAACCAATATTTATTTTGCATGAGTATTCCAATCTTATGAAATATTTCACTACCTGTGTTCAAAGTGTAATTTCCCTCCCTTACCAAAAAAAAAAAAAAAAAAATCTGTCACTGTACTCACAATCCCCTGTGCTCTTAAGAAGCTGAAGCTTCAAAACAAAATCTCATTCTGGATGTTTGCCATTGAACCACCTTCCTGTTGTCTGATGCTGTCCTATAATGTGGATGTTGTTGCCTTGGGGGACAAGATTTTCTATTAGACTTCCAGGATCTAGCCCCTTTTAATAGACAGTCGATGACTCTCCTCTCACTTCCTGGATAAACAGTTCAGATTAGGCAGAAAATAAAATATTCATGTCCTGGTACTAAAGAGACAAAAATGCCCCCAAATAAAGGATGGTGTTTTAACCCTACGCAGAGAAGACTTCCAGAAACAGCCGGTGTGCACTTACAGAAATAATTGTTCTACAGTGATCATAACAGGGCATCTCTTGTTCAAATTCACACTCCATTTTTCATGGGGGGGGGAGATGGTTTTCTTCAAAACATGTTTAAAATAATCCATGATCTCAAAAGTACTAGATACATATTATTAAAATAAAATATGAAGGCTGTTGGCTGTGTTCCAGAAAAGCTGAACTCTGTTAAAGGACCTAATGAACAGTCATGGCTTCGTGTGCAATTATTTAATTGGGGAATAGATTTTTCTATCACTGTCCCTGGCAGTAGCTGCCATTTGATCCTGAGGCTTGGATTAAATGTTTCATCAGTAGTGCCTATTTAAGGATCTTTATAGAACAACAAGTCAATCCCCTGGGCAAGCCCATGTCAACTGCAATAAAGAGATCTGCGCAAGTGAGGGCGAGGTATTTTTTTTGCAACACGTACAGAGAATTGAACGTGCACTGGGTGATCCAGATGCTTTCCGAAGTTTGAGGGTGCACAGTCTCCTGATGGCCAAGGTTGGAAGCTAAATTCACTTTGTCCATGGGATTGTATGGTTTCCTGAGGGAAATGAATTCTCCACCTACCACCCTCTTTCTAAGCACAGGTGAGTCCTGGCAAACAGGAAAATGGCATAGAAACTGTGACTTGCCTTTCTTTTTCAGGAAATCGCTGCTTCTGAACCTGAAACTGGAAGGCTCATTGCTTTATGCCCTTCTACAGAATCCACCATCTGTTCCTCGAGGGGTAGATGTCAATTTGAGAGGCTTGAACAATTATCTTTTAGTTTGGTTAGTTGTTTTCCCACTTACTCTTTGAGTGGTCATGGACATAAACGCACACAGCTAAGGAGGACTGGATTGTTTGGCATGAGTGCTAAAAAGCCCTGGTCTCATTAAAACAGTTGAATACATCTAAAAGCATTCTGAAAATTAAAATCTGAACATCTTTTTTTTTTTTTTAAAGGCAGATGTGTTGTTGGTACCATCAATAACCCTGTAAAAGGGTTTCATCTGGGGTTGATGTCTCCCTTTTGATGGTGTGATCATCTTGGTTTGGTCTGCATGACCTGCAAGTTATCTCAAAATTGATAAAAATGCATCTTATGTCATGGTTGAGTCAGAAGATGTTGTGTGGGGATTTCTTTTCAGGATCTGGGGATGTGTCTGGGCACGCCGTCTCATTCAAATTAAGAAACCAGTTGCGGCACAATGTTCTTTTATAGACTTCTAGGATTTGGATAATTGAATGGCTATGCTCTGCCTCACTATAGCTTAAGAGGCATCTTTCTGATAGGGGCGAAGGACGGGGCGGGGGGGGGAGTGGAAACAAGTGCTTTTACAGCCAGGCTCTAGGAATCTGCTGACAAGGCACTTAGGAGAGACGAGGCGGTCCTGTCGGTTGCTTAGAAAAGTTCACAAAATCTTTCCCATCTGTGAAGTGATGGGGAAAAAGTATCCAACCAAAAATGTTGCAAACTATTGTGATGTCTGAGCTCTTTCGAGAACAGGAGGGGCAAAGGAATACTCCAAAATGCCTTTTTTCTCTCCGTTTCATGGAGGACTTTTTTGTTTGTTCAAGATCTTAAGAAAAATAAATGAGGATGCATCCTGAATAAAGCGTCGCTATCTTAATTTGCGGGCAGGCATTCCTTCAGATTTCAGGAAAAAAAATTGAAGTAAAAATGAGTGTCTGGACTCGCCTGCCCCGTCCCATCCCCACACCACCAAAGGCAGGCTGTGCCCTGGAAATGGTGATCTGTGACTCAGATTATGACCTTGCTCCTTTTTTTCCAGAGAAGAATGTTAAGACAACATTTACCGTTGCGCAGAAGCTTTGTGAATACCTGATTTATGATAAACTATGCCTCTGAGAAGTATGTCATCCTGCTATGTAATTGCTGTTGGCTATCGGAATAGTTTTCCACTGAATACATTCCCAGACAGTAATGTCACCTAATGTGAGTTCTAGGTGTGAGGGAGGATATTTGACACAAGCGCCATTTTTCCTTGTGCCCTTAGTCCATCTCTAATAGTAACTTAGGGAGGGGAGAGGCCTGAGGCCACAACTCAGAACGACTAAGGCATTCCTTATAGCATTACAGAGATGTGGCAGAAGGGGGATATTCACGTCCAGTGTTCTAATTGCCCTGTTCAAGTGAATGGTGTGCCATCCTAAATTGGTGCACAAGTGTTGCTCACCATGGTATCGACTCTGGATTAGTCTCATGTTTCGGGGCCCCTTGCTCTGATGCAGGTGGTAAACCAGAACTCTCTTGCTTGTAGCGGACATGTTATTCTTCATGATTTTTGCTTTCTCCAGGGGAAGATTAGCTTTTAGTTTTTTCATTTTTAGTTATGTGATCCAGCACTCCTTAAAACTGATTTTTTTTTTCTTTTATACCAGTGTCTGGGTTGGGGTGGATTTCTATTTGTTTTTACTTTAATTTTTATCGATGAAAGTAAGGAGTGCTATTCTCAGGACCCCCTTGGGAGCTCGGAGTTTGTAAATCATCACCACTGTGGTATCCAGAATAAAATACAGGATTCTTCCCATGACTAGTATTATGCTGGGGTTGAAATACCTCTGGATCACCTTCGTCTTCCTTGCTAATATAGGATGAATTGTCCATATGCTTTCACTTATCAAGTGCCTGCTTGTGTGCCTCTGGTGGGAGTGCAGGGATGTTTAGGACAGCTCTTCACAAACACTAGTGTGCATCAAATCCCTTGGGGTTTGGGGGGGGCTTGTTAAAATGGAGACTTTGATGCAGAAAGTCTGAGGAAGGACCTGGGATTTTTCAGTCCTAAAAAGTACCCAAATAATGTCAATATTCCCAGTCTGTGGGTATCAAGGGTATAGGATACTCGCTATGAACTTACAACGCACCAGGTTTTATGTGACCTTGCACAAATAACAGGACATACTGTGAGGAGGACACAGTTAGCTAACGTTGGTCACCTATTGCTTGCAAGTCATAGGCTACTCTGATTATGGTGTGGTCCCTGATGTTTTTGATACCTTCTATCTAGTTTGAGAGACAGGCAGATAAACCACTAATTTCATTAGACTGTGACAGATAGAGCTCTCTACCAAGATGGCAGTGGCGCCAAGGGAAGGGAACAGCTTTGCTTGTGTGGGTTAAGGAAATGCCACCGAAGTGATGCTTATTCATCCGGGTCTTGAAGGGTGAGAGGTTTCCAAGCTGAAGACATGGCTAAGTGCCTGTTCAAAGGTAAAGAAGCACAGTGTAGCACAGAGTGTTTGAGGTAGCACATAATTCCTGGTGCAAGGGCTGCAAGTATAAGGAAATGCATGTATCAGGAAATGTAGTTCATGTTTACTAAGAAAATGTATATGCTATGGGGCACCTGGGTGGCACAGTTGGGTAAGTGCCAGACTCTTGATTTTTGGCACATGTTGTGAGATTAAGCCCCACGTCAGGCTCTGCACTTAGCAGGGAGTCTGCTTAAGGCTCTCTCTCCCTTTGTCCCTCCCCAACACTCTCTCTCTAACATACATACATACATACATACATACATACATAAATCTTTAAAAAATGTATATGCTAGACATCTCACATTTATTAGTCCTAGTCTTGCAACAAATCTGAAAGGAAGTAATATTTTTCCCATTTTGCAGATAAAGAAACAGGTTAAGGAAAATTATGGGACTCTTTGGCAGATGTACAGTTTGTCAGAGGCCAGGCTGGATTTTAACCCCTAATCTCGATAACAACAAAGCCCTGGCTATACCCCCTCTGCCACGCTTGGGGAAATCAGCAGAGGCCAGATCACAAAGAGCCTTATCAACTGTACTAAGGAGGTTAAACTGGACCCTATGAATGATGGGAAACCTTGGAAGACTTTTAAGTAGAGAGATAGCATTTGGATTATTGAAAAAGTATTCAATTACCCTGTGGAGTGGTAATTTAAGAGGGGGCCTTGTGGAAATAGATGAGAAATTGATGACCGTTAAGCACCAAAAATTATCAACTCATGGGTGCTCTAGGAAAACACAAATCTCATGAAATTCAAGGAGCTTGCAGTCTAGTCCAGGGGAAGAACTTGTATACACAAAACAAAAATATCAGATTCAAGATCTGAAGGTACCTTCAAGTTCAGATTAACTACCAGTATGTAGGGTATCTGAGGAGTAAACCACCTTGTAAATGGGTACTGTCCAGATGCAGGAGGACAGGGCGTGGAGCTCCCTAATTCTAAGGATGTTGCTGCCTCAAGACCCAGCCACTGAGTTATTTAAACTGAGTCGAATCTTCACACACCCACAGTGGTCTCTTATCTGCTTATGTGAGGTCTATTTGAGGCTAGTTTTCAGCCTTTCCACTGTTAATTTCACTAACCTCTGTTTGAATGTCTACCCAAAGGGAGGCCTTCTCCATATCCAGAGATGGTGGCATGTGCAAAATATACACCCGTCATATATGCCATAACAGTCATTTCTGGAGCATGCACTGTGTTCCGGGCAAATAGCAAAATTGCTCTGGAGGAACCCCATGGGAAGAAAATGACATTCTGGTTTTACAAAGGAGGAAAGTACAGCACAGAGCAGTTAAATTAACTTGCTCAGGTCACCGAGCTAGTCAGAAGCAGTGTGCTGACCCAGATCTTCCCGCTGGCAAAGCCTTTGCATCTCACCCTAGGCAGCACCACCTCCCTTGCTATGCCTTCTATCTGTAGGCTCCTTCCTAATGTAGGCTCCCTCCAAACCATTTTGCCAGTTTGATGTATTTTTCTTGCTACTGGTGCTTGAGAGGCAAGTAAAGGGGTGGTCACCTTATTTGACAGATGAGAGAGAGAGACTAGGTAAATAGGATGGTCCCAAAGTCAAAATTAATAAGGGTTGTTCTTCTTCCTCCTCCTCTTCCTGGCCTCTGGTCTAATGCTCTTTCTGTTTGTCTCCAGGTCTCATCCCAAGGTTCAGTGGTTCTTAAATTTGGCTGCATTTTGTGATCACCTGGAGATCTTTGAAAATACAGATGCCTGGCTTTGAAAACTATGAATGCCTGCACACACATTCTGATTTACTTGGTATTAGATGCATTGGAATTCTCAAAGTTGTCTAGGTGATTCTGAGATGTGGCAGAGTTTGGGAACCCCTGCCTTATCTTTTGAGATAGTCGGTTTGGGATGGTTGAGAGCGGTGATTTTGAAAGCATGATTCCTGGACCAGCAGCATCAGCACCAATTGGGAACTTAGTAGAAATGCAAATTTTTGGAGTCCACACCAGACCTATATATCAGAAATTCTGAGGGTGGAGTCCAGAAATCTGTGTTTTAGACAAGCTTTCCAAGTGATTCTGATGCAAGCCAAGCCCCATACTTCCTCCCAACAGGTTTATGGTGTGGAACATGGTGACCAGCTGTCTGCTATTTTTACTGAGGCCAGAGCTCAGGGGAAATATATTTAAACCCAAATGACAGTACAAGGCATTCAGATTTGTATTAAAGATGGATATCCTGGTAGTGTAGGTTGCCAACTGCAGGAATAAAAAAACTGAGGGAGGATTCTGGAATCTTTCTGGGGGTGGCCAGAGTATTGTACCATCAAAAAGCAAAAAAGGAAAAGGAAGAAACTGGCCTCTGGAGAAAAATGAAAGCAGTAAGTATTGTCATCTGACTTTACTTTAGTCATTTACAGCCCTTCCTTCCTGCACTTTGAAGTTCATGGTGATGTCTTAACTGGCACCTCTTGTTTTCTCCTGAAAATCTCAACGCAGTTGAAACCTCCGTCTTCCAGATAGTTCCGTGCTTATGGCAGAAAGCAGGCATTCACTGCCCAAGAAGTCAAGGCCTGAGTTATGGATGGCAAAGTGACTTTTCCTCTGCCTCTTTCTCATTACTGGGCCACTAATTGGCATCATTTCCCCGCTACTGCAATTTTTTTTCAACATTATAATTTTAAGTAATTCAGTATATTAGACAATTTCCCTAATGCCCTTTGTTGCATGTTCATTCAATGTGGCTGGTTTTTCTCCTATTTTTCCAAGTATTCCCCACTGGAGTTCACTCAGTAGCTGCTTGCGTTAGGTTAGATGGGTTCTTATGACAATGTTTGTGAAAGAATTAAGAGTCCAGTATATTGGAGTGGGGAAGGTGTTAATGGGATATAATTGTTTAAACTGTGAATTTGTATGATGCAATCCCAGGAGGGGTTGGGGGGAGGGAACAATTTACGAAAGGTTGGATACCATTGTAGAGATTGTGGGAAGAGTTGGGAGAGATTGTATCTAAATTAATAAATTTAGTACAGACTCAAAAAATCCAGCCTTTTGACTTCAGTCATTAGTCACCAGTCCTACAATGCTTTATAATATATGCAAAATGTTCCCCTATAATTTAGTAAATTTTTTATTTTTAGTTGTACTTTTTCAACCAATAAGTGACTTCGAGTTTTGACTTTGGCATCATTTGACTTGTTCTGTTTACATCCTGCAGTGAGGAACCTGTATTTAAAATGTCGTGAAAATGCTAAGGAGAGGAGACAAGAAAGGTGGGGGAAAGAGGACAGCTTAGCCGCTCTTACCTGGGCTAGGTGGGTGTTGCACCTCCTAGTATCTCAAGATGATTAATCCGGGGGTGGACCCTGCATATTAATCATCCGTCAGCTGAGGTTCCTGGGAAGACTAATCTTGTCAAAAGAACCTTGTCAAAAGAGAATAGGCCCCTCAGTAGAAAAATGGTAACTATCTCATCGTCGAAGAAGTGATATGGGATATGAAATAATGTTTCATCTTAAGCTACCTGAAACCTCTCAAACAGAGGCTTCCCCAGCCTGTGGGACTGAACAAGGAGGGACAGATAAACCTTTATTAATAGCATTAAGATTCAAATAAGCATCTCAGCACATCCTAATTACACCTTGCTTCATGATTTGTTTCGTCTAGTTCTTTGTGGTGATTGAGCTAAAAGGGCGCAAGTGATTTGAAAGGTAGAGTGAGAGCAAATGGTGATAGTGTAGTCAAGATTCTGTCCATCATATTGCCATTTTTGTACCGTAACTCAAAGACCCACTGGAACAGAAAGACACGTGGCTTGATAAACAATGAACTGAAAGTCTTCATGGACGTAAACCAAAGACCATTCAGTGACCACACCCAACAATTTAAAGCAGAGAGACTGGAAGAGAAGCTAAACAATGCATGTGGACCAGGTCTGGCCTGCAAACTCTTTTCATGAATAAAGTTTTATTGGAACACAGCCGCGGTCATGTTTGTGGTTTGTGGATGATTTTGTGCCACCATAGAAAAGCTGAGTAGCTGGAATAGAGACTGGGTCACAAAGCTTAAAATATTTTGTCTTTTCCTTTGCAGAAAAAGCTTGTTGACCACTGACCTGTGCTTATTTGTCAGCCTGTTTGTTTTGGTGGTCGTCGTTAGTTTTGGGGAAATCTAATTTTTAATGCTTCCTTTTTCAATTTTATCCTCCTCAACACCATCACTACCCCTGCATCCGACTTAAATTATAAGTACTCTTCATTTTATTAGGCTTATTGTATAAGGAATTTTTAGAAATATTTTCTCTGTCTGAGATATTTAAGATATTACAGCCTGTGGCATACCTGCTTTGAGTGGCTAGCATGTCAGCCCCATGAAAGCAGGAATGTGGGTCCTTTCACTGCTGCAAGCACAACGTTTGGTTATGTGTCTAGCACAGAGAAAGCATGCAAGAATGACTCCTTGGGGGTAAAGTGATTAAGTAGTCATGCCTAGAGCTGCTGAGTATAAGAAAAAAGATGGTAGCAGAACAGGTAGGCCCTCCTCAAACCCCTGGGCTTTAAAGACAGTTCAGTTGTAAGGCACCTCAAGGAAAATTGTCCCTACCCTGCTCACTTTTTCTGTCCCCTTGACCGGAGTCCAGTGTTGCCTGTCCATCCTTGTTTCAGAGGAGACGTGGACCTATTGCAGATAGTAGATATTTTTTTATGTGGCATTGGGTAAAGAGGAGGGCTAGAACAAGCCTTGAAAGGAAAAATATACTAATACAACAGAATATGAACATGCTGAGGGAAGTATTTCATTTATTATGTCTTAGAAGAGAAAAACTTACAGGGAAAAAGTTCATCTGAAAAATACCAAGATTAAGATGCATATGTATCATTGAATCAAATTATATCTTCTAAGATATTATTATATTATTAACATTTTTCCATTACTGTCAATTTTCCTCTTTTTCATGAGTGTTTTCGGAATTAAAACACACACACGCAGACACACGGACAAAAGCTTTCATTACGCAGCAGATGATGGCTAAACATCTGCGATAAGATTTTGTTGATGTAAGTCTTTCTGTGGAAGCCCACTGGAGTCCTCCATTTGTCCTTTGCTGCCTTTGTTTCAGTTCTCCAGTGCTTAGTGATCATCGGCAGACCTGAACATAGTGAATCTCAGAAGTACCTGAGGAGAGCTTGACATACCTCTACCCTCCATTGACTTTTCCATTTTTTAATCTAGTCCCCTGACTCAGAGAGGCAGGATAGCTGCAGGAAGACATTACAGGCTGTTCTTGAACACTTTTCCTAATGGACCACCCTGGCTCCTAGGCCTTTAGTCTTCATTCAGTTTAAAATACCATTTCCTGGTTTTACCCAGCCTTTTCCTACTAAACAAAAGCAGTATCTGCTTTGCCTTATCCACACCCAAAACATCTGGCTTACCTTGCTAGGGGATGGAAGGTGACAAAGTGTGCATTCATTCACTCATTCCACCAGCAAATGATTACCCAGTACTTACTGTGTTCCGGAGAATATACTGACAATCGAAACAGACATCATTTCTGTTTTTACAACATTTATATTTCGGGGGGTGGAAAACAAACCAATAATAATTGAATAAACAGCAAGTAAAGGAAATAATCATAAGAAATATGCAGAGAATTTAAATGTGACACTACTTGATTGGAGAAACCAACACAGGTGCCATGGAATCTGTGATTTAGATAAAAAGAAGGAGCCAGCCTCGCAAAGATCGTGGAGGAATAGTCTGCATAGAAGGCCAGCTGAAGGCTGAGGTGTACTTAGATTGTTTTTAAAAAAAAAATCTCTGAAGATGAATGGTTTAGGGAAAGCAGAGAAGAATTTAACTCAGAATAATATGTAATAAAGCCTGAAGGTCAATCAGGCATTTGATTCTTAAGAATTCATATATCTGCCAGTAACTTGACCAACTCAGTTGATTTTTTTTTGTTTGTTTCTACTGGATAGAAGGAGTTCTATTTCACATGATATTTATGTGCCAGCAATGAAAAGTCACTCTGCTCTTTATTGTCTTTCTAATCCAATTGCAATTGGATTTTTCTTACCAATTCCAAGTAAGCTTAGAGCAGAGTTAAATTTTTGGATTGTATTTGAAGGGGTCCATAGAAATATTCATCTTGAGATTACTGTTCCGATTAAACTAGGAGATTCTGGTGTTGGAGAGGACAATACACAGGCCACTCTATATCAAGATGTAAGCCATCTTTTACATGCTGTGTGAGGTGGGCAATGGCAAGTGGAAAATCTTAGATCAGTACACTCAGGTTAAGGTCCAGCTAATCACAGCTTCCTCTTGGGTCTTAGTAGCACACCCAGATCATGCTACTGGATCAGGAAAGCAACAGTATAGTTAACAAGCTTTGCGTAAGGCACATTTAAGGGGTAGGTGGAGGTGATTATTGGATTTATTTGGCAGAAGGTCGTCTCTGGAATTCCATGATGTCATCTGTGGAGTTTCTTATTACTGTAGGTCTATGGTCTGTATTGAAGGGTCAGTGGAGGTCAAGTTTAACTGGAAGGTGATGGGAGTCTTTGGTGGCTGGAGACTTCCTTTCATGGCACTTGCAATCTCGGGAAAGATGCTCAGTGGCCTGTACTATATCTGGGCCTTTGAGACTTCTGCAGTCAGGAATCAGGAATCAGGAAGAACAGCATATGCACATGGCAAAGAAAAAAGTTAAAAACATATATAATGAAAGTTGTTTTCATCCCTAATCATTACCACCTGTCATTTTCCATACAAATATGTGTAAGGGGAAAATTGGTTTATCTAGAATATAAGTATATCCTTAGAAATTGTGATGATCATATATATGTGGTTTTTTATATATTTATTACTCTACAAAGAGCTTGTTTCACTTACAGATATATTTTGGAGACTTTTCCATATCATTACATTCAGGTCTACCTCATTTCCATTTTTTTTAAAGACAGCATTGTATCATTTTGTGTAGTTGCACCAAAATTTATTTAACCAGTCTCTTACTGATAAACCTTTTTTTTTTTATATTGGTATATAATATTCAATATGACATATGCCTGACATACTCTTTTGACTCTTTCTACAGGATACTTTGAAGTAGAATTGCTGGGTCAAAGTACATATGCAATTTAAATTCTCCAAGAAAATTGCAAATCTCCTCTCAAAAAGTTTATGCCAAAATACATTCCCACCAATAGTGTATAAGAGTCTCTGCTTCCCCACATCCTCTTCCACTCTGGGTACTTTATTAAATTTTTATTTTTGGACTGCTCTATTAGGCGAAAGCCTGTGTCTTCTTGTTTTGATTTTCTTCTCTTTAAAATAATTCAAATAAAAGGGTAAACACTCAACAGGACATAAGTTTGAAAGCGAGGTCTGTTAGGAGCTTGGTATGCATCTATGGTTTTTTGATCCAACACTCTTGGGGTCAGAGTTATTTCAAAATTCAAAATTTTTCAGATTTGGGAAGGTATTATGTATAGATGCCATGAATCAGTACCACTCCCAACCCAGTCTGGGCCAGCACTTTCTAAGCAAACCCAGCAGCTCTTCCACAGTGAACTGTGTAAATCTCCCCACAAAGTGGACCAAGTAAAGATAATAAATAGCCTCCCATCAGGTTAGGAAAGGCTTTTGCCATGAAATAAGTTTGGATCAGGTAAAATTGTGCCTCCAAATGAGTGATGAAAAAGAACTTAGGGGATTCAGAGCAATTTGGATTTCAGAATTGCCATCAAGATATTGTGAGCTCATGAGAACAACTGCTTCACAAATAGAGAGGGAACGAGCCCAAGTAGGAGGAGCAGGCAGCGCAGAGGTGGACTTCTCTACCTGCCCGTGAGGGCAGGCCAAGGATATTGAAACCACACAAAGGTGGCTAAAAGGAGCTGCCAGTGGGTTCTGATTGTTTTCCCTTCCTTTCCTAGTTTCCTTCAAAGGCAGGAGAGCTGCACCCTGTGGACCAGTGGCTGATCTCACTGTTGCTAACGAAGCCGTGTGAGGACCTCTGGCAAGACGAGGTGAGTAAATGAGAACTCTACAAAGCCTCAGATGTGATGGGCACCACCAGAAGTGTCAGGGAAGATGACCTGCTCCTTCTGGTAATTCCACGATTGAATCTTCCTGCATCCTTTTCCGTAGTTACAGATGAAATGACCCAAAAGTACATGTCTTGATTTAGACAAAAATCAGGAAAGACCTCGGTGACTCATGGCCATTGCCTGAATTCCTGCTATCTTCAGCAGGAGGCTTTTAAGAAGGTTACTAATTCAAGAGCAGGCAGACTCACAGAAATCATGAAAGATTTGTGCCCAGGAGAAACCTGTCCTTGAACAAGGGGAAGGATCATGAGAATCGAAAATGGTGCAAATCTGTTTTTAGTTACTTCTCATAATACTGCTTTCTAGGGATGAAGTAACTTGCCAGGATCACTCAGCTCAATGAATTGAACTTTGCTACAATAAATCAAGTCATACCAACCTGATAAAGGCAGTGTCATAAAGAGAAATCTTCTTTTCTGCCAGGGTGAGTGGTAGATCTGAAATTTAAACTCCGAGCAGACTACCTTATTCTACTAGTTACTAGTTCTACCTTTCTGCTTCTGATAAACTTTATCTGGTCAATAAGATCCCTCAATCCCAACCCCAATAAGATCCCTTGGAAATGACTGTGTAATGAGTTGTATCTGGAAGGTTTCTGAAGCTGAATCCAGGTCACTGATCTATTGCCTTATATTCCAAAGGTACGGGAAGGGTTGGTATGGAGGCTTACTGGGGACAAATGTGCCATACATTTGATATCCATGGACTAGGTCATCTTTGAGATCCTTTACTGTCTCAGGATTCTGTAAAATATACATCTATTTAAAAATATATCAAAAAGTCTCATTCTGTTTGATAGTATTAGTCAGCATGGAATTGCAAATTAAAATCATAGTGTGATTATACCACACACCTACCTGAATGGCTAAAATGAAAACCACAGATAATACCAAGTTGCAACCAGAATGCCCATACATCGCTGGTGGGAATATAAATTGGTACCACCACCTTGGAAAACTCTCAGCATTTATGAAACCTGAACATGCATACATCCAATGACCTCTTGATTCCATAGAGAAGCGTAAACCTAGTAAAAAGCACTAGCATGTGTTCACCAAAACACACGGGCACAAAACTCATACTAATACTATTCCAAAGAGCTCAAAACTGGAAAATACACAAAGGCCCATTAATATTAGAATGGTTAAATAAACCGGTGTATGTTGGCAACAATGGACTATCATAAAAGTCAATGAGAATAAACAAAGTACAGCTGCATATGACAATATGGATGAAGTTCACAGTTCTAAAAGTACAAACTGATTCCGGTGTGTAGGTGCACATAGGCAAAACAAATCCCCAGTGTTCAAAGTTCCTGGAGTAGTTTCCCCTGCTGGAGTGGAGGTAATGACTATAAAGGGAGTTTCCGTTTGTCAGTCTTGTTCTATTTCTTACTCTGAATGGATGGTCCTATGAGGGGTAAGAATTCATTATGCTGTACACTTAGAATCTGTGTACTTTCCCATAAGTATGTATAATTGCATAATATGGTAAATTATTTTTAAAATTCTTAATGAAGAAAATGATCATTCTATTTCTAGCATTTTTACTCTGAAGGTAAAATAGTTTCATAATGACATTATTTTTGGTAGGTTAGAGAATTTTTATTTTGGCTCCCTACAGTTTACACCACATACAAATATCCTGAGTCCCCACAGAGAATCTACACATACTGGACGTTATTCCTCTCCTACCTAATGAGCTTTCGGATGTGCATCCAGGCTCTCTGAGACCTACTGTAAAAGAAAAAAAAATAAAGACAGTAAAAAGATAGTAAAACAAGTGCTTTGATAGCACTTTTAAAAAATTCATAACAGGTATAAAAAGAAGTGACAGCTGTTTAGTGTGTACATGTGCAAGAGACAAAACAAAACAAAAGATTTGCGGTGCTGTAAAGGGTATCAGTCCTGTTTTGCCAAGTAAGACCACACTGCTTCTGACGTAATAGTCTTGGTTCCTTCTTTGCCTTTATCTTGTGAATAATGGATTCAGCCATTTACAGGCCTCAGTACATTTGGAGGGAGAGATTGGAAGAATGTGCTCACCAAATTTGCACTCTCCTGAAATTTCTCGAGGACCTAGGCTGAAGCACCTTCTATTATCTGCCTCGCAGTTGGGACTGTTTCCCATTCCAGTGTTTTTACTTGTCAGTGTTTTTTTTTTTTTTTTCTCCCCCCATAGGTTGGCTGGCCTAAATCATAAATGCACATTTGGTGGTATAAGCATTGCTACTATAAAGCAAATCATACCCACTTTATAAAGTCAGTATCATGAACAGGTATCTTCTTTTTTATGCATTATCAGTTTTAACATAATAGGAAAATTAAAGCATGCATTTCCCAAGTATAGAAATCAAATGTAATCTAAATGCAAGCCCCAGGTCGATTGCACAGTAATAGTTGGTAGTATGGCTATTACTAATCCCAGCAGGAAAGCTGCAGAGATCACTTACACAGTTTACAGTGTGTGCCCCGGAATGACAGTAGTGGAAAGATAACCGGAAAATAGAGAACGTGAGCCTAGGCAACAACTTGAGGGAATGAGCTCTTGTGATTCACATCAGCAGAAGAGGTGGCCGGTTTCCCATAAAATGGGGCTGCTTTAAAAAAATGGAGACTCTTCCTGATATTCTGCAGTTTATCAAATCTAAACCCCCATCTGAGTTTCCTACAGGATTTACAGTTGCGATGTTACAAAGGGCGGTTTCTTAGATAAACAAATGCGCGGTCATGTATTGCCATTTAAAACTGCTGTTCTGTATAATTTTCCAGCTAACTAAAACACATCCTTTAGGCAGCAGGATTTTGTTTTTCCCTTTTCTTTCTTTTCTTTTTTTTTTTTTTTGATGTTGACCGTGTCAGTTGAAAAATATTCACAGTCATATTGTAACACTTTTCCTGCTTTCTTAAACAGAACTTAGGAAACATGACTTTTTGATTACTTGACCATCTTTATAAACACCAACTGTTGAAAGGAGCAGTTCTACTGTGATTCCTTTGAAAACTCTGAGGGTTGGTGGAGCTATAGCCCTACACCAAATGGCCCCACACTGCAGTCTTTCTTCTATGACTTCTGGATTCCTTCTGCATCTTGCTTTGCCACCAAGCTATCAGCTGTCCATTTTTGTTTCTATCAGTGATCTTATTTATCTTACGGATAAATCTTTCTTTTTTTTTTTTTTAAGATTTTATTTATTTATCTGACAGAGAGAGCACAAGGAGGCAGAGTGGTAGACAGTGGGAGAGGGAGAAGCAGGCTTCCATCCCAAGGACCCTGGGATCATGACCTGAGCCAGCAGATGCTTAACCAACTGAGCCACCCAGGCGTCCCCAGATAAATCTTTCTTTTTGTTCTCTAGTTTTCTTCCTCTAGTCTAATTTGAACTGTAAGAGAATCTAACGAGGCCCGTTTGTGCCATGTGCAAAGTATAGAGACGTTCTAAGTGAAGGCCTGGCAGGGTATTTTGTAAACACATGCAATATGCTGAGACCTAACACTACACAGTTCCTGACATCTTAATCAAAGCTTAATAAATAATAGCTGCTATGATTTTTAGTCTTGCTATTATAATTATTAAAAATCACGTGTAGATCAGTTAAGGGTACATTAAGCAGTGGCAATGAATACACTCTGACATGAAATGGCTCAGTCATAACATGTTTATTTCTCAAATACAGAAAAGCCCAGGATAGGGGTGGAGGTCACCAGTAGTTATCTTCCACAAGACAGTTCACCTATCCAGGTGTCCTCCGATTTGAGTCTCTTCCGTCTTCTAAAGTCCAGATGTTTTCAGAGAGAAAGAGGAAGAGATGAAGGCATGAGGGTGGGAGGTTTTCTGGCCAGATCCGGAAGTAACGCATATCACGCCCACTCACAGTTCTATTGGCTGGGACTCCATCACGTGGCCTGACTGCAAGAGAACCTGGGTAGTGTAGTCTCATTCAGGGCCCAGGAAGAGGAGGATGGATCTCAGTCTCTGCCAAGATGTTTTGTTTTCATTTTTGTGTATAGATTTTGTGACATTCATTTTAACAATTATGAAGCCATTTTTCTTCTCTGCCATTTTTACTATGTTCAAATTGTACAAGGTTTTAAAATTAAAACTATATATGAACTAACAAGTTAATTTTTTTTTTTAAGATTAAGCTTATTTTTAAACTTTGCTAAAACTGGTATCACGTAAAATTAGCTTCACCATGTCAGCAGTATTTCTTCATCTTCTAATTCAAATATTCTCTGCCAGTTTCCAGGTAGCAACTCCATACAGAGTTAATCTTTATATGGAAACAGTGAGCTATAGAGCAAAGATTTGGGCGTTGGCACCACCCAGACCATATTTTACCCCTGCATTGCCACACACAAATGGGAGAATCTTGGATATGACTCTTCACCTGGTTTGCTTCCCTTCCTTTGCGTCCTACCTCAGCCCTGCTCTTCACCCAGGAAGCACCGGTTTCTTTCAATAGCTTCAGTTGATTCCAGTTTGTCGCTTTTCCATCACTCCCAGAACAGGTTTCAAAGCCACCAGCACCTGTCAGGCAGAGTCCTCTCCTCCAAGGTGTGGGTCCCTTCTTTGAGCTTGAAGTTGTGACAGTTCCAACTTCTTCCCTTTGTTTCCCCAGTCTGTGAGTGAAAGCTGATTCCTGTAATTATTAAACTATAATACTTCTGTTCCCTTTTTCCGTTTTTGGAGAATTTTCAGTTCTACAGTATCTGGTTAAATATTCTTGACATTAAATCCTGTTAAACTCCCAGTATTGTTTCTGTCTCCTGACTGACTCAGAAATTCATGCCAGGACTGGTCCCAGAAACAGACCCCTAAAAATGGGATGTAGGGATGACTGTGCTCATAAATTGACAGTTTATCATGTCTAGGCTAAATATATGTCCACATGTCTCAGTTTATGGTTTTCATGGTTGCAGCTCCTGTTGTGACCTAAAATAACAAAACTAGTATATTTATAGCATTCTTTAGTTTTCAAAGGGTATTCATATGTGTTATCTTATTCAGTCCTTGCTTCATGTCTCTGAGGAACTTTACAAAGGAAGAGACCCAACTTCTAAGATGTTTGAAACCACTGAGTTGGTAAATGAAGAGCCAGTGACTCAAAATCAGGTATTTCAGTGCTTTTTTTTGTCTACACTAAAGCTAACTTTTAGAAGTGTTTTAAAAGTACCACCTGCTTCACAATTAAGAGCAAATTGTGTTTTAAATATTGGGATTTCTTCCAATGAGAGAATATAGTGCCTGTTGACATGGTGAAGGGGAAAGATAATCCAATAAATTGGCTTAGTTTAGTCCTGCCGCTGCTGCCTTAGAAGGCTATAATTATGTCTTGCTCCAGGAGAGAAATAATGTTTGGCTTTTCCCATTTTAAAAGATATTAAGTTTCAAAATCACAGGAAGAAGGAGTATTTTCTGTATTGTAGCAGTTTAAGTTGATCGGGCATTAGTAGTAAGAATCTGTTCTTACTTACCCAACTCAAACTGAATAATCTCAGCATTGCCCCAGGTATCAAAATCTCTCATCCTCATTTCTCAGGGAAACAATGGGCTGCATTATGTGAAAGACACATAAAGCTCCAAATTTCAGTTTACTTTGACATAAATAGAGTGTGCTTTTACAAATGTGTATGGATTATGTACATTTTTATGAGTTTGACAGAAAGGAGACAGTGGAATGGGGAGGTATTTGTAACATCTTGGCTCTTTTTCCAGCCTCTTGAGTTTTTCCAAAGCTTGGCAGGATTATTTTCATACCAGTTAAACACTTGTATGGCCATGGCAGCAAAGAAGTTTAGAATTCATAACAAATCCGTCTTGTTTTTTCAGATGCAAGTAATCAGTCCTAATACTGTTTTGATTTCATTTACTGAGAGATAGATTTTTATAAAGCCTTTGGAGGAAAAGTTAGTGGCATAATTTTAGGAAATGCTTCAGTTATATTTGAGGGTTAAAACTATATATAATTTTAGTTGTTAAGTACTAGCTGCTATTCCTAAGTTCTCTACCATCTTTTTTTAAATAAAAAATGTATATACGTAAGGTGTACAACATCATGCGTTTATATACATAGTGAAATGATTACTACAGTCAAGCTAATTAACATATCATCTTCTCACATAGTTCCTTTTTTGTTCTTGTTGTGAGAGCACCTGAAATTTCATGGCGAATTTCCAGTATTCAGTACAGTATTAACTATAATCATCATGTTCTACATTCGCTCTATAGACTTGTTCATCCTCCATAATGGCAACTTTGTACCCTTTGACTAATATCTCTCTCCATTTCCCCCATCTCCCTACCCCTGGCAACCACCATTCTACTCCCTGTTTCTGTGCATTTGACTTTTTTAGATTCCAGTTATAAGTATGATCACGCAGTATTTTTCTTTCTGTGCCTGGCTTATTTCACTTAGCATGATGCTCCCAGTTTCAGCCAGGTTGTTGCAAATGGCAGGATCTCCTGTTTTGAAAAACCTGAGCAATTATATATGTATAATTATGTGGGTACACACACACACACACCCCAATTTTTTTTAGCTAGTCTCCATCAAGGGCACTCAAGTTGTTTCCATATTTGGCCATTGAGAATAATGGCAATGGACTTGGGAATGCAGGTATCTCTTTGAGGTGCTGATTTCATTTCCTTTGAGTATATACCTAGAAGAGGGTTTGCTGGATCATAGAGTAGTTCTGTTTTTAGGTTTTTGAGAGCCTCCGTACTGTTTTCTATAATGTCTGTACAATTTACCCTCCTACCAGCAGTGTACAAGATTCCCTTTCCTCCATTTCCTTGCCAACACTTTTACTTTTTTGATTATAGCCATCTAAATAGATGTCAGGAGATATCTCACTGTGTCTTTGATTTGCATATCCTTGATCACTATTAGTAAATATCTATTTTAACCCCCAAAATACTGTTGACACGTATAGCCTGTTGTGTGTGTGGAAATGCCCTCCCTTGCTGCCTGGCAAACTGCTTTCTTATCCTTTCTGAAATGACACACCCTTTCCTAGGAATTGACCAAGAGAAAACTCACAGCTCAATAATATGTATTGCAATTTGGACTTCCTCAGTGAAATTATCTCTATTTCCACCAAATTTTATATTCATTTCCTTTCCTTTCATTCCAAGAACAAATTAAACCTTTGATTTGGATCTGGATTGACAGCATGCATCTGCTTTGGTGTGGTTTTCTGGTTTGCAGTATCACATACACACCAATGCCAATGCCTTTGTGTTAGATTATAAACTCCTAGGGGGCAAGAGTCGGTATTTCCATTTATAACCTAACCTGCCACTCCACAGATATTAGGCAGTTGTTCAGTGTTTTGATTATGATAATGATTTTAAATAAAAGGGAAAGCAGCCTCTTAGAGAAGTTCACCGTTATTTGGACATAGGTGATCTTAACCAAAATACATAATTGAGACCAGACATGGTTCTGAGTGGAAGTTGGGCATCCTTTTGGTTCCTGTATGGCTAGTGAAAGACTCCACCATAAAGAGGCCACCTGGTGAGCCTTGCTATTTAAATCGTGGTCCACAGGCCAACAGCCTCAGCATCTTTAACCTAGAAGTTTGTTAAAATGCAGATTCTTGGGCCTCAGTTTAGACCCTCTGAATTATTCTGCATTTTTGTGATCCCTGGGTGATTTGTATACACTGAAAGTTAGAAGTATTGATGTTAGAAGACCTATTGATCTATTTACTGATTTAAATTTAATATCAGCATCAAATAAGTATCCTATTTGAAAACATAATCCATTTGAACTATTACACTACAGTAGTAACAAAATTTCTCACAATCTTGGAAGATAATTTAAACATTTACTTTAAATTTAATATACAAATTAAAGAGACATTTTATTATCTACTAGGTTTTGTTCTTGTTTTTGTTTTGTTTTGAGAGAGAGAGAGAGAGAGTGGGGAGAAGGAGCAGATGGAGAGAGGGAGAGAGAATCCTAAGCAGACTCCCTGCTGAGTGCAGAGCCTGACACAGGGCTCGAAGGACACTTAACCGACTGAGCCTCCCAGGCGCCCCTATATACTAGTTTCTCTTTCTGTAGTATGGGGTATTAAAAAGTAGTATTTCCTTATAAAACTAATGCTTTTTCTAACCCTGGTGCATAGGAAATTAATGTTCAATGCATTTTTTTTTTTAATGCAGTGTCCTATCAGCCTCATGATATAAAAATTACAGGGATTGTGATGTCTTCTGTGCTCTTTTCAGCTATATTCTCAATGTTTTTTTCTGACTGTTAGGGTATTTTCTATTTATCTAGTGAATACCTATTTTTTTCTGGTGTTCTGATAGATATTCAGCATCACTAAAAGCCAGTATTTTTTCACCTGGCTTTGTCTTGACTTGCCATTTATTTTAAAACACATCCTGTTATAAAGTGATCTGTCATTTGATTTATTTTTGTTCAGATCTTTTTCTTCTTGTTTCCATTTCTCACTGATAATTTCCTTGCTTTTGCCCCTTTGTATTTGCATTATCTGAACTGACACAGGCTGGTACCAGTGTTTGCAATTAGGTTCTTTCTGCCTTCCCTTCAGGAATTCTTCTTGGACTTGGGCACATTCTGTTCCCAGTTTCCCTTGGGAGACTGATAAGGAAATTAAATTACTGCTGCTACAATGTATTTCAGCGACACTGTAAATTTCCTAAAAGTCTAAATTTTCATATCTGCGTTTATTTTGACAACCCTAAGACCCATCCTTTCTTAATTTAACAGTAAATAACTGGTGGAAATATTTTTGGCTTGTTTGTTTTCTTATTTGGAGACTAAAGTCCTCTTTTAAATGCAAGGGCTAAAAAAAGATCATTATTTAGTAGAAGGAGAATAACTTGCATTATTATTCTTTTCTGTGCAACTTGCTGGTTATAATTGAGCTGCCCCTTAATTCTTCAAATCCTGGTAATCTCCATCGAGTACTAGTTTCAAGTCCTAGAGACAGACCCAGGGTTTCACAGGTATAGTCTTGCCACCCAGCTGGGATGTAAACCATGGATTTAGGAAAGACTTTCTAATTAAAAGGTGTCAAGTAGAACTCTGGCCGGAAAGTTCCCCAGCAACAAGTAATGGCCACCAAGCAGGAAGAAAGGACCCTGAGTGGAGAACAGGAAAGCTTGGTTGCATGGGCAGTGCCCATTCTTCCTTGGAAGGCAGAGGCAGAGATCTTGTGTGTACAGGACCGTGTTCCCCTGGAAATCATCGGTATCATTCCTGGATTTTATGTGTGAAAGCCTTTGTGAATTAACCAGAGCATTCAAGTGATTGGAAGATGGTGTATAAAAACATACCTTGTAAACCTACACCC
Source organism: Halichoerus grypus (assembly GCF_964656455.1). NCBI lineage: Eukaryota > Metazoa > Chordata > Mammalia > Carnivora > Phocidae > Halichoerus > Halichoerus grypus. The sequence goes on from NC_135712.1 coordinate 137,605,497, forward strand.
CTGCTTAACTAGTTTGTTTTCTTGGGTGTTTAAAGGTATGCAATTAGTATCATCATTATGTGTAAGGAAGCGTGGGGGCGAGGTAGGCAATGATGTGTTTAAGTCACCTGTGTTTCAAGTCTGTCCTATTGCACCCACTCTGTCTCCGTATAGCTGGGAGAGGTGAAAAGTATTACCTTTCATGAAACTTCTGCCTCATCTGGATCAGGACAGCTTGTAGTGAAATTCCTTTCACTAAAGAAGACCCATGTACCCAAACTGGCCAGTTGGAATAATGATCAATTTGGGTGGATTCTAGCACAAAGCTACTCTACTTGCAAATAACTGAGAGTTTTAACTAGTTTGGAAATGCTCCAAAAGCATCTTTTGAGTTAAAATACTTATTCTGGCAGAGGTAAAAATGATCAAGCCTGTTTTAAAAGGGATTTTACTTTCTGTCCTGGGGGTGAGTCTCTAACACTGTATTTCATTGATTCTAAGATATGCTCCCCTCTCCACCTCACACACACATTTTCGGATGCCTAAAGTGAGGGTCCAGCTTATAGTTTATGGCATCTTGCCAGTGTTGTGGCAGGAGCCATATCATAATTACCATTCTTTGCATGCACGAACATGATTGCTCCTTCTAGTTGCGTGACCAGACAACCATAACTTCCTGACATTTAAGATAGCCATTTAAGGACCGTTTGATGAAGGTAGGTTAGATTATTGACACCTGTTAAGATCAAGAAAGCTCTAGCATGCAAACCTGCCAACTGGTTGGCAGCTTAGAGACAATAGTGGACCACCCTTTGAAGAAATGCTCCTCACTTTCAGAAATGCATGGTTATCAAAGACAGAGATTTGGAAGGTTTAGACTCTTGAGTATAAAGACATGTTACGAGTACCTTAGCCAATACATTCAGCTCAGGTTTCCCTTGTTTATGCATAGGAATGATATATGCTACAAATATGTGCGAAATCTGAAAAGAGCCACTTCAAGGAGTATAAAATAAAAAAACAAGTGGTAAGAAAGTCCTGTATCACCATTTAATTCGCAGTATTTTTATTTGTTTTTTAGTGATACATAAAAACGAATGTGCTTTTACTGTGAATGGCTTTTTAAGTCTGTAAAACTCAGTTATTAGAAAGGGGCAGATAGGGGCACCTGGGTGGCTCAGTCGTTAAGCTCAGGTCATGGTCCCAGGGTGCTGGGATCCAGCCCCGCATCGGGCTCCCTGCTCCGCGGGAAGCCTGCTTCTCCCTCTCCCACTCCCCCTGCTTGTGTTCCCTCTCTTGCTGTGTCTCTCTCTGTCAAATAAATAAATACAATCTTTAAAAAAAAAAGAAAGAAAGGGGCAGATAATACCTTGGTGAGTGTGTGTACATGTGCAAAGGTGATTACTTAATTGTGCTGAATCTAGATGCAGAAGAAGTCAGTGTTTCTAACTATGCTTGGGATTCTTCCATCTTTCATTTTTGAAGATCATCATTTCTCTTTAAGGAGAGTCTGAATTCTCTCCCACAGAGATAAGTTCAAGAAGTGATTCTCTTTCTCCTCTAAGAGCCTGTATTTTAGACCATCCGTGTATCTGATATCTTATTGATGGAGTTTCCTTGCTCTATTAGTTGAGATTTTCTTGGTCGCAAGCAACAGAAGTCAGCGAAGAGGAGCACAGAGCATCTCACAGAACCCAGGGCCTGAGATGCAGCAGAGTCTGAGAAATTGAGTATGATAGCAACCCAGGAGCCCCCTCTCCATTTGCGAGTAAATGAGCATTTTAACTAGTTTGGAAATGCCCTAGATGTATCCTTGAGTTACAGTGTTTGTTTTAACACAGGTAAGAGTCATCATTTTGTCTGAATCTTATCAACGTTATAACCTACCTGATCCTCATAGATATCAAAGAGGACCATCTCATTAGAATTTATAAATGAGCAAGAGTCAAGAATGCTGGAAGTAAAAGAAGTGAAGCCAAGTACCTGTTGGGCAATGCTAGGTCTACTTACATAATTTCAGCCCCGGAATAGAAGTCTGTGATATTGCTTGATTTCATAGTATGTGGCACCCCACACCCAAAAAAAATGGTAACAGTACAACTTATTTTAACAGAAAGGCAGAAACTACTGATGTTATGAGCAGGTTGTTTTATAGGGACTGTGCAGGGGGAGTGTGAGGTTTCCAGTGACTTCGGCAGCTAAACGAGGTCTCTATATTACTTGGTAGTTTTCTCTCTCCTCTGGTTTCTCTCAGGCAACCAAAGCCTTTCTTTAAGTCTAAATAACACTGTCTTTTGATAAATAGAAAGATCTCTGAAGATGCACTTTGTCTTTTATTGCTCCATTATCCTGGGTGATTTATGGCAACTGAATAAGCAATCAACCCGGGAAAGATATGCTTGTATGAATTCTCCTCTTCTCTATTTTAAAGTGAAAATATTGGAAGATAGCAAAGGACCAATCAAATACGATGAATTTTTTTATGTTAAATAAGAGCAACTTTGCAGGTTGTTCCATTACATTTGTGGGTAAGCTAAAGATACACTAGCCGGGAATCTTATATTGGTGTTTCCTAATTTCGAATTTCTGGTGTTTTAATGGTGATTTATCTAATTCAGTCAATCAACCCATATTTATTGAGTGCCTATAATGTGCCAAGCACTGGGACTAGAGCAGTGAACAAGACAGATGCAGGACACTCCTTGTCCTGTAGTGTATCAGAGAAAACAAACTCTCCAAATAGTAACCGCAGTCAAATATAAAAGGCCCAAATCATAATTATTTTGAAGGTGTGTAACAGGAATGTGTAACCCAACTTAAGAGTCTAGGAAAACTTGCCCCTAAAAACAGAACATTTACATTGAGAACTGAGAACTAGGTAAAAGCCAGGAATGTGAAATAAGGGTGTTCAGGGCAAAGGGAATGGAGTGCACAAATGTCCAAAAGAGGGAGGAGGGAACATTGTACTTTTGAGGAGGAGAGATTCCATGGGTATGTGAAAACATGCTCATTTCAGATTTTCCAGGGACTTTAAAGGTCTTTTAAGGAGTTTAGACTGTAACCTAAGGCCAAAATAGAGTTGCCAGCAGAGTTGAAGCTCAGAGAATAGGTTGGGTAGGACAATGGACCAGGCAAAAAGGGAATAAGACCAGTTAAGATACTGGAGTGGCCCAGAAGAGAGATGCTGTTGGCCCAGAGTAGAGTAGTGGCAATTATAAGTGGATGGAGTTCAAGCAGAATCAGTTGTGCCGGTGTGAGGGAGAAGAGTCAAGCTTAGCTTTCAGGGTTTCATGGTAGCAACTGGATCATTATTGGAACTAATCATTAGGGAAAAAACAACAACAACAACAAAAATTAATTGCATATTTCCACCCTTCTTTATTCAAAAAAATTTACTAAAATGCATTACTACAATCTGTTTAGTATAACAAGAAAAGATAGTTGAGAGGAAGAGACCCAGCCCATCACTGATGTCCAACTTTCTTTGTACAAAAGGAACACGCATTTGACACTGAGCACTTCAGCAGCCCAAGAGAAGGGACAAACGTGATTCATAGTGTTCATAAGTGAAATGAAACCCACTGCTTGGAGAAGCCCCATTCTGCCTGATACTGAGACCAAAGAGAAATTTCTCTAATAAGTCTTTCTCGAAAGACATCGTATAATGTCACGAACAACATCCTCATCAGAAACCGTGATAACCTTCATCAGCTATTTCCTATATAGTCCCTCAGTATGGACCAGTGCATCTGCCATGGTGAGAGTACTGAAAATCAATTCGGTGAAATAAGAGAATACCTCCATCAGATTCAACCTTATGTGGTTCTGACTGTCACTTTCTGATGATGTGCCATCAATCCTGGGGGTGGAATATGTGTCTCACTTTGTGTCTGTGAGGTCCCTGAACTTCTATAAAAAAGTTTATATATATATATATATATATATAAAAGTGTTTTGGATCTCAAAACAGGAAAGGGGCTGTTTCTGAGGAACAGGCATAGGCTTGGGGGAGTTCTCCAAAGTACATCTTCTCTCAATCAAGTTTTTGAAAGACGTTACTGGATCAGTAATGAATTTAAGGTAGATTCTCAGAGAAGTACATGGAGAACTGTTTTGTCAGGAAGAGCTAAGCCATGTGCTTCTTTTAGTCAAGCTAGGGGTAGAATTAATACCCTCTTGTGGCAGTCAGGGTGTTTAACAATGAGATATGCCTCAGTAGAAGGGTACCTGGTTTTGCTTAGCTATGAGCCATATGAGTAGTCCCAGGCAACCCAAGGTCCTCCCCAGAAAGTCATTTTGAGTCCATTATAACACAGACAGATGGGAAATGCAGGTCCCAGAGTTCCCTGTTTTAAGGTACAACTTTAATCTTTATTTCAGAGAAATTTTAAAGCAGCTGTAACCAAATGCCCACTTTGGTCATAAAAATAAAAATGTCAGCAAATAGAGTATCCAGAGAATATCAAGCTTTGAGCAGTGTCATTCCCAGGATAGACTGAAAAAATTATAATGCAATTTTTAAAGTATCCATTAAATTTTTTACCAATATCCCTGCTTATTTAAGCCTAAGAATAGTAAATCTGTATTTTTGTTGCTGTTGTTACTAAAGAAGAATATGGGTAGTTCTAGAATGTAGTCTTACTACCATTAGATTTCAGTGTGATAGCTGAACTAGTCGACTGCTAGCGCTACCTTCCGCTTGAACTTGTTTGAACAAGAGTCTTGGTTCTAGTCAAGTCTAGTCTAGTCTTGGACATCTAGTAAGTGTGAGGGGGAGGTGGCTGTTGAGGTTAGTGATCAGGAGAATATACTTTGAAATCACATTTTCTGGGTCCTAATCCATGCTCTTCCATTTGACCTTGGCAAATTACCTAACTTTTTGTGCCATTTTTCTCAGCTATAAAATAAATATAATAGTATATACTCTGTGAGTATATTGTGAGGAAGAAACAAAATAATACATGTAAGAGATCTTAGGATACTCTTGGATATAGACAGTGCTCCGTAAACATTGACTGTTGTTACAGGTCTTAGTTGAACTCTATGCCCTGACCCATTCCATCCGTATCACAAACGCAGGCTGCAGGACATGAGGCAAGCTAGACGAACTGAGTATAACTCAGCCTAGCTCCTCTAGTGAGGCAGTATTCACGAGGACATGTGCTCTCTTGCCAAAAGTAAGGGGGCTATCTCTTCATATTTGAAGACCTGCTTATTCTCTCAGGTATAGCAAGTGGCTACCATAAACATCCAGATGCACTTTCTACTGGAACTTTCGGGGCTTATTGGCTGGTGCCTGTATTTTATCATTAAAAAGTAAATGGGCATTTGCATTTTTTCTTTAAGAATCTGATGAGTAGATAAATGAGATAACGGGAGATTTGCACAATGAGAAGGTAGGATCAGGGCTGGAGGAAAGGAGAAGTGATAGTTTGAATACAGAGCAAAAAGAATTTTAGGCCCCTCTCCACTTCGAGGCATACGGTTTTAGAATTCATTTCATCACAAAAACTGGTATGCCTACCTTTAGTGTGCAAGGAAGAAAAAACAGAAATGGGCGCAAGGGAAGTGGAGGGCTCGTGGTCTGATATCATCCAGGAATTCTTAATATCTGTATCTGGGCTTGCAAACTCAAATGACCAGTGGAACCAGACAAGTAATATAAAGAACGAGGCAAGGTGTATGTAAGATGGTAAATGGCAGCGGACACTCGCACTTGGTGCTGGAGAACGAGAGAGTAGTGGTGACAGTGAAGACCTGGGGATTATGTGCTCCTTTTCTTTTTCTTTCTCTCTTTTTTTTTTTTTTTTTAAGAGAGAGGGAGAGAGTGCATGAGCAGGGGGTGGGGCAGAGGGAGAGAGAGAACCCCAAGCAGGCTCCATGCCCAGCACGGAGCCCGAAACAGGGCTCCATCTCACGACTCCAAGGTCAAGACCTGAGCCGAAATCAAGAGTCAGACACTTAAACCGACTGAGCCACCCAGGTGCCCCTTGTGTTCCTTTTAAAAGATAGCTACTACTCAGATCTAACTGATTGTTACCATAAGTGAAGGTAGATGGAGTATGCCCACATCTTCCAAGTTGTCAGGAAGCAGTGTTTTAATATTTTCGGTAACTATTATAAAATAATATCAGCTATTTGAAATCTAAGACACCGTGTGGGTCAACACTGTAGGCCAACGAAAACACATCTGTGTGCCCACTTGAGTGTGGCTTCTTGAACAGGTAGCTTACCTGCCTTATATTGGATGTGAGTTACATATGTTAACTAAAACCCTTTCCAAAATTTCTCAGTCAAAAATGGGTCCTGTTGTTCAGGTGTCCTCACAGAATTGAGGGAAGTGGTTAAAGACCTACCCTATTTTATGAAGATAAATGATCTAGGAGACTTTATAAGCAGTACGGGCCTTCCTGTCTTGAAGATTTGGATCAGAGGTCATAAACAGTTGACCTTTGGCCTTCAGTCAAAGCTTTACTGAAATTTAGCCACACCCAAGGATTTGCTTATTGCCTCTGGCAACTTTCCCATGGCCATGGCAGAACCGAGCAGTTGCTACAGAGACCCTATGGCCTACACAGCCTAAAACATTTATCATCAGAGGCTCTTTACAGAAAAAGTTATCTCATCCCTCATCCAAATAAACACATCAACCAAAAATGGTTATATAACCCCAAAAGTACTATAGCAGAAGTATATATAGGAATTCATGCACATGTATCTAAAGTGCTGGGACAGCCTAAAAGGCGAGGGATCATTCCTTCTGGGAGGTGGTGTGGAAGGCTACACTGGAAAGATAATACTTCAGTCTTGAAGGACAGGGCAGAGTTCCCCAAGTACAGAAGATGGAACTTTGAGGCATGACATGTTTGTATCACAGTTAGTGATTTAAGCTTGTGGAAGAGAGGAGGCAAAAGAGGGCTTAACACTTCCAGGAATATGGCAGGGAAGCAAGAAAGAACTTTGCTCACGTCCCTTTCAGCTTTCATAATCTTAAGGTCCCTACTTAAGTTTATTTAAAGAATAATTCCTTGACTCAACTTTAATAGTTGAAAAGCAACCGAACATAACACATCTAATCAAAGTGTGAACTACCTGGTAAAGATAGACAATGAATATGGTCCGTAAGAAAAAAGTCTGACCACACCAATCTAGTATTTTTTCTTAGAGATCAATGTTGAAAACAGTGGACCTTTGACTTTTGGCTTTATGAGATATTGGAATTCAGTCTGTCAAATGAATGTGGATTCATTCTTCCTAAGAATGCTTTGCAAAGAATATAGTCTATGTCTAGCGGTAGTGTGAATTTTATATTTTAATACCCAGCAGTAATGTATATGTAGTGTTTAGTAAATACTAAATTAGTAGGTAAGCTATTCAAAATCATTTACATTTATTCATCTCTTAATCATCCCTCAAGATTTGTCTAGTGAACATTACAGAACTACAATTTGATAAGAGAGCCAGGGATTACAGCCCTAGAAGTACGTGGAGGCCATTTGGAGGTTGGCCATGCTCTTCGGAGGGTTACATCCCAGAGAGCATTTGTTCTTTAATGTTCTTGCTCCTACATTTAGCTAAGCCTTAAAAAAAAGCAATAGTGTGCCAGGTAAATCCATGCCTCATTCTGATTCATCATGACACTTTCTTACATTTGTTTGAAGGCTATCCAAGAGTTTAGTCAATGTATTAGTTAGAATAATGCTAATTATTGCAACAGAGCAGCCCCAAATGGAAATAACACAGATCCATTTCAACATCATATCTCACACTACATTCCTTTAGGAGATGCCATGTCCTTGCAAAGCTGGTTTTTCAGAAATTGTGATTTTTAAAAGCAAGTATTGAGCAAAAGTCAGTATTGAGTAGGAAGTGAGGTTGGTGATATTTGAGAAGTACAAAGTTCAACAGACACACAGATCGCCTCAGTAGTTATTACATCATAAGAACAAGAGCATTTCTTGACTTAATATGTGTTATTTTTTTCAAATGACCAGTAGATCATTAGGACATATATATTTAATGGGTTTTTTTTAACCTAATTGCTTTTAAATGAAATTTATTTTGGATATTCTTTTTGGCCTAGGGGCACTATGAAAAGATTGCTTAAACATAGGGTGCCAGGAACTGTGAGAAGGTTTTGGAACCTCTGTTCTGAGGTGTTTTGGCATGCAGAATGCAAGGTTAAAGCTAGCTTTACGGGTGTGTCAATGCTGAGGCTTAGGGCAAGGGAAGAGAGGGTAAGAGAGGCAGGTCCACTTTCTTGAAGGTCTCCACCTGGTACTCTCATGTCACTTTACTCATGTTCTCTTAGTGGTGTCTTAAATGATCGTAAGCAATGGCAGGCTGGGGAATGTTACATAGCGAGCTGACATGACATGAGCCAGGCAGCTATGTGAGAGGGGAGAATGAATGTGGGTGAACAGCAAAGTCTCTGTACAGTTCACTCCTCTAGCCACATATAGAACACTCTGCTTTTCTCAAGGAAAAAAAAAAAAAGCAAAAGTCCTTGATACTGGGATTTATAATAAATACATATTTGGTCTTCATCCCATTTTTGGCCCAGAGCTCCTAAAACCCTTGCAATTTCCTCAGCGATGAAATCAACAAATGTGTCTTTTGTTAATGGACTTTTGGACCACACCTAAGGTGCAAGGCTTGTTGCCAAGGGAAAATAACCGGGAGATTAGAGGGTTGGAGCTTTCATACCTACCACCTTGTCCTCTGGGGAGGGTAGAGGGGCTGGAGGCTGAATCACTTGCCAAAGACCAGTGATGTCATCAATCATGCCTATATAATGATGCCTCCATAAAAAACCCAAGGACTAGGTTTGGAGAGCTTCTGGATTAGTGAATCCATGGAGATTTGGGGAGAGTGGTGCACTTGGGCAGGCTAAGGAAGCTCTATGCCTTTTCTCTCTACCTTGCTCTCTGCATCTCTTTCACCTGGCTGTTCCTGAGTGGTATCTTTTATAATAAACTGGTGATCTAGTAGGCAAAATGTTTCCTGAGTTCTGTGAGCCACTCTAGCAAATTAAACCCAAAGAGAGGGACATTGGAACCTCTGGTCTATAGCTAGTTGGTCAGAAGCACAGGTGGCAACCTGGACTTGGGACAGGTGTCTGAAGGTGCGGGAGCAGTCTCGAAATCTGATGATATCTCGGGTACATAGTGTTGAAGTGGAAGAGCGAGGTTCTGAGGTTCTTATCTCCCGGAGTTGAAGAATGAATCTCACGGACAAATGAGAGTAAAGCATAGAAGTTTATTAAGTGAAAATACAGAAAAAGCTCTCAAGAGTGAGAGGGGTCCCGACAGGGTTGCCACTGAGGGCCTTTAGGGTTGGTCTTTTATAGAAAGCTAACCAGGAAACTTAAATCCTTTTAACTTCTCTTGATATCCCCATTGAGCAAGGAATAGTGATAACACCTTCAGTTGCTTCCTTCTTTTTTAGGGTCTGGTGATTCTTTGTTGGTTGCAGGTGATTATCATACAAAAAGACACCTACCCCACACGCCTAGGACAGGGTGGTCCAGCTTCTTCCCTTATCTCTGGTTTTCCCACACCTCCACAGTTTTGGGATTTCTGTGACCCTGATCACATAGCCCCCTATCTATCTCTCTTTACCTCGCCCCTCCTGTCCCTTACTCAGTGTCAGAATTGAGGTAGATTGTGGAACACCTAACTGGTGCTAGAGAGTTTCTTGGTGGTGTGTGGGGAAACCCCCAGTTGACCAAGAAAAGACAAGAGTGCAAGTTGAAAATAAAATGTGTTTATTTATTTTGAGGTCTTAGGGATTGGCAATTGGGAGACAAAGAGTGGACCAAAATCGACATATGCTTCAGAGAGACAAAGGAGGTTAAGGTTATTTAAAGAGAAAAGAGGGAATTCATGTAAGTTGTTTTGAATGAAATGTGAGTGGTGCTGGTATAGCTACAGTTAGGCTAATCTATACATGATTGGTTGCTAGGGCTATTACTAGGCAGAAAGTCCATTTATGTCCATTTTAACATGCAGCAGATGCCTTGGCTTTCGGCTGAGTTCAGCAACGATTCCAAGAATCTGAGACAGGAGACGTCCATAAGTCCCACTTCCACTGTGGCCTCCCGACTCCATTTTAAAATGACTCTTTTAGCTATGCTTACTCTATTTGGAATGTTCTTTCACACACACACACACACACACACACACACCCGCCCACACACATACATTGGAACTGGGTATTCTGAACCCTTGCAAGTCCCCAACCAGTTATCGCATGGAGCTCGAATCCAGAACGTCTGATAACATTCAATTGTTTTCATCAGGTTTAGAGTTGGTTCCTCCTGTTCTTTTCATCTACATAATAAAAATCAAGTTATCTACACAGACCACCCCCCCATACACACACAAGACATACAACACAGTGGTTAAGTCAAGGATGGTATAGCTGCATTAACAGCTTGTCATTTAGATAAAGAAAGAATTGGTCCATTTCAGTAATGGAGTTCTCCTGCACAGGCATTGGGAATACACTTGGACTTGGCAGTGGGGGGGTGGCGGGGGGGGCACTGGTAGTGGGAGGATTAGTGTGTCTCTACTTCCTGGGTAAAACTCTTTTGTCCACTATTTTCTGTGGCCTCTGGCTCCATCCACTGACAGGTCTTTTTTTTTGCCCATTATCTGCTGTTGTTTTCTCTGAGGTCTGCTCATGTCACTTTGGAGGATGGAGCATCCATCTAGGGCCTGCATCATCACAGGCTTTCTTGCAGACCATTTCTGTGATGTCTTTGGCAATATAATTTCCTCAAAATCACAGTAGGCTTCTCATCTATTTATGCCCAGGAACTTCTCATGCCAGTAACTATACCCAATGTTCTGTGTGAGACACATTTCCTCTCCTTTGTTACCTTGCTCTCTCTTTCACATGAATGGTGGATCTTTTGAGGCCACTGAAACATTAGACTTTGGCAGGAAATCCATAGCTGTATCCCCCTTTCCCGTCATGTAAGCCCAGCACCCAGCTGCTGAACTACTTCTTTCCCTCATATCTCTGCTGGCAAACCAGGAACTTCTCTGAGCTCATCTCTTTCTTGTAACATTTTATGACAAATAGAAGCAAGCCAACACTCACTAATACTCTGGCTCTTTTAAATGACTCTTGCATTTACAGGTTTAGTCTTTGGAAATCCATCTATTCAACTCCATCATCTAGGATTTTTTTAAATCTCTCTGCCATGTTTGATGGTGATTTAGTTTCAAGGTTGTTGCTTTACATGACTATGTGAGAGACTTGCTTCCTGTGGCTTTCTCCAGAACTTGCCAAAAAGTCAGTAGCGAACATCTCGTAACTTCTTGGCCAGATATCTCAGGCCTGAACTAATTAGTACCAAGCATAACTTTGAATAATCAGGCATATCCCTTTAGTAGAAGTAAATTCTTCAAACTACAGACCCACTACTCAGTCAGGGACAAGTGGAATGAGTATTAAAGACCTCAGTCCATCACAGTGTCTACTACACAAGATTTGCAAGAGCTGACAGATCCTAGCATGGTCAGCATAATGGGCTAACCTGCCTTTCAAACTCTTTCCTAGTTCTAGACCTCTGACTAGCAATGAAATTTGTGGAAAGTTAGGGAATATAAATAACTATAATTAAGCTTTCCTTTCTCTCTCGAATGTATTCATTGCCATCCTTTTTAAATTAATACACTAAGCTCCTTTCACTGGTTTTGGCAGGCAAGTATATTAAACTGATGAATAGAAGACAAACTTTATTTTGCTGCCCATTTTTACCAGCATCAGTTAATCTGTGGCCTCTGGTGATCCTAGCAATTGTTGGCGGCGTCCTTTAATTTGTTACCTTTCAACTTCTCTTTAATGATCATTATTACTTTTATAATAAAAAGTACACTTAGAAAATTAGAAAATTAATAGATATTTGAGCCTGAACTGGGAATTTTATGGAATGTACATGGGAGTCCCTCTTCATTTCTTTTGAGGCCACCTGTATAGGCATAATAGATCTGGGAATTCAAATCGACTTGTAGAACCTTCTTTTTTTTAAATCTTGGAAGCAAAATTGTTTCAGTAATTTTTAAAAATATTTCTCCCAACCTCTCCGTCTTGCTCACTGTCAACCGGTTAAACATATTTACTGAAATGCGGTTTTGAAGTTTTGACCTGGAGACAAATTTAGATGGGGGTATTTGCTTTCTCTTTTTGCTTGATTGATGTTTCTTATTTGTAGCGCATCAGTTTTTTGGCACCTCTTTGTAGTCGGCCTGCCTGCAGCTGTCCTGTAGTCCGTGTACAAACCAGGCACCATTGGTCTGTGTTCCTTATGTGTTTTCTAAATATATCGAGCTTTCCAGATTTCTTTTTTGAAATATGTTATTCATTTGGCTAACATAGTAAAAGGCACATGATTTTAATGGGAATTTGGTGCTACTGACTTACATGTTGAACTTAATTGTTCAGCTTTTAGTAACAGAAGAAAATCCCTGAGTAAGGTCATGCAGTTTACTACTGGCTTCCTCATAGAGATTCAAATGAGAAAAGTCAGGAGTTAAATAAAGCAATAAAAATGTGCTAATATTCCACGACTGCTGGATGATTAGGACAGCTGAGATTTAGAATCAGAGGTCTCAAAAGAACATGTTTATTCTCTTTTTGGTAAATGGACCTAACATGCATGTCTACCTAGACACACATAGTGTTTCAGGTGAATAAGCAGATGGGGAAGAAACATTAGGAAAGATCAGTTTTACTCAGGGCATCTGAAATGAGGAGGAGGTAATCAGTGGAGCAGAGAAGAGATTTGGCAGTTAATACTTTCATGTATTCACTCAACAAATATTTATTTTCTGCCAAGAAGGGTCTTCTGGTAGGTAGCTCATATTTGTTGGGGAGCAAATGAGACCAGCCCCTGTTCTCATAAAAAGTGATCTCATGGGAAGACAGAGCGAAAACAAATAAAGATACACAAAATTAGAGCATGTATTAAATGCCCAGAAAGGAAAGAACTAGGTTATGTGAGAGAATAACAAGGGAAAGCAAAAATGGCTATTGGGTTGGGTGGGCAGGAACGATCTCTCTGAAGAGGGGACATTTAAGCAGTATCACGAGATTCAGGTATTTAAAAACAAGGGGGAAAAGAAGACCCAATAAATTTCATACTCCAAAAATAAGACTGAATCTTCATAGTGGTTAGCGTTTCGAGAGAGGTTCACTCCTTTTGTCATCGAAATTGTCAGTGTGGAAACTTAGCTTCAAACTTGGTTAATAACTTCTGCGCAAGCTGATACAGAGACCTCAGCACCACCGCTCTGGAAAACATCTTGATTGAGTTTTGAAACAGATGGCTTTTTCATTCAGTTTTTAGGTGACTTTTTCCAGGAAGGAAACCCAGATTTTGAGGGAAGTGCCCTTCTCAGTGAGGTTTCCCTAAGCTCAAGTGAGAAATGAGCCCTGTATAAATGGTTCCATTCTCAGTAGATTCACTGCTGGTTGGAAATGTAGTTGAGTACATAGATTTTTATTAAAATTTTTGCTGCTCTGGTGTGTGTGATATATTGAAGTGTTGGCTTCTTTGCCTTTTTTTCATTAAAAACATCATAAAACATTTAGGGGTCTGTGCAGAAATTGCTGTGACCTCTATTTATAATTGAAGAAAGTAATGTTTTCTTTAAAATATTACTCAAGAGCAGTATTCCTGACCACAAGATACTGAAGTCTGCTAGCCAGATTTGTGCAGATTTCCATCCTCTGGTGTGCAGTTACTAAAATGATGGGAAAGTAAGACCATTGGCAAGGGAAAGAAACCTGGTAAGCGTGGTGATTTGAAACAAGCTTATAGGAGCTAGGTTTTATGTTTTGTTTCGGTACTTTTGTTGTTTTTCCAGTGAAAGCTATCTCTATTTTTATGAGGTTGCTAATGCTAAGCAAGCATGGTACCTTTGTATATTTCTTAAAGCAAGGGATCTGGCCTTCAATCATCTCGAACTTCTCTGCCCCACTGCATCTCCAACCTTAGCATGCACATGAATCCCTTGGGGATCTAGCTACAAAGCCGCTTCTGATTTAGTGGCACCGGAGTGGGGGTGAACACTCTGCATTTCCAACCAAGTCATTCAGTCCTGTTGTGCTCACACCGCGCTTGAAGTAGCAAGGCTCTAAGGGAGGACTTGTGCCTCCTGAAAGGTAAACTACGCCATTTGTCATTTAAACATTAGCTTACATTCTTTCTAGTTTTCCCCATGTTCTGGGACAGTGTCTTTTGGATAACCTGCCAAGATCACTCAGTCGAGGTACTCAGCAGTTGCTTCTTTCAGCTGAGAATTAGTCCTAAAGCAATGACAAGGCAAGGCAAAGCTCTAGTCAGCTTTGATTCCTTCTTCTTCAACAGCACATTCAGTGGGTCGGCAAGTCCTGTCAGCTGTACCTTCAAAATACACACCTATCCATCCCGTTCTCCCCATCTCCACCACCCCATCCCGGTCAGATCCTTCACCATCTCTCACCTGGGCTCTCAGAGTCCCCTGACTCCTCTCCCTGCTTTTACTCTTGCCCCAGAGAAGCTGGGTGCTCTTTGAAGAATAAAATCAAACTATGTCACCTCCTGCTTAAAATCCTCCAGTAGCTTTCCATACACTCAGAATAAAACCCAGACCCATGACCAGGGCATGCAGGAGCTAGCTACCTGATCCGACCCTGCAAACCTCCCTCGCCTTATTCCAGGCCGCTTTCCCCATTGAGCCTCACTCCCGCCCACTAGCCTCCTATTTATTCCTTGAACACAGCAGACGAACCTCCTTTCCTCTGAGCTTTGCACTGGTGCTTCTCTCATTGGAAGGCTTTTCCTGGGGCTCTGTGCATTCTTACTCTTCAGGTTACTCTTCTGAACAGCAGTCCCTAGGGGCCCGATTTAAATTCGCTGTGTCCCATTTTTCCGTATTTCATCTGCCTGCTTTATTTCATTTTTAGCCCCGATCACTATCTGAAAGTATCTTTTTTAAAAAATCTTTATTTACTTGTTTATTTTCTGGCTCCACACCACCACACTAGACCATGAGCTCCTTGAGGACCTGGCATCCCCTAGGTGGTTGGGGTGATGGTGGGAGGGAGAGAGGAAGGAAAGAAGGAAGACAGACAATCCCAATTCCTTTGATCAAAATGTTCCCCTATTTTTCTGTATGATACTGAGTACTATTAGAACTTATTCTTCTCTCGTGTTCTAGAAAAGACAGAAATTATCATATCTAATTTAAAGGCTTAAAAATATTTTTCTATAAAGAGTAGTTCATTTCTATGTTGAGTTTTAGTAACATCATTAACTTTTATTTCCAGAAACTCAAATGAGTTGAAAAAAAGGCACCATTTGGGGAAATTTACATGAGAACGACACTCTTAATGAAGTTTCTCCACTATGGATGGTGCATTTGTGCTGATAGAGCTCTAAGCCTGCTGTTTGGGGACCCAGGGCAAATGCTCACTACATGGTCAACTGAGGCTGGGATGGTCTGTGGGCATGTGGCAGAATGCAGTTCTCTGGCCCACTTTGGTGTTTAATCCCTCCCTGTGGCCTTCCTAGCATGGTGTTCAAAGCTGCTGACAACCCAACACCAAAAGAGCAGGAATCCCTGCCCTAGAGGAATTGAGTCCACCTTTGGATGGTACAAAGAATGTGGCACTTTGGAGTCTACCAAGTTGACGTTCCAATCTTGGCTCCTTAATCCTGTGACTCTGAGAAAGTACCTGAGCCTTTCTGAGCCTCCTTATTCTCACCTGTGTCATGAAAGTAAGACTCTCTTGTGGTGAGGTTTTTAAATCACTGAAGTACCTAGGCTTATATCTCCGGGGGCCCTGGGGATCTGGGGATCTAGGACACAGCCTTTATGTTGCATCCATGTAAATAGCATCACCACTTACTATGTAAATGATTCCCAGGAGCACCAATTCAGAGTGTAATTTTACATGGAATTTGGTACACATGGTAGCCCCAGATTTATACAAGGAGGCAGGCCGTGTTGAACAAGACACCCAGAACAGTGCTCTCATTAACAGCAACTCAGTATGCTGGGAGAGGTCTAGTCAGTCACTGGGGAAGAAAAGGGAGGGGGAAGGGGGAGTCAAGAATATTTTAAGAGAGTTTTAGGGAAAAAAATCAAATTAAAAATTGTTGAAAATAAAAACTTAATCGAAGAGGTAGTCAACAGATTAGACCCTGCTGAAAAAATTTGTTAAGGAGAATCTAGAAATGGATACAATGAGAAGGCCCAACATAGATTTTAATGAGGAAGAGGCAATATGGGTCGGGGGGAGGTCTAACCCATCATATAAATCCAGTGAATTAGAATTTGGTGTTTTAGAACTAATTTTTTTTTCCTTTTGGTATTGCCCTAGATGTATTTCCTGCTCTTTTGTTGGTTGTAAGTAATAAACCATTAAAGCATCAGGCAGATTTAGTGAAAAAAAAATGATACTGATTTCCCCACATATTTTGGTCAAATATTTTCCTATGCATCAGTATTAGAACCTGTGGTTTTTATTTTTGAGTTTTCATACAAAGATGGATTTTTTTTTAACCACCTCAATATATATTTTCAAACTATCAATAGAGTATGTCTTTTTTGGAGAAACAGTTTCATGTTTCCTGAACTTCCATTTTTTTAAAACAAAGTCTTCAGTATAAATCTATAACTGGCACATTTAGAATCAGATTATACAAGTTCTATTTGTATTAAAATAGCTAATCTCAAGACCCAGATGAAGTAGGTTCAATAGTCCAAGTCTTCACACTTAAACTTACTGTTGTTGGACACCTGGGTGGCTCAGTCAGTTAAGTGCCTGCCTTCAGCTCAGGTCATGATCCCAGGATCCTGGGATCAAGCCCCGCATGGGGCTCCTTGCTCAGCAGGGAGCCTGCTTCTCCCTCTGCCTGCAGCTCTCCTTGTTTGTGCTCGCTCACTCTCTCTCTGACAAATAAATAAATAAAAATCCTTGAAAAAAAATAAAATAAAAATAAGCTCACTGTTGTTTTAACTCCTGAATTTGTTCAGATTATAGACTAGAAAATATTTAATAGTAAATAAAAGATCAGAGCTAAAATTAATCCTTAGCATATAGTTGGTATTTAGTAAATACTTACCAAATGACTGGATTAATGTCTTGTAAGTTAATTTCAAATTTTAGGAAGTTTGATTAAAAAAGGTTTTTAAATCAAAGCATGTTTTTCTATTTGTTTGGTTTGGCTGTTGTCCTAAATGTTAGAGTCACCATTTGTCATCATTCTGGGTATTAATTACATACTCTTTTGACATAGACTGATAGAGGAAGAAAGTGATTAGATAGTGTTTAGTAGTATTTCCTGCCCATGAAAAATTGATTTTTATGTGTGTTTTATCTTACAAGTTCTTCTTTATATGGCCTTACCTTTACTGTACTCTATTTAGTCACCCAAATCAAGCCTTTGGATTTGAAAACCCAGCTCAAAACATCAAGGCCTTGTTGAGACTTTACAATGCTCATATGGGA
Source organism: Halichoerus grypus (assembly GCF_964656455.1). Taxonomy (NCBI): domain Eukaryota; kingdom Metazoa; phylum Chordata; class Mammalia; order Carnivora; family Phocidae; genus Halichoerus; species Halichoerus grypus. The sequence goes on from NC_135712.1 coordinate 137,622,984, forward strand.
AACTGGAGGCAAAATGGTCTTTCTACCCAGGGCATAAGGATAGACGGGCTCATGAAAGGCCCATTGGGTGTCTGGTCTATTTTGTTCTTATGTAGGTGGGGGAAGAAAGCAATTCTTCCTTTAGTAGGAGTCTTTGCTGAGCCCTTTTGGTCTTGGAATGCCCTCCCTCCAGTAGAACCTACCAAAACATACTACTCATCTTGTAAAACTCAGCTGAAACATCACCTCCAACACGCAGCCTTCCCTGAATACTTTTAGCTGAAGTCCTAGTAGAAACTGTGTTGTGTTAGGTGAATAACACCCTCTGCAACTGACTTTGACAATTAGAGGCTGAAGAATTGTTCTAAGGTGCTGTGTTCTTGCACGACTTTTGCAGAAAGAAGGAGCATGTTGTGATATATGGTTTTTTTTAATTGTGGCCAGATTAGTAATGTGCGGTTTTGGATTTATTCTTCCTCCCTGCTTCACTGCATTTCTCTTTCTCTCACTCTTGCTGCCCTGGGATTACATCTCTATTAAGCCTTAGTATATTTAAAAAAAAAAAAGGAGGGGAGGAGATTTGATTTTTCTCCTCAAAATCAACACTGATCATTGTCATCTATTACAATTACTGTTAGAAATGTCTTAACTTTCTTGCGGTAATTCTAAGAGGCCAGAGTCCTGTCTCATTCATCTTGTTATATCCCACAGTGCCATCTTTGCTTATAGAAACTGCTTGATCTAGAAATGGGGAACGATTTGCTTCTGCCTCATATCACGTACCAACGTGTCACAACAGACTTGGAAATATGTATCGTTAATTCTTCGAAACCTCCCTATTGATTTATATGAAATCAACATCTTTGTCTTCTGAAAAGCAAGCCTGAAGGGAACGTTGATTGAGATCTAAGACCGTGCACAGAAATTAGACCCAAAGTTATGCAAGGTGAGGTGCCTACAGAGTAAGCCAAGTGTTGAGAAAAGTTCACAAGCTTAGAGCCAAGGACAACCAGATCCAGTTAAGGCCCATGCCTTCCTCCTGAGTTCCTAATCATTTTGTGTTTAGTTTGAGTCCTTCACTCTTTTAACATCAAGCTCTTCAGTGACTTGGCTCCTTCTGCAGATATCACACTCAAAATAATGGGCTTTGGAAAATAAGTTTGGCACAGCCTTGTTTCTTTTTTAAACATTTTTATCAGATGTAGGGTTTATGGTCATATTGTTTGTAAAATGCCTTTTCTGTACATTTTTATCATGGCAGTGTTTATGTTGCATGTCTAATTAACTTCAACATACCAGATGAATTGTTTAAACCCGTCTGGCATGCTGTAATTTTTCGAAGTTCCTCATCTGCTAAGAAAAATATATTTGTAAAGGTTTTAGATTTCAGGAATCAAAAGTCTATCCTGGGTCCTAATCACCATAAGAAACATTTCAAGGGAGGTAAATGGCACAGCCACTTGCCAGGCTAGCCAGTGGGAGAGAAGACAAGGCCCCAAACACGGTTACAATTCTAATTTAAGAATCAGTGCCAAGATCAACACTCCTTCCCCTTCCCGCTCCCCACGCCTCCCCAGGATTAAGGGAAACAAAACATGGAGCTGACAAGTTTCTTACCATTACGAGTGCTAGATAGATGTGGGATGAAGGAAGCCAGAGGAAATCACAGGCTCATGGGAGAAAGGATAGGAGATGGGATTATTAGGGGTGCAAAAGATGGTGCGGTTGGAGACGAGGAGCGGTTGGAGCCAAGCAGGAGCGTAAAGGCTGTGGCTCCATCCAGAGTCAGGTACTTGCCGGCCACACATGCCTCAGTGTTATACAGTCTACTAGCTCAACACAGGAAACCTTACTGATACTCAATTTCAAAAAAAAATTTTTTTTAAGATTTTACTTACTTATTTGAGAGAGAGAGAATGAGAGAGAGCACATGAGCGGGGACAGGGGGAGGGTCAGAGGGAGAAGCAGACTCCCCCCTGAGCAGGGAGCCCGATGCAGGACTTGATCCTGGGACTCCAGGGATCATGACCCAAGCCAAAGGCAGTCACTTAACCAACCGAGCCCCCCAGGTGCCCCCAATTTCAAAACTTATAAATGAAAGGAAGAGATGATCTCATCTCAGGTTCTCCTCTTCTAATCCCCAGAAAGATTTTCAATCCCTTCTTTCTTTCAACCTCTGCTTGAATCCAGGTAGTAAATCCTTTTTGTACCAAGGTGCTCATAACCATGGGAGGTGGTGTCTTTGTTGTTTAATGGCAACAATTGCTACTATAATTACAAACAATAATAGCATATTTGCATAGCAGTTTACCATTTCGTGCTTTCATAAGTATAATTGCATTTGGACACCACAACAGCCCTATGAGATCAGACAGGAAATTTTAGACTCAACTTGACAATTAAGAAAACGCACGATCCAAAAATTTTGTAACTTTGCCATGTTATAACGCCTGTAATTCTAGCAGGAGATAGCATTTATAGAGTCCTTCTTAAGTGCTAGGCATTGCGCTGAGGTGTTTTTCCTGCATTATTTCATTAATCCTCACAAAAATACTGTGATAAGTATTTTTCTATTTTTATTTGAAAGATGATGAAATGAAAAATCAAGGAATTCATCCAAGGATTCACAGGTAATGAAAAGTAGAAGATTGAGGACTTATCCTGGGTTTGACTGATGTTCTAAGCCACTGTGTTACAGTATTTTGTCAAATCTAAGATGGTATCACTGTAAGACACACCATTATTTTATGAATGCCCACTAAGAAAGGAAAAAAAATACTGTTAGTTAGACTATGGCACTATGCTCCTTACCACTTAGAATTTTTGTTTTTCACTAATTGAAGGAGTTCTTTTGGACTTAATTTAGTCATAGATTCTTATCATATATAAATCTTAGCCATATGAAAGAGGCAGATAAGTGAAATAAATTGGTCAGGATGTTCCTAAACATCTCTACACTTAGAGACTGACTCTTCATAATTACTTTTCAACTCAGAGCCACTAATCGTCTCCCCGAGAGTATCATAACTTTCTCTTGTCGACAACACTGGTGATACTGCATATCTTAAATGTGTGCTGCACTATTTTAGGATTTTTTTTTCCAAGCCTCTGGTACCTACTCCCCACTCTCCAGATTTTGAGGTGCAGCATTCTTAAGGACAGGAATTGTAAGCAGTAATGTTAGAAAGGGAGCAAGTCTGTGGTTTAGAATCAATGACCTGTGGTTTACTACCTCCTTGAGTGAAGGCAGAGCTGAGAATAAATCCCAAGTATCTAGTACATCTCTTAAGTCAGCCAAAACATTCACTAAAATCATGAAAGTCAGCTTTTCTTTTTTAACTTAGACCCATTTTTAAGATACTGTTCTCTGTAACTATATATGTACATATGATCCTTAGATTTTTTTTACTTTTTTTTTTATTGTTATATTAATCACCATACATTACATCATTAGTTTTTGATGTAGTGTTCCATGATTCATTGTTTGCGCATAACACCCAGTGCTCCATGCAGAACATGCCCTCTTTAATACCCATCACCAGGTTTTGGTTTTTTCCTACACAATAGCCTTTTAAGAATTTAAACCAAGGCATCATGAAGATACGATAAAGAGAGTTTTTGGCAAAAATAAGTCCACATATTTCAAAATAAAAGGTTGATCAGCACTGATGAAGAGTGTGCATAAATTGGGTGGAATGAGGGGGTTGGTGGAAAGATCATTACCACTGAAACATTTAAGAAAAATGAGTATAAAATATCATCAATATGTTGATCCAGCTGTGAAGTTAATTAAATATTACAGTCCTGGTTGAACAAAAACAAAAACTGAGATTTCCTGGGGAGTACTGTTTTTGTTTAAAAAAAAAAAAAAAGACATTTTGCCGTTATTTAAAAGAGCATTCCTTTTCTTGCAGCAATTCCTGTCAATCCTGCTTTTCACACTTTAATTTTCTGTTTTCTGACTACTGCCAAAGTAGAGGAGTAAACCAGTTGCCTTATATTTTGTTAAGCAAACCTCTTTGGCACCAACACTGCACATTAGTTTAGGAAAAATTGTTGCTCATACGAAAAATCAGGAGATCTGGTAACATCTGAACTGTTTTCTGGGCCAGTAAAGAAATATTAAATGATACTTGGTAGAATTTTAGAACTGTGTTTATGAAATCTTTTAACTGGCCAAGAATTTGAAAGATGAACACAGGTTCTAGAGTCAGCCTGCCTGGTTTCAGTGTGGGTTTTACTGTTTATTAATTGTCACCTGGGTTATTTCTTATCTTTTCTATACTTATGTTCTTCAAGAATCATTCAACTACCTTCTTAAAAGGTTTGTTGTAAGAATAAAATGAGCTAATGTGCATAAAGTGTTGACACATAGTAATCACTCAAAGGTATTAGCTAGTGTAATAATATATGTGGTTACTCTTTGTCAACTAAAATATTTTATTTCTCTGAAAACTTGATTTTCCATTCGTCTCATTTACATTTACCCCTTGAACAACACAGGAGTTGGGGTGCTGATCCTCCACGCAGTTGACAATCCATGTATAAATTTTGACTCCCCCTAAAACTTACCAACCTACTGTTGACCAGAAGCCTTACAGGTAACATGAACATTGGATTAACACATATTTTGTATGTTATGCGTGTTATATACTTACATTAAAGGAAGCTAGAGAAAATAAAATGTTAAGAAAATCATAAAGAAGAGATATGTTTATAATATTATACTGTAGTTCAAGGGTCAACCATGGTTTACTTTAGGGGCATAAAGCCCTGAAACCCTATGAGTTCTATATTGGATTAGAATTGAGTTTTCTTTTTATTCTTCCTCCTTTTTTTTTTTCCCCACTAGATTTATGCTTTTTTTTTTAAATCCTCATATCCATCTTAGAAGAACTAGAGTATAGCTAGGGATGGATCCCACCTGAACCATCACTCCCTCTCCCTTAGTGGGAATCATAAAACCACCATCACATCTGAAGCTCTTTTGCTGTTACACAGACATTTGCCCCATTAGTGGATTATTTACTCTATGAACTTTAAAGTTACTAATACTATATGGAGATTAAACTCTACTTTATGATGCCATTGCTTAAAAATAAGGTAATAAGAATTTAGTACGGGCACAATAAAAGTCCTTTGGAGCCCATCGTTTCTTTCCTTTAAATAGTCTATAATTTTTATAGGCCTGAGAACATGTTTTTCCTAATCCTCTAAAGTAGCACTGCCCAGCAAAACTTTCTGTTGCGGTGGAAATGTTTTTTGCACCATCTGATAAAGTAGCCACTAGCCATGTGCGGCTGTTGAGCACATGTAGTTAGTACAACTGGAGAACTGAATTTTTATTTAAATTCATTCTAATTTAAAGAGATACATGTGGCTAGTGGCTACCATATTGGACAGCACGTTTTTCACATGTTCTTCGTATCATTTCTATTTTCTTGGGAATCAGAGAAATAACCCAGTTATCTAGACCTGTGTTTTTTAGGAAAAGTAAATATCTATCTGCTAGCTGAAGAAGGAGAGGTAAATAGAAAAAACCTAGAATGACAAATATTAGCCTTTGCCCCACATGATTTTTGGTGATGTCAAGGTGTTATACTCTACAATTTGAGGATGGGTTGAGTCACGCTGGGACTCTCACCTAAACAACTGTGCATAAAATACGACAGCCAGGAAAGCCAGAAACACATTGATGTCAGGGAGAAGATAAAGCTAAATGGTAGAAAAAAGAGAGCAAAGACTTTTTTAAAAGCAAGTACTGCATTAAGTCATTTTTTTTGAGACAGGCAGTGTATGAAGCACAAATAAAAAGGAAATAAAATAGAAAAAGTAGACAGTAGAACTATAAGGACATTTCAATCTGGGGCCATTTACCAAGGGGAAAAGCTCAATTTAGGGCAAACTCCAGAAAATGTCACAGTATCATGGACAGCATTCATAATGCTGAAACTAATTCATCAGGGGGGAAAAAAGGAAGAAGAAAAAAAAAAAGCTTGCTGTCTTTGAAAAATTCCTGAGAGTAAAGTATAAAATTTTAAATATTTTATATGAAAACATGTGTAAGAAAAGTCTTGGCTTTTGGAAGGATAAGCAATATTCATATGTGAAACCATTCCTTCTGGCCCAACCTTCTTGGATTCAGCAGTTTTTACTTCTGACTCCTTTTAGAATACAGAAGTAACATGCAGTCTAAAACTCCCAGAATATAAAGTATTTCTGGCCCACTGGTTTCTCAGTATGCTAGGAAAATAGAATGAACCCTTGATGGGCATATGTCATGATGGGAAGCTTTATCCCAAGGGCTTATTGAAAGCTCTATTAAAGATAGTAGGTACAACTGCATGATTAATACTTACCAACAGCTAGGTCCAGGATGCATCTGGATAAGCTGCTGTCTTTATGCTTTTATATAAGAAGAAATTCCCTTAGTTTCCAATTAAGAGATGGTTGTATAAAAATTCATTATGTGTGGTCCCTTTTTGAATGTATGGCTTATTGGGAAAACTTTGCTTGATTTTTAACCTTAATTAGTGCATCTATACTTTGATAAACATTACGCATAGAACATGTTGTATTGGTTTGTTTCATAAATAGCTGGATTTCTACATTGTTAGATCACTGTATGAAACTATAATGCATGACCAATTAATGACAGTGATTGAAATGGTCATAAAAGACCTCAATAGAAAAACAAGCATAAGACAGAATATAATATGCATCGCATAACTCCAATTAATAGTACATATAATAGGTACTGTGCTAAACTGGGAAGAGATGGTTTAATGTGCATTTCAATGCTGAAGGATGGGGAGAGTTTGGGGATGAAAAAGAGGACCTTGGAAGAACCATCATTGGCTTAGAATTTGGGTTCAGGGGATGTTGGGGGAGGGAATTGGTGATGTCTTGTGTAGATAATTCAATGGGGAAGTAGAGGGATATATAGTTGGTGAGTTAGGTTGGACTGAGATTGTTCATGGTATTGAATACCAAACAAATTTGTTGAGAGCACAAACCAGCCAACAATTTCTTTGCACCTAGATTGTTGAAAAAGAAAGTATTAAGCAAGGAACGGCAGATGGATTTTCAAGCTGTGTAATCATTGAGGTGCTCAAACATTGCTTTCTGATGAAGAGACATTATTAGTCTCAGACTTTTTAATGTAGACCAAAATCCTATTATTTTCTTCAAACACTGAATTTTTCCACCATTTTAAAGGACTTTTTTTTTTATTTATTTAAAAGAATGGGTTTATATAGCCAAAGAAAACAAGCTTTAAGAACTTAAAATTCAAGGAATTTTGAATGCAACCGGAATGCTTGTAATTTCTCATTTCTCACATAGGATATAGCTTGGTGTTGTTAAGATATGTTTTCTGCTTCAACAATGAGATGAGCTTTTGCAAAGAAAGTGATTTCTGTCCCCTTTTCCTTGCCTTTAAAAAGCTTGGTAATGTGGGGATTCAGGAGTACTGGATCGTGTATACAGTAGGGTTTGGGTTTTGTTTGTTTGTTTATTAATATTTTACAGTGACTTAGAGAAAAACCGAGTGAAATCAGCTTGGTCAGATATAAAGAAAGCAAAGAAGTTTTGGCTTCCATAGAAAATTTTCTTATTTTCCATGTGGGTGTTGAAGTTTGAAGAGCTTTATAAACTAAAAATGTATTTTTTTTAATTTGATTGTGATTCTGTATTTCCAGCAGAAATTAATACTTTAGAGCAAAATTTACCAGACCTGTGTGTGCCTCTTAGCTGCAGCTTGGTTTATTGCCATTTAAATAACTTGTGTAATAAGAAGCTGTATACTCATGTTAAGGTCCCACTGGCATTTTTTTAAAAGAATGTTGGCCAAAGAGTTCATTTTAATCCTTAATTACCCCTGTCTTTTTAGCTCTCGGCCGTGAGTGAGAGATGGAACAGTTTTGTAAGACCTAAAAGCAAGGCTTAGTTGAGCTTTAAAGAAGCTTCTGCTTTTGAAAGACTAGAAGTGTCTGAAATAGCCATTGTCTACATAGGAGTAAAAAGGTACTCAAAACATCCTTTTCACCTAAGATCAATTTTGAGATCTCATTCAGGGGATGCCTGATCAGGCAACTGAAGAGATAAAAGACTCTAGCTGAACAAGTCAAAAAAGCTTTGTTTTGACTTCAGATGATATACCTTAGGGTTATAGGGAATTCCAGTCTTCCGGGAGTTACAAGATGTTCTTTCAAGCAATTCCCCAACATCTGGCATGACCAGGAGTCAGGAGGTGATTGGAGACTGTTGGGGGATGCTCAAATTACAGTTGTGCGTAGATGAAAGCAGACATAGCCGTGAAGAAATTACTAAAAGTGAGCTGTTTATATCTTGCCCCTAGGCTATGATACATCCTTTGAAAAGCAGCACCACACTATGATATTGGAAAAAAAGAAAATGTTTCCAGTTTCTAGGTTGAACATTGGTTCAAATGGGACCACTCGGTCCCTGCCCCTGGTTTGTTGGACCAAGGCATACAGGATAATGCAAAACAGACAAATATTCAACTTGCATTTATGTCTTAGTGTTTCTACTTAAGCTTGAAGTCTACTGTTCTAATTAGCAATGTGAGTCCTCATTCTTGATAAGTTTGAGCATGAGGGGACATTTAAAAACAGTATTAGTTTTTTAAGAAAAGAAAATCAGGGTGGCTGTTTGAGATTATTCTATGTTATTACACTTATTATCAATGATCTGCAGAAATTGTCCACATAGATGGTGTTTCTGTATAGATCACTATTTTTAACTGAGTCCACATGTAAGCAAAAAGAAGGAGAACAGGAAAAAGAAGAATTAGAAGTAGTTTCAACCTTCAGCTGACTAAATTAGTATTAGAATTACTAATAAATAAGAGTTCCATATTTTTTAAAGAAAGCATTTTTTATCATATCCTGTATAAGATACGGTTCTTTAAGAGAGGGTTCACAAATGTTGTAGGGACAAAATTCATAATACCAGGCAACTAATAAATGTTCTCAAAAGGTATTTGCTTTTCCCTGGATAACTTTTGACACTGACAAATATACATTCTGCCAGTATCTGAATTCAATATACTAGATGTGTAAGGATGGTACAAACAGAATCAACTGTGGGTTCCTTTGACTTGTTTTTAGGTTAACGTTGTATCTCTAGTAGCTTTTGAAGAAGCACCTGACCTATTTGTACTGACCCAATTCATTCACTTCCCAGGTGGCCACTTGTAGGTAGAACGATATACCAGCTTTGGAGACTCTTTGGAGGGGAGCATCCCCTGAAATCCAGCTGCCAACTGTCTGGGAGTAGCTAAAAGCTTGAGGACTGTGACAGATTTAGCCAAATAAGTAGCATTAACTTATTTTATAATATCCCAGTTTAGATATTTGCCTGTTTAATCATGAATGATTTCTTATGCTTTTTATATTCAAAGTAAGACTTTTAAAAATCAATCCTTATTTTCCTAATCTAGGAGCTTTCTACTTATAGGAGTCCTAAAGTGAGTTCTTTTTTAAGAGGGGCGAAATCAGTTTAATAAATCCAACTTTTTATAAAGTGAGGTTGCTTTTATAATTGAAGTGCATCTCTCACCTTCTACAGGCAGCATGGTGACACAGAAGTCATAGGAGAGAGGTGTGTGGGGGTTGAAAGCTTGGGCATTGGAAATACTAATACTTCTGATAACATATGTAGAATAGACACAGAATTCTTAGCCTTGACGCTCTAAGCATAGCCTGAGGACCAGTCACATAGGCTTTACCTGGAAGCTTGTTAGAAATGCAGCCCCAGAAGGCATGGATCAGAATCTGCATTTTAAGATGATCACCAAGTGGCTGGCATGCACATTAAAGTTTGAGGAGTTTTGCCCTGCAGCTTCGGAAACTCTGCCCCACATTAGCTCATGTACCCCTCGCAATGATATCATGAGGTAAAGCTATGGTCTCTGTGCCCTCTGCTCTGATGTTGGAATTCTCCTCTGTTGCAGGAAATCACCGCTAGTGTGTTTTTTAATAGCTCATCGAGAGCCTATCTGAGTATAAACGTTTGCCATTATCCTTAGCTTTTGGGGAAGGTAACTTTGGGTTAACAGGCAGATGGTATTTCTTCCTTCTTCAGAGGGAGTGCTGCTTCCTGGAGAGGCTCTAATCCATAGCTGGCTGGTTTGCTTTATCTCAGGATGTGTGGTCAAGATAAGAGTGAAAATGGGGCTACTGGGGGATTTTAACTATTTAGTAAATAAAACCAGAGCTATCTCTATGTGTAGGCTTTTTGCTGCTTGGGTGGATCTGACCTCAGAGACAATGATATACGCATGAAACATACATGATTTTTTTAATGTCATACCAGTGATATGAATCTTTCGGATGGTTTCTGAAGGATGAATTGAATGCTAGGGCATGCTGATAGGTTGAGTCTTTAGCTGAAAGGCATTTACTCTGAGTAGAAGGTGGTGTGGAGTGTCCACTGCTAGTAGGTAAATCCTCTCTTGCCAATGAGTTTTTCTCTCACTCTGCCATTCTGGAGTCTATACTTAGACACACTCTCCTGCCTCACCTAGCTGTCTCTTGAGGTTATAATTTAGCAAGAGCTGCTAAAGCGTGGAGGCAAATGGAAAGAGGCAGCTACTAAACTTCTCTGACAGTGAGGGATGATGAGGGAAGGTGAATTGCTAAAGCACTTTAAGAATTGGATTTCTTGTATAAATCTCAAATAGATTTACCATTTGTATGCTTTTTTTTTTTTTTTTTCTCTTTAACATTTCTAAAACCGCTATAGTATGCAACTTAACTAAGCTGTGTAATTTAGTTTGGCCTAATCTTTAGATTTAGATTGAGGCTACCTGATTCAACCCATAATAATGCAGCCTCCGTGGGGAGGCTCCTGAACGTGTGTGCCACACAAAGTCGGCTTAGATTTGGGTCCCTGGGCACTTCACTGTGAGAACTAGCCAGCTAACTGCCATCCTCACTGTGCTCCTTGGCCCTCCTCCTTAGCCCAGGGTTGCCCACAGAATGCCTTGTTAGCCTCTCTAGGTTTTTACCTTCCTTCATTGATAACATGGAACCACAGTGATCCAGAACCTTTGGGCCTACAAGCAGTATAACTGAGTAGGTGAGTTCTCTCTTTGGAATTTGTCTATGAGAGTTGCAGTGCTGCCTTGGCCCTTGGAATTCCATGGCTCAAAGCACGTAGCCCAAAGAAGGTCCTCAATTTCCTGATCTGTTAACTGGGCTGATGTGAGGGTTGAGATAATATATATAAGATTCCTGGCACATAGCCTGGGACTAAGGGGGAGAAAAGCACAGTGCCTAAAGCCAAGCAACCAATTTGTGAATATTCATTTCCTTTTCCTCTAGTTCTGAATGGGAGAAATTGTGCTAGTTCACCTTCAGTGAAAATATTTATAAACATACAGAGGCCAAGGGTCCCAGAACAGAAATTTTTATTGCAGAAACAAATTTTTCTTCCTCTTTATCTAGGTAGAATCACCTGACATTGACCACCTTCAGTTCATACATTTGGCAAAATTTATTGAGCAACTATGCAAAGTTTCTAGTCTCAGGTTTAGAGTACTTGCAGGAGTGATTTAACATAAGTATCTAGAAAGCTAAAACAAAGCAGAATATGTCAGGAAACTTAAAAATGGTACAGAACTGAGAAACAGTATAGATTCAGAATCATTAAAAGAGCCTTCCTAAAGAACATAGGTATTTGAATTGGGAATTTCAACCAGCAGAAATTAGAAAGAGTGTTTGAGATGAAAGAAATGGGACAAGCCAGGGTTAATTGGCAAAAAAGGAAAGAAAGGTATTCGGAGAGCATTTGGCATAGCCCATTTTGGTTTCCCCATTTGACTAGGAAAAGGAGTCTGCCAAACATAGAGCAGGATTTGAATGTATTCTTAGGAGAGGGTGCACTCTCTGCTTCCTGCCTTTCTGGGGCTCTGTGTGCTGTGAGAAATGATAACCCAAGCCTTGGAACATCCCATTTCCAATCTCTCCAGCCAAATCTGGACTTTCTAGTCCAGCTGATTGTAACATCAGCTGTAAAATGTTAGGTCCTTGGTTGTTATCTATGCTTGTGACCTCACTTGGAAACCATTCAGATGAATGATTACTTCTCCCTTGGAATGTAAAGAAGAGGTTGCCACCCTTTGGGTGAAGAGGGGTAAGTAGTCCTTTCTGAATCCTGAGCATCAGGGAAGAGGTTCTAGAGCAGAGTTAGGGCTAGGTACAAGGAAAGCTGTTCCCAAAGTATAGAGTGGTGAGGGAGGAGAAGGTCATCAATGAATCAGAGACCGGAATTCTGTCGTTAAAGAATTCAGATCAAATCCACAGTAGACATTAAAAAAGAAGCAGCAGCAGGTGATATAGCAAGACCAAAAAAAGAAAAGTTTCATTGGCTAAATGGAGCAAGCTTCAGATAATACCTGGGTAGCTGGCATTAGTGACAGATGCTAAACAGTCTTGTCTTAACTGATGTGAACATTAGGTAGACCTAGTTCAGCTCTTTGATTGGTGAGTAAGACCACTGTCAGCCTTACCAATGGCCTTGTGTTTTAAATGTCTGGTATGCAGTGGTAACAAGTAAAGCTAGAATGTGATTTCCAGCCAATATGGAGCATGTGGCCAGGCATCTCAAGGCTATATGAGTCAATGAACAATAAATTAAACCAACGGAGGTACTTTGGTGAGACGGTATGACTCAGGTCTCTGTTCATCGTTCATTTACTTTGTCTGATTAGCATATTGGTATATAATGTGCCTAATTTTAGGAATATAAAATTGTGGAATCCAAACTGATTAGAGAAACATACAGACCTTGTGTGACTTTTGTCCTTGCTCCTAAGATGATGTGTATTCTACTGAGTGGCAGATGATCCAGAAACTACCCCCAAGGCTCTTTCATGGGCTAGGTTATCTCAGCATATAATTTATATGTTTCAATTGCTTTATTGGATCCCTGTAAAGCAAAATATTGACAGTAAAAATGCTATTTTTGTCTTACCAGCCACTGCATGATCTCTGTTCCTCTGAGTTTAATGGCTGCATGTTCTTCTCTTCCAACTGCTTCGCTGTTCCCCTGACAAACAGCCACAGCAAATGGAGATTCCAGAATAATGTCTAATCTTTACCAGCAAACTGTCTATCCTGCTGACCCTGTGGAAATCTAGGAACATATTGAATATATCACAGAACAAATTAAGGGTGTGAGGCTTAATGCAGCCAAGGAAGTGATCATAATGCCATATGTCTGGGAGCCTTGAGTGATTCTTAGAGCTCCAGCTTATAGAGTTAGTCATATTGAACATTGTAAATTTCAAAAAGAAAAAGAAATTGAACAGTTCAGCACTCACCATTTTTCAAGCTTGATAAAAGAATGAATCCTTTTCAGTCTGACTGCTCCAGTGGACATTAGGTGCACGGAAAAAGACAAGAGGTGGCTTAGATTTTTCATCCATCTGTCCTCTTGAGTCACCCTTGCTCTTCTTACACCTTGTCACAAAAGTCATACCTAAGAACCATATTAATTCAATTTAAAAGGGACGTGCTGATGTCTGGGAGTCATACAGCCTGCATTCAAATCCTGGCCCTGTCCTGTGCTAGCTCTGTGACCCTGTATGAGTTTTTCAACCTCTTAGCTCTTCAGTTTCCTTATTGGGAAAATGAGGATTGAGTTAATTGGTACACACTCAGCACCATGTCTTCTATATAATCAGAGTTTACTGTTACTGTAATATTATAATATGTTAATTACCTATGATCCAGATGTTCATTGAGTTCAGGGATTGGTAAGCTTTTTCCATAAAGAGCCATATACTAAATATTTGGGGCTTTGTGGGCCATATAAGATTTGTCACAGCTGTTCAACTCTACAATGGTAGGACAGAAAGCAGCCACAGATAGAAAATATGTGAAGAAATAGACATGGCTGTGTTCCAATAAAACTTTATTTACAAAACAGGAAGAACACAGAATTTGGCCTGTCGGCCATAGTTTGACCCCTGAATGCATTCCTTTGGCTGTTTCAACTCCTTCTCTAAGCTGCTGTACTTACATATGGATTTCTATGCCACAGCCCCTGCCTTTGTCAGATCTGCACAGTAGAATTGCCAGAGATGTTCTTAAAAATATAATGCTGGACCACATGCTCTCATATTTTGGGTTAGGGTCGGGCTCCAGTTGTTGGTGTTTTATATAAGCTCTCCAGAGGATTCTAGTGAGGAGCCAGGGTTGATAATCATAGATGATAAAATTTATTAAGGCACTTGTAAAAAAAAAGAAAGAAAGAAAGAAAGAAAAGAAAACAGATTTTCAGACCTCTGCTTGCAAATTCTGATTCCATTCTGGGTTTGACCCAGGAGCTTAATTATTTACCAAGGACTCCAAGTGATCATCTTTAGGCAAGTTTGGGAAACTTGTCCTTCCTTTCCTTTTTCCTCCATTAAATATTACCTGTCCGGTAGTTTCTTACCAACACCTATGGTAGGAGATCCAGGTCAGGGAAGTCCATTGGGACAGGGCCACATTTTGGGAAAGCCATATGCTGGCCAAAGGAGTTACTTCTGGAGTAGGAATTCTGAAGTTTGTTCTGGTCTAGTGACTATGACCACTTTATGATATGGATTTTCCTGGGGATTGAGTTGAAGTGATAGGTCTCATTTCCAGAATAAGAGTCCCAGTTTTGTATTAAAGAAAAATGGTTACTGTACCAAATAGGGAAATAGTTTGAGGCCAAAAAGTCTTTCCACTTCATCTTGGGTATGGAGGATACACAGAAATTATAGGAGACCTGACATTTGTGTATAAGTCATAGTGACTGTGGAATACCCAGGCATTCTATGAGCAGCAAAGGAAGTCACTGGAAAGTACTGTTAGTATGAAATTAGCACTGTTTGGTTATTTCTTGCCACTCATCCAAAGTTGAAAAAAATAATTATAAAGGGAGTATGGGTGAGACTTCATATCAGGCTTTGAAAATTCTTGTGCTATAGAAATAGGGTAAATTGTATGTTGAAATCTGCACCAAGAGAACATGTGACATTAACAGTCTGAAACAAATTACTCTTTTCAAGTGAGTACATCAGTGAGGCACATACCGCCCATTGCCAACAGCCATATGCACCCTCTTCTCCCATAGGGCTTCCACTAGAGAGGCTAGAAAGCTACTCACTTTCCCAGCTTCCTCTCCAGCAAGGTTCTGTCCAATGAAACTTAAGCAGAAATCTTCAGAGTCCTTTTGAGAAAGCTCTGGTTATCCTAGTAAAAGATATGCAGACCTTTCTATACTCTCTCTTCTTTCTGCATTGACTGTTGAGACCACCTGTGACCATGAGGCAGAAAGCGAACGTTAGTGAAGGTAGAAAGAAGACAGGGGGATCTGGGATCTTTTAGGATTTCCTTGAACTACACTCCTTTTCTGGTTTGCCTTGTCTCCAGACTGTTGTGTATGTAACAAAGTCAAGCACTTTTACTGCTTCGACCACTCAGAAATTCTGTTACATGCAGCCAAAAGAATTCCTAACTAGCGTATGTAAGCTACCTCTTTCTCTCTTATGGAGGGTGCAGTGTTTAAGAGGCATTAACACCCTCATATATTGTTGTCAGCCTTCTGAATGAGCCAGCCGGGAAGGCCCTTCGCTGACAAATTTAAAGGGCACAAATTGCCCTGACCAGAGGCAAGATTGCTTCCATTAATCTTGGGCAGAAATTCGAAAAGAAAAGGTAGTTGTTGACTAACATGGCAGTTACTTTTCAAAAATAGTTTTTAAATGCTTTTGCAAATGATAACTTTGATGCGTTCCAAAATTATTGGGTCAGTAGATCCTATTGAATCAGTGAGGTTGGATCCGTGGGAGCTGGCCCTTCCAAAGACTGGATCTTCTTTTAGTTTGACTCGCAACAAGGGCCATTTCTACAATGTACACTGCGATGATCACTAATTACTAAGTAATGACCATGACTTTTCTTTCATGAAAACAGCCAGTGCAGTGGATAATACAGGTTCAGACCCTGTTTAAAAACTTTCTACCTTTGTGATCTTGAGCATACTATCTAATTTCTCCGTGCCTCTGGTTCTTCATGTATAAAGTATGGATAATAATTCATTGGCTCTCAGCATTACCAAAAGGATTGAGTGAAATGATTATATGTGAAAATAGTAATCCCAGACCCTTTTACCGATGAAGTAATTGCCAATTATTCCCTCACAGTTTCTAAAACCACAGCTTAGATGTCTAGCTTACCACAGCTTAGCCTCTGAAAGTAAGGGGCTGTGAGCTATTTCCTCCACTTTCTTTTCTATTTTATCTCCATCTCAGCTCATTTCAAGCATTCCTCTCCATGTCTAGTCTATCTTTGTAGCCTCTGAGCAGGAGAAAGATACAAGATGGGAGTGAAGAATTAATTTTATTCTGAAATGCAATGAAGATGGACTGAAAACTATCCAGCGATATGGCCATCCCATTACCTTTCTTTGGACTTCATCCAGAAGCTCTTGAGCAGGGAAGAAAAATTAATTGCCACTTGAATACCTTTGGGGGAGAGGAGGGAGGAGGAAGATGGGGGGGTGGAGAGGATGATTTAGTATGTAGGTAATACATACAGTGACATTGTGTCAAATTTTCCCCAGGAATAAATTCTAAAATCTAAGAAAAATGCTTCTACTGACAATTGAGTATTGTCCAAATTACCCTAGAAAATTAAACCATTCATAAAGACCATTAATGTGTGGTTTGGCATCTACAGTCACTCATAGTAATGCGTGTGTATAAATGTATAACCTACAAAATCATATACGGTGTATAATAGAGAGCATATATGCTGACCACCATTTTACCAGAAAATTTGATTGTGGACAAGTTACTTCTCTGAGCCATTTCTATTATCTGTTGAGTGGGGTGATGCTCATGCACATTCCATGAAAGCTGCCTGGGAAAATAGGCCAAGTGAACACATTGACATTTAAGGCCCCCATTTCACACTGGTGCTGGAACACAAACGCAAAAGAGGGAAGACAATCACCATCTAGTATTTAAATTGATTGTTTCTGTCTCCCACTTACCTCCCACATCCACAGTCCATATAGTTTAACTGTGCATGAATTAATGCATGTACAATGCAATCTCTCTCACTCCCATGAAGAGGGGCTGCATTTGTGCATGTCATTCTTTGTCTACAACTCTGCTGTAGGCCTTGAAAGAGCAGGTTATCAAAAGCCGGCTGTTTATAAACTTAATTATAACAGCCTCACCCATATTCGTGAGCATGAAAACCATTTGCAAGGAATCTTAAACGTTAGATCTGAAAAATTGATCACATAGCAGGTTAACACAGAGCAAATGCTCGACAAAGAGGCTGGTTCATTTGACAGACAGAAGAGCAATTCTGAAACTGGTTTCAGGAAGAAGAGGGGCCTCCCCAGGAAAGAACAATCCCTGTCTGTAGCCCCAGTTGCTTTCGAGCACCAACTCCTAGAGCCCCTACTTTAGAGCCCCATGCCTGGAGCTGACACCGTTCAACCTATTCTCTGGACACCCAACACAGGGGGAAAAGCCAAGTTTTTTATTTCTCTTGGCTTAGATACTTTGGGTAGGGAGAGGCTCATATACAGAGTCCTGGACATTCAGAAAGATAGATGCAAAGAAATCATGCCCATCCTGACTTGTGGTTGGACAAGTAAGAAGTTTTCTCCTCTACCTTCCTAAGACTCCCAGCCTGGTTTCCTTACACATGCGCAGAGTACAACCATGGGATAAAACAGTCTCAGATTGTACATTAGTGTACTGCTTGTACATTCAAAATGATCTTTTTAAACAGAATTCCACAAGAGCAGGAAAGAACTTCTCTGACTTTCATGGGAACAGAACAGAATGTTGCAAAAATAATGAGCAATGCTTAAAGACTCAAGCCTTCTAGTGGTTTAAGAGTAAATAACACAAGAGAGCAGGACCCCGGTGGCGGCGCTCTTTAAGAAAGATGCCTCTACAGCTGTTTACATGGGAACAAGCAATGTACAAATGGAACATCCACTACCCAGAAGGAATTTCTGCTCCTTTTTCTTTTTAAGGCAGGTACATGGTATGTGTTGGGTAGGGCACTGATCTACATAATATTTCTCCATTTGCAGACAGTGGGCGATTGGCTCAGAGGCTCTGTGTATATACTCAGATCTCTTTTGAGTAGATTGGCTGGGGAAAAACATTTTGTGTTTTCTGTTTTTATGGAGATACAGCTGGTCACATCACCCATTTTGCCCCATGGCTTCCAATTTGGCAGACACAAAATGCAGGTGCTGCATCTCGGAAGCGTTGATTTGGTTGGAGGGGGGAGGATGGCCCCTCCTGGAAATGTTTAGAGTTACAGTTTGAGAGAGCATTTTTGTCCTGCACGATTATTTTGTGTTTATGGACTTGCTCTACATTTTCCTAAGGCAAATAACAAGAATAACTTTAACACCTAGCCCACTTTGGACATTTTTTTCCCCTACCTTTTTTCTTTAATCCTTCACAAAGGAGAAAGCCCCTTTATGCCAGGCAGGGAAAGGCAAGAAATTAAGTTTCACTTCATCAAAGAGAAATCCTCCAACATCTTGTAATACTTTTCTTTTAAGAGCTTCATTTCTTTTTCTCCAGCTGCCTCCATCTCTTGGATACATGAGGGTACACTAAGTTGAATCTATAAACAGAACCCACTAATTAAGAGTGATTGCTTAGGAGATTGGTCCCGACGATTCAGCATTATATGCGTGTTCTTCTCAGATATCCATTAGCTGCTAATAAGATACTACAGATGTGCCAGTCTGTTTCCTGTTTCCGTCTATTGTACCTTTATTGCCATATATGGACCAATCGGATGGGCAGAACAATAAGTGGATGTCCTTTTGCTCCCAGAACATGTCTCAAAGGAATGTTTGTTATTAGATTGCTTTTTCTGTTTCACATCAGTATGTTAATAAAGAAAACATAACACAGAGAAAGTTTTTTGTTGCTTTTCTTTTCTTCACTTCTGCGACTGTAACTGGTTTATTGTTTAATTAAATCCTCTTGTATAGATATTTTAAAGTACATAATGCAAATATGCCTGGGCAACGTGAGCAGAGGGAAAATGACATTCTTCCTCTTGCTGTCTTAAAGAAAGTTTCCATCTAAATGTTTTAAGTACTTAAAAATTCAGCATGAATATCATGTTGCTATATTTGACTGATTTACACTTGAGACTTGGTAAAAAGCCTATGAATTATTCATTCCCAAGTGATTCTATAAGCCAGAACACCAGAAATCACATCCCCCATTGAAGTTTATAAAGTGAAATAGTTTAAATACTCTCTAGACATGTGGATGTCTATAGAGCTGGTTTTCCCTCTGATTTCAAATCGCTGTGCTTTCAACTCACTTACCTTTTTATTTTAGGATAACGTAGCTATAGATCTTGCCTTTTTCCACAGTAAACCTGGTTAGCATATTTTTAAGTTGGTACAGAATATAAAATAGATTAGTATCTGGTACCTTTTGTTCCTCCTAGGTCCAAAGAGATTTTATTTCATTACAAGAATAAAGCGACTGAGGGGAAAATAATCATTGACTCTGTCTTTGATTTATATGGAACTAAAAGTGAGAAGAAGTAAACTGTAATTTATTAGATAGAATTAAACACTGTACCTGGGGAAGGAAACAAATATGTTACTCCACACTCCTATCTCTACACACACACACACACACACACACACACACACACACACAAAGAGAGAGAAAGAGAGAACTACCTACCAGCCTGGTACAGTAAAACTACTTGTAATATTAGAAGATTCTATGTAGTCTCTATCCTCTGGAGTCTACAGTTGTGGGTCTTGGCAGCTAACTTTTTATGGGAGTATATTAATATCATTTAAAATGCTATTTAGAGCAGTAACACTTTGACCTACGTGCTCATCAGAATTCATAAACTAAATAAGGTCAGGTGGGGCCACTAGCTAGATGACACTTCCCAAGAATAGCCAAAGCTTCTAAAAATACGTAAGCTCTAGTAGTAGACAGGAGCTTTTTCTACACATAATTTTGAGTGTAACTGTGACCAACCGTTTGAGGGGAGAGGAGGAGTGAAATTCCTTAGGGGAGAAGTACACACAATTTTGAATCTGTTCATGGGTGTCATTCCTTACTACTTTCATGGAATTCCTCACTACTTGCCTAACATTCATAATCCGAACTACTCAAATAATAGACACGAGGCGTGTGCACATACGTACGTACGTATGCATGGGCGCGGGGGAAGAGAGGGATCCTGAATTAGCCTTCACCAGGACATGTGTCCAGTAATTATACACACAGGTGCAAACAGAGACATGTTTTGTGTGGTGCACATCATTCCCAGACTCTTAATGAGACATTTCCAAATAACATTAGTCATCAAAGTGTTGCTAATAAACCGCCAAAATGTGGCTCAAAATTTCATTCACTGCTAAGCACATGCAGAGATAATTTCTTCATGGAGAATTGATATAAAGTACCCTGACTCAAGTCCATTTGTGCAAACTCTGCTGTTAGTGAGGACTGATCAGAAGCTGCCAGTTCAGTGAAGTTGGGTTAGAAAGTCATGCCTTGAATTTTTGTGGGCACTGGGTCGATATCCAACAGTAATAAGAATATATGGCTATAATTAAACAACACGAATGTCTTCTAACTTGTTTTGATAAGTGGCTACTACTGTGGTTCTAAAGAATCTTCTATTTTACAACACTCAGGCAAGTGCACATTAAGTATTCACTGTGATGTGGACACAGTCCTAGGCACTGAGGATTCAGCAGAGCACCTTCTGGAAAGAACTCCTCTCCCCGGGGAGCTTAGGGTGTAATGGAGGCGTCCGCAAACTCCAATTTTCTTTTTATGCTCAAAATATTTTTGTTGAACCCTAAAATGCATAAGACCTGTTGGGCTACGGAAGGAAAGAATAATCTTCATGGAAATCAAAATATATACTTACGTTAAATTTGAAATGACCCTTAGAAGAAACAAAAATACAAAATCTGAGCTAATTAATATCTGTCTCCTGGTAATTCACTCTAGAGGCTTTGCCCCAAAGGAAAGCACTAATCACTGCTATTGGTTAAATTGTTTTGGGAGGAGGTCGGCCTACTCTGAGAAGAGTGAAGAATAATTCAGATGCTTGAGTAATTTAGGAGTGGGAAGTCACAATTTGGCCACGATGAACCCTAGTTATTTGTCTGCCTCATCCGAAATCTGAAACTTTTCCTGAGCCAAGAGCGGGATGACCCAAGTAGGGCACTCGCCTTGGCTACACAATTTAAGGGCATGTGAAAAAATTTAGCAATCAAGCAAATACTTTAATGAAAAAAGTTTTTAAAAAATTAATGCAAAAAATTGATGATGAAAAATATACCAAAAATGGAATAAGGACTCGCTCTGTATTGTCACCAACTGTTCCCTTTTACTCTCCTGCCTACCCTGCTCTAAACTCCAGAAGCGCTTTGTTCATTCCTTATCTCCCAGCAGGTTTTATTGTGTGTTGTGGTCACTCCCTTCCATGTCCTAGTGTCCGCAGGGGTGATATCCTGTTCTGGGCAAGACCATGTCTGTTTTGGTATTCCTCACTTTACCCAGTATTGTACGTAGCAGCTACTCACTAAGTGCTTGTTATGTCAAGAGAGCTGGGCAAATTAGAGCTCCAAACCTGTTGACATTTCCTGAGCCTTCTGAAGACCATTTTCTCTACAGAGATAGCTAAAAGAATGCAGAGAATCCACACAACCTGAAATCCTTTTCAATTTGAGCCTTTATCTTTTTATGCTTTTTGCTTTTATCATATTCATTCTAAATTACTCTGTTCTGTGATCAGGCTGATTTTTGAAGAGCCAGCCATGTTGGTAGAGATACCTTATTTTTTCCTTCTACATTTTGACTTGTTTCAACATGTTTGTGCTAATGAGCATGTCTGCTAGTATGCCATTGCAGTGGGACCATTGCAGTAGTCTCTAGTCTCGTTTTCCAGCCCCCAGCCTTTGCTACCAGTCGTCTCCACCCAGCTGCCAAAGTTGACTTTGTAACATGCAAATCTGTTAAATATCACTTTGCTACTTTCAACCCACTAATGAATGACTCACTGGCCGTTGCCTTCAAGAGGACAGACCCAGTCTTCATAACAACGCATTCAGGGTCTTTCTCCATCTAGTGCCTTCCTTGCCAGTCTCATCTGGCACTGTTCCCTGACTGATTCCCTGCATTTTCTCTGTGTGGAAGGCCCTTCCTCCAGTTTAACTGTCATCCTTCCCCCACCAGCCTTTGGTTGGCTTTAGGTATTCACCTTCTGTGCTTCCATAGTATTAGACACATACTTCCACCAAAGCATGCAATAGAAGGGTTGCCTATTTCCACACCAGGATGTGATCTACTTTGGGGAGCGTGTGTAGCATGGGGGTGTCTTTTGGTTTTGTGTCCCAGCATCCAGTGTAGGGTGAAGCAATCATTCACAAAACTCACACAGTTCATTCAACCACTTGTTAAATGATACTATTCTCATGTCCGTCACCGTCCCATCCATTCTCATCACTATCTTCTAGTTTAGATTGATATCACTCTCTTGCCTCTGTATGGTTTATATTCTGCCTAACCTGGACTAATGTTATTCCCCGAATATATCTGTTTTCCCTCATCTCTATCTGCTGGAACCCTTTTTGTATCTTTCAATATTCATCTTCTATGCTGTTTGTTTCATCAGGTCTTTTCTGCTTTCCTGCATGTGAAAATAATCCCTCCTTTCTCTGGGGAGTTCTCCCCTCCCACCGCACCCCGCCCCCCAGCACACATATGCTTTATTTGCAGTACATTGCTATAATTCATGTAGCAGTTAACATTCCCTCCTTAGATGGTGGACAGAGACCATTCCTCCCTTGCTCTGTTCCCCTACAGGTCTAGCTCCGTGCTTTGGTCAAGGAAGGGGCTCAGAATTGAATTGGAACTGAACTGAATTGAATAAACTATCCATTTATGAAATAATTTGCTTTAGAGTTGCCAGAATTAAATGGCTGCTCCAGTGGCAATATTACTCTAACTCACTAATATCATTTGATCCACTGAGGAGCTAGTTAATTAAGTAGGTGGATTAAAAATATAATCTGCTAGAGAAAGAATGTTTTGGCAGGGACCCATACATTGTGGGTTTTGTTTTTTTTTTAAGCATTATGATCTCTCAGCTATAATTCCTCTTGCTTCCACCCAAAATAGCAATAGGCCTCTGTGCACGTGACTGTTACGGCTGGTTTAGGACCACAAGACCATACACCTGTGTGCCAGATGTGCTCTGCAACCCGCGCTCTGCCCCAGTCCATCTGCAAAGCATACCCCATGCTGGCTCCTTTCTATAGACAAGGGGGCACTGGTCCCCAGCCTTTTTACATGATAGGTTCCCTGGTGCTTGCCTGTTTTCCTTAACTTAAAACCCCCTTCATTGAATTTCAATGTCTTGGATGACCTTTGCCAACACAAGAGGCCTTCATCCATTTGCTTATCAGTGAGTCTGCTTTTTCTCTGCATGTTTGATTTTTTTGCCTGGCGTTTTTTTGACTTGTATCACCACTTGTGAGAGTGCTATTGGGTCTTCTGTAGCCAAACCAGCCACATCAGCACCAGTGGTAGTTAATAGCTGATCAAATCCTTAGGATTTCCATGCAATGCCTTAAGAGTG
This sequence comes from Halichoerus grypus, assembly GCF_964656455.1. Taxonomy (NCBI): domain Eukaryota; kingdom Metazoa; phylum Chordata; class Mammalia; order Carnivora; family Phocidae; genus Halichoerus; species Halichoerus grypus. The sequence goes on from NC_135712.1 coordinate 137,646,653, forward strand.
TCATCTGATCTTGAATGTAGCTTTAACTGGAATGAATGGGGTTCAATAACGAATGGGTCTGCATTGATGGGCACTGGAGACAGGATAGCTTTGTGATCCTCTTTGTTTCTGTAAGAATGCCTCTGCAACCGAATCCAGCCCATTTCTATGCCAATGTGCTAATAGTTGTGGAATCTCATTCATCTCAACAGAGGCCAGTTAGCTCTGGAATCCCATCTGTTTGAGTGGATGCAGTAAAATGTCATGGAAATGTGGCCATTCATTCACATCACCAGTGAGAGCTTTCTCACTGTTAATTTTCCTTCATTTTAAGGGACTCCAATCACAGTTTCTTATACCAATTGGGGGGGGGGGGAGCGTTTAGAGTGTTCACTTAATTTTTTATTTTGATTTTTAAGTGCTCATCCACAAGAGAGAATTAAACAGTTATAAAAATATGTGCAGAGTCTAAATGGAGATGCCACCATCCCTACAACAGATTCAAAAAAATACTTCAGCCAGATTTTTAGAGTCCCTCTCAGCATAGGATGCCCAAGGCGGTGTTTTGTCCCAGAGGAATTTTTAGGCTGATTTTTTTTTTTTTCCCCTCCTGAAAATAGAGTTTAAGCAGTAGAGAAACAGGCTGAGTGGTCATGAGAACAGGCTAAAAGAGGTGCTTTCTCTTACTGATTGCTGGGGTGACATAATAATTAGGAATATGGCAGGCCTTCTAGTTCACCTCCTGGCTAGCTGGCCAGCAGAAATGCTGGAGCCAGACTGGCTAGAAATGGTGGCAGGAGCTTCTAAAATCACAGTCAGTATTTTCATACATTTTGTCATTTCCTTAAGAAACTTCCTGAATTGATTTTTAAGTCAAGAAATCTGACTTCGAAAAGAGGATATCTGGGTGTATGCATATGTCTTTAAACATGCATCTGATATAAGTAGATGAATGGATAAAGAATACAGGAGATAGTAGATTATTTGCTAAAAATAAATATGGAGAAGTGCTTTGTTTTTTTCTGACTACACGTGAGCATAAATGGCTTCATCACTCAAATACGTTTAAAGGCATCAGGTATTTTCACAGACTCAACAATGTTAAGAAAAACTAACCAAGGCGTCCTAAGTGCCAGGCACAATTCTAAGTATTTTATGTACATTAACCCCTTTGATCTTTGTGAACTACTGCTATCGTTTCCATTTTATAAATCAGGAAAGTGAGATTGAATGAAGCTGAGACTTCATCCTTTGCCTCTAACATTAGCTTTATTATCACTTGATTCCTAGAACGAGATTCACCTCTTTATTCGCAAGGTATGAATTAACAAAGCAATGTGCCTACCAATTTAAATCAAACACGCCAGAACAAATACAGCAGATGACTCTTTATCCAGAATGTCTGTAATTTGATACATTCTGAATTAATAACTTTTCCAAAATGTGGATATCTTGACTTTGAAAGAATGCAACAGTTGACCAATGTCATTTTATCCCATAATATGATATTTGCACAACTGAAGCTAAATGCTTTGAACATGATTTCCTGCCCAACACATAAACAACTAAGACACATTACAGCACATGCATTACTAGCCCAAGTGTTAAGACAATACTGTTATATTTTCTTACAGACTTTCCTTCTCTTACTCTTATTCTGGGGACTGGGCTTCCATAATATCACCTGGAAGATCATACCATCACTTTATACCACACATTAAACAAAACCACACTTCATTTATTAGAATGCTGTGACTATTAAAATGTTAATCATTTTAAGGTATTATATAATAATCCCAAGGCTTGAATTCTTATCTTACTATGTTACAATTCCTTATAAACTCTGCTGTGTATTCAAATGAATGCTATTGGTTTTCAAAGATGATCCTTAAAGAAGCTATAGTGGTATTTTAATATTGCTACTAATGATCAAAATTTCTTTGAAATTCTTCTTCTTTTTAATTTGTAGCAAGCATTGGTTTATTTAGGAAGGTGGACATTCTTTATCCTTGGAATTGCTTTAAAAGTATAATTTCTGAAGACACAAATAAATGGAAGCTCTTCCATGTTCATGGATTGAAAGAATTCATATTGTTAAAATGTCTGTACTACCCGAAGCAATCTAGAGATTGAATGCAATCCCTATCAAAATTCCAGTGGCATTTTTCACAGAAATAGAACAACCTGGCAATTTTCAGGGAAGCTCTAAGGCTGCTGATTAAAAAAAAAAAAAAAAAAAGACCTTGCACAATTTTCACATGACGTAGCAGAAAGGCAAAAATAGTTAAATTAACATTTTATACACTGTTCAGGAATGGTTGTATGTTGCCACCAGAGATAGCACACTCTTGTCTCTTCTCCTGGTACCACTCTGACCCCTGGCCCCTTTTTGAGCCCATGTCTTCTTTAGAACTAGCATCACTTGGCTTCACCTCTGCTTTAGTGTTGTAGGAAGTTTTAGAAGCCAGTGGTGAGCATCTTCAAGATTTTCTCCCTGACCAACACCACACATTGGGTTTTTCCCCAGGGGGATAATTGTATTTTGGCAAAACTGGCTACTGGTTTCAGGATAAGTATTATGTCAGTGTTTGTGGTTTGTGTTCTTGAGTAGGTCCTTGAAGGCTCAGAGTGGACTGATATATTTGTTTCCTATTGCTGCTATAAAAAATGACCACAAACTTAGTCGTTTTAAAACCACACAAATTTATTCTTTCAGCTCTGGAGGTGAGAAGTCCAAAATCAGTTTCACTGGGGTAAAGTCAAGATATCAGCTGGGTTAGTTCCTCCTGGCTCTGAGGAGAGAATGTGTTTCTTTGCCTTTATCAACATCTAGGGGCTCAGTATCTTCCTTGGCTTTTAGCCCCTTTACATTCAAAGCATATCACTCCAAATTCTGCTTCTGTCATCATATCACCCCCCCCTGTAATCACACCCCCCTTTGTCTTCCTCTTATAAGGACCTCTGTGATTATATTGGGGGACTCTGAGAATCCAGAATAATCTCCCCATTTCAAGATCCTTCATTTTAATCACATCTGCAAAGTTCTTTTGATCCTATAACATTCCTTGGTTTCAGAAGTTAGGACATGGACCCCTTTGGGTGCCATTATTCAGTCTACCTTAGCTAGTTCAGCTACCACAGAGTCCTAACTCTTGTGTCCTCTGTGGTCTGAATGGTTGAGTGCCCCGTAAATTGATATGTTGAAATCATAACCCTCAGGGTGATGGTGTTAGGAGGTGAAGCTTTTAATGGGTGATTAGGTCATGAAGGTGGAGCCCTTCTGATTTGGATTAGTGATCTTAGAGAATCCAGACGGCTAGCTTGCCCTTTCCACATGTGAGCCCGCAGCAAGAAGATGCCTGCATGGGGGTCTCACCAGAGCAGGACTACCCTGACCCTTGATCTTGGACTTCCAGCCTCTAGAACTGTGAGAAGTAAGTTTCTGTTGTTGATGATTTTGTTAGGACAGCCCGAATGGATTGAGACAGTGCCCTATTCACGTTAATGCAGGACTGTAAGTTGACAACATTTCTGCTCCTCCACACTTTCTTCATGGTCTGCCCCGTTCCAGAATGCAAAACTCTCATCATGCCCTTGCATTCTTTTGCCTTCCCCCTTTTCTTAGAACATAGTTTGGGGCATACCTTTGTGCAAAGCTAGTTTTTATTTATTTATTTATTTTTTCAAAATGTTGACTGTGTTTTAAGGAACAAATGCAGGTTTATTGACAAAATCCCTTCCAGGGAGAATAAAAGTAGATAAGAACATTAAAAAAAAACTGAATTTATGAATTTAAGAAAATGCAGAAGAGGTAAGGAGGGAGTGAAGGTGAGTAGATGTTCCCTAAATGTGAGTAGAGAGCAGGAGTCCATGAGGGCTGTGAGCAGTGAGGACCCAGGCCTGATCCTAACAGAGCCCCCTGCAGATGAGGGCCTCTCCAGAGAAAATGGCTGTGTGATGCTCTGGAAAGACTGGACCCTGTGCCCAGTTCACCAAGGCCAAAGCCACATGTGCAGGCTAATCTGGACTCAGGCTTCGGGAATATATCAGTAGAAGCTGTGTGGATGGAGTCTACCCCCATTCGTGGTTGGTTGGTTGATGTACCTATTTCTCTTTTGTAATTATCAAGGTATAATTTGCATAACCTAAATTCATCCTTTTAAGTTGTATAATCAGTGGTTCTTAGTATATTCACAAAATTAGGCTACTGTCATCATTACTTATTTCCAGCATATTTTCATCACCCAAGAAGGAAACTTATACCCACTAAAAGTCATTCTCTACCCCTTCCTCCCCCCAGTTTCTAAGGATTTACATTTTCTGGACATTTCATATAAACGGAATCCTATAATATGTAGCCTTCATATCTAAGGCCTTTTAAGTCTTTTATGGCTTCTTTCCCTTAGCATAATGTTTTCAGGGTTCATCTATATTGTAGCGTATATCAGTACTTCATTCCTCTTGATGACTAAATAATACTCCATTGTACAGATATACTACATATTGCTTATCCATTCATCAATTCGTGGTCACTTGGGTTGTTTCTACTTTTTGGCTATTATGAGTAATGCTGCTGTGAATATTCATGTACAAGTTTTTGCTTGGTTATGTTTTCACTTTCCTTATATACTCAGTAGTGGAATTCCTAGGTCATATGGTAGCTCTGTGTAACTTTTTTCCTTCCTTCCTTCCTTCCATCCATCCATCCATCCATTTTTCTGAAACTGTCAAACTGTTTTCCAAAGCAGTCATACCATTTTTTGTTCTCACCAGCAATACTGAAGGGTTCAAATTCTACACATTCTCTCCAACATGTGTTATTGTCTGTCTTTTTTCTTGTAGTCCACTCCCAATGTTTTGGTTGCATGAGACCCAAGGTCCTTTTTATAACCCTGGAAGAGAAAGAAAATCTTAACAACAGACTGAATCCACCCACTCTCAGGTAATATAAATATTTAGAGTCCAGTCAAATCTAATTTAAAGAAATTAGGCAATCTTCTACACCTGGAAAAAAAGAAGTCTTTGCTTATTTGGTCTGACTTTCTCTTTGTAGTATCATAATTCTAATGTAGTGCTTCTTAAACTTTTTTCCACATGATGCTACACATTTGCATGGCCCATGGTGGTAAACAAAGGAGTCGCTGATGGATGAATACATTGTCTCAAAGGCTTTGTTCCATCTCCCCCACCATCAGGCCCTCACCAGCCACTGGAAGCTGAAGGGATCAAAGATAGGCATATTTCCAATCCGTTTTTTGAAAATCAACTGAAAGCTCTATTCTACTGAACACAACTGTGATGTTTTTGACCTCAGGAGATACATGCAACACAGAATGCAAAGAATGTGGGAAAGGAGAAAACCTGAACGGTGATAACATGTCTGGCCATATAGCTTGTTTTCAAAGATGCTAACAGTATGACACACTGTGTCCAAAATGGACACTGATCCCTCTCCAAGAAGGCCCAATATGAAGGAAGTATGGACTGCAGGCAGAGGCAGATCAGGACTGTGTGGTGATAATTCCAGATTGCCTGTCCAGATTGACATTGACACAAAACCTAGAGGCATAGGGATAAGATCTGGCTATTGAGGAGAAGCAGCTGGCGAGAGCTTGGTAGAGTATCTTCACCTCAGCCAGATGGTATTGGGGAGTAGGGGAAACTGATCAAGTATCAAAATGCCTGTCCCAGCTGAGAAACTGATGAGAATGAGGGCTTATCTCCCATGGGCCACAGGATACTGGGAAGCAACAATAATTTGAGACATTGCTTGTCATCACAAGAAGCACCTAAAATGTCTTTAAGCTGGTCCATGTAAGTAAGGAAACCAACATTAGTGGCAGAACCTGAGTAGACCTACACTGGGCATGGGATGGGTACAGTGCCCAGATGTTCTGTAGCAGCTCTGACAATCCCAATTCCTTATTAAGGTGAAAACTCTGTGACCATTTCATTTATGTGACCAATTGAGATAACCCAAATGTGCCTGGAAAATTCTTGCTCTTGTTGTTTTGACATGGTAAAGGCAACTGTATAAATTTGTTAAAAATATTTTTTCAACTAGACCTCACTTTCTAGAGTAGATAGACCCCCCAAAAGCTATAACCATGTTGTAATACTTAAATATTATTGAATACTAAACACTAGTTATTTAAATTCACTACTTTGGGGACTCTGACTTCTGTTATATTCTCCTTTTATAAAAAAAATAAATATGTGATGAATTTAATTACAGATATCAATGGATATGCATACATACTGAGCTTGACTGTAGCAAAGTATACTTTATATGTTTTTATGATCTCCATATTATTACAAACTGCAAGATTCCAGAGACCTCAAATGTGTCTCTTTCCTTAGTGATTTTCCAGCACCATGTCATTTATGAATGGACACTTACAAATCCTACTTGACAACGTTATGTCAGTCTTAATCCTAACATGTAGGTTGACATTACATCAGTGGTCTATTATCATAGTCAACTGAAGACTGGCCACTTTATCCTTCCAAAAGACACAGAGTTAAATACTGGCATGGTAAGGTTCTTCTGGGAGCTAAGGTCTAGTGATACAATTTGGGAGTTTGTTGCATGGGAGGGAAGGAAAAATACAGAACAGTTGAACAGGTGAAACTTGGGCCTCAAAAAAATCAGAATGCTGTTCTTAACACTAACAATAACCTTGAGGCACAGTCATGGCTGTTGTGACCTGATTCATCCCTTTCTCTACCAGTGTCTTGGTTCTGTGTTCCTCTCTATCTCCTATTTCTCGCTTACTTGGTTTCTCCAGCCTCGTGGCTTCTGCAAACTTAATTTTCTGTATATCTTTCCATTTCTATGCCAGTCTTTTACCTTTTACAGCTGTGTCTGTCTTTGTGTGTTCGGCATTTGAAACCAATAGTAAGACTGATAGGATAGGTCGGTCACCATTCAATGTAGAGACTCCCAGTGGGCAGACTACATCTTCTAGGCTAAACCAGCCTATGGAGAGCTGACTTTCCCTTGACCCAAATCCTAATACAGTCATTATGCTTGTTATGGCAGAATTCCATGATGGAAAGCATGGAAACCATTGTATAAGGAGTTGTCTGCTGTCACTTCTCTTAGAAACAAGCCATAATACTAACAGCTGTCTAATCCAGTACATACTCTATACCTTTATGTTTTGGAATCTATGTGAAAAGACCTTAGGAGAAAGCTAGTCCTTTGGGAGGTGAGTTTGGCAATGCTAGCATATGTAACAACTTTGGTCTGAGGGTTGACTCCCTAAAAATTCATCTATACACTGCTGCTACTATAATTTATGAAATTAAAATCTTAGAGTTTTATGCTTTCTAATATATCTATATTTCCTCATCATTTTCTGAGTCATATTTTCTCTTTGTATTTCTTTAGCAGATGGAATCATATAAAAATGGCCCAACAAGGAATGCAGGCACATTTTGTGTATGCTTTTAAAAATATGTCTTCAATATGCCAGTTGACCTCCTAAAGCAGTAGAGTGATTCAGCTTTCACTCTGCTCACTTGGTGGTCTGAGGGACTCTTTGATGGCATTATTCTCTCTGAATGACTCTATTCTCTTTCATTTCTAAATTAAAGAGTGCTAAGACATTTCTCTTTTTGGCCAAATTTGAGTTACTCGTTGCATCATCCCCTTGGTTTAAGTTGACCCTAATTTTATCAGTAATATTTACAACGAAGATGGTGGATATAAGAAAGGCTGCAAAACTACCAGGCATGCAAAACTGACTTCTTTATAGCTGTGTTTCTTTTCTATCAAGAACAGCAGCAAAGGAAATTGACAGAATTTGTGCTGAGTTTGGCATTTTTACTGAAAACAGGTATTTGGCTGAATGCATTGAAATGCATTTCTCATGCAATGAGAAATTTTAAGTGGCATTACCTGGAACCAAGGCCTTAAATAAATAGGGAGGTTTGGGCTAAAATAAACTGGAAGAAGAGGCAATATGCCTTTAGTGTCTGTTGAAGCAAAAATATCCCCCACAACAAATTCTAAATGAGCTGAAGAAATACAGAAGAGTTTTCTGTGCTCTACCGCAAGAAATTTAAAAGATAATCTATCTTTTGTTCACTTCTGCTTGTGTTTTACGTTAGCCACATCAGCATGGTGTCACTAAATTTCAATGGGAGGAAATGAATACAGTGTTTTCTACAGAAATCTTTTCTGTTCTGTCACTTGGATCACACTCAAAGGCAGCATGGTGTAAAATTAACACTTCTCACCAGGTTAAAGTGTTTGGCTCCTGTGTCTCAAGGCAGACTCTCATCAAGTGTCCTCTCTCCAACTTGGAGTCTTCTAGAAAGCACATATCAAGTCACCAGTGCATTAAATGACATTTCTAATTATCCAGTATGTGTGCAGGTGCATGGCTAAAGCAGGTCAAATCCCATCTTTATTTTATTTATTAGTAGAAGGCTTTTGACACAGCCCTGTGGCATGTCTATGATGGCAAATCAAACCTCACTTTTTTTTTTTAAGATTTTATTTGAGAGAGAGAGAATGAGAGAGAGAGAGAGAGAGAGAGATCATGAAGGGGGAGGGGTAGAGGGAGTAGCAGACTCCCCGCTGAGCAGGGAACCCAATGCAGAACTCTATCCCAGGACTCTGGGATAATGACCTAAGCTGAAGGCAGATGCTTAACTGACTGAGCCACTCAGGCGCCCAAACCTCACCTTTTTTGTTCAATTTCAGACTGAGACCAAACAAAAAAAACACAGACTCTTAAATACAGAGAACAAACTGGTGATTGCCAGAGGAATAGTGGGTAGGGGGATGGGTGAAATAGATAAAGGGGATTAAGAGGTACAAACTTCAAGTTATAAAATAAGTAAGTCACACGGATGAAAAGGACAGCATAGAGAATATAGTCAATAATACTGTAATAATGTATGATGACAGATAGTAACTACACTTATTATGGTAAGCACTGAGGATAGAATTGTCAAATCAATATATTGTACCTTAAACTAATATGACATTATATGTTAATTATATTTCAATAAAAATTGTCATGAAATATCATATATGATAAAAGAAAATTTAGTGAATTTCTAGTGAATGGATTAACAACATGCATTTTTCCCTATTCCCTCCCAAATCTTTATTAAAATGATAGCAAGGGGATGTAAAATGTATAAACTATTAAAACTAACAAAAACATGAGAGATGTTAATTGCAGACAAGAAATGGCAATAACTTTTCTTACAGACAAAAAGTAGATGGGCAGTAATGAGTAAATTAGCAAAGTTCAGAAAGCAGAATGCTAAGTGCCTGAAGAAAGAGATGCAAAGAAGAAGCAAGGAGATGCAAACTGTAGGATTTTGGACGGTCCCAGAAAGTAGAAGCACCAGATGTCCAGAAAGATGGAAGTGATGATTGAAATAGTAAGATTGGTTGGAGTTCTGAACAAGGAGTAGTTAAATTCACTTCTCCACCTGTTACATTCTGGTGATTACTGTAACCCAAAACTGGTAGGAAAGATAAGTCTACTCTTTGAAGAAATTAAACTAGACAGGTTAGAGTTCTGGACACCAGGCATAAATGTAGAGTGGGGAGGCAGTGTTAGACTGAACACAGGGGGAAGAAGTAAATGGCTCCATATTTAATAGTAAGCCCACGGGCAGCCTGAGCCTCACTGTTCCATTCATCTACCAGAAGTCTTTTCAGTAAGGCATTTTCTTTTTTCCCCATTCTGAGTAGAACCTTAGAGAATTTCTCAGTGAATTTACCAAAGAGCCTATAGGGGAGGAAAAATAATTTCTCCTCTATCCTTCTGAGTTCTTAGCTGAGACCGCTGTAATAATAGATCAAGGAGGGAAAAACAACAAAAGTTTATTAACATGTATACCTCATGTATACATGGGAGAGAACCAGAAAAAAAATGAATAACCCCCTGAGATGGCTTAGAATTCAGAATTAAACACCATTTTTTTTTTTTAAGATTTTATTTATTTATTTGACAGAGAGAGACCCAGCGAGAGAGGGAACACAAGCAGGGAGAGGGGGAGAGGGGGAGAGGGAGAAGCAGGCTCCCCGTGGAGCAGGGAGCCCGATGTGGGGCTCGATCCCAGGACCCTGGGATCATGACCTGAGCCGAAGGCAGCCGATTAACTGACTGAGCCACCCAGGTGCCCCTAAACACCATCTTGATAGGGAAAGGGGAAGGAAGGGAATGCAGCATCTAATGAGGAGAGTTAAGTAATTTTTAAGAAAGCTGAATGGGCCCTCAGAATAGACTGGAGGTATGATAGCTTGTGACACCATTTGTCTGGGTGTGCAGCTGACGTCTAGTTTCCTCTTCTGTGAGAAGAGTCCATCTTTGCTGGTTGATAAAACTCCCATGGAGGGGATTTATAATTGTGTTCCTTTTGGTTGGATAGGTCTTTAGGCACATAAGGGGAGTTTAGAAAAAGCCTCTCCCTACTTTACTGTTTTTCAAGTGCTTACAACTCAAATAATGAATATACCAAATCATATTTTGGGGTGACATGTCCTGAATCCCTACAGTCATATTTTGGGGCAGCTTATTCTGCTACTTCTCAAGCCCCAAATAAAAAGCCCGTAAATCTAACATTTGGGGAGTCTCCCAAAGAAATGGCCCACTTAGATCACTTTTTCATGAAACTTATCCATTTGACAAGGTTTGCTTATGAAAACAGAGCTTGCAATAAGTCTTTCCTTTCATATATAAATGGGTGGGCCTAGAATAGGACAGAAAATACAATTGAGAAATACATGTAATATTAAAGAAAATAAAACAACAGACCAAAAAGTGGGAAAAAAGAGTCAATACACAAAGCAGAGTAAAACATTAAAAAAAAAAACTATTCTTAATATTCTAAAAGAAAAGATAAGCCATTTGTGACCAAAACCAGAATGTGTAAAGAAGAAAAAACAAGAAAACTCTTAGATGTTAATAAAGTACCATAAATATGAAATTCAATAGAGTAATAGGAAGTTGAAAGTGAGGTTATCTTGCAAAAAATAGAAGACATGGATGAAAAGTTATAATATGAGAGACAATATAATTCAGAAGGTGCAGTATCTAATATTTCCAAAAGGAGAGAACATAATATATGTAGAGGAAGATATTATCAAGGAAGTATAAAATTAAGTTTTCTTTAACAGAAGGATATGGGTCACTAGATTGAAGAACTCTACCAAATGCTTAGCACAATGTAGGAGAAAAAAAGATCCATAGGGGATAAAGAAAAGACTATAAAGGCTTGCAAAAAAGGAAAAAATGTCACACACAAGGGATCCAAAATCAGAATAGTCTTAGAAATTTCCAAAGCAATGTAGAAAGCTTGAAAAAGTGGTGTGACATACTTAAAACTCTAACTTAAAAAGTTAACTTCAATCCATAATTTTATACCTACCCAAACTATCAAACAAATATGAGATATAGCATAAAAATATTTTAATACATGCAAAGTCTCAAAAAATTTTCATCACTCACACCATCTCTGGGAAAGATCTTAGGGGGAAGAAACCACCAGAGGAATAATTAAACCAAGAAAGAGAAAGACATGTGATCCAGGAAATGGGTTCAAAAAAAAAAAAAAAGAGAGAGAGAAAGAAGTGATAATAGAAAGTCTTGGTTTGACATCTATGCATGAGACTAGGAAAGCAGCCAATCAGCCCTGGGGCAAGAGGAATGTCTCCAGTTGTGGAACTCCTATATCATATGACATGTCTGGCAAAATTGTCAGGGAGTTGGGGAAGAATTATTCATAGATGGAAAATAATCCAATTATATAAACAAAGCAATTATTAACTCCAGGAAACACAAAAATTTTTTATAAGAACTGTTAATGTAGTATGTCCTGTGGCTCAGCTGTAACAATATTTACCTAGTCATATTTAGGTAAATATAATGTATATGATTTTCATTTTTTAAATTGTGATGACATTGTGTTGGGAATAAGAGAGAAAAGAGGGTTTAGCATATGTGAGCAATAGCCAAAGAGACTTAAACCATATTTATAGTAGAAACCAAAAGATAGTAAAGGAAAGCTTATATAATTATGAAAAAAATAGTTTAAGCACATTAACTAGAAATACAAGTAACAGGAAAAAGCCCAACTAAAATAGTTTCAAGTAGTTGCTTATAGGGAGGGGAGCTAAAGGATTGGGAAAGTGGGCTGCTGTTTTTCTTTATTAATCTAAAGCAGAGGTCAGCAAGCTATGGTCCATGAGCCAGGTTCAGCAGACTGCCTATTTTTGTAAATAATGTTTTATTGGATTCCAGCCATGTCCACGTGTTTATGGATTGTCTGTGGTTGCTTTTGTCTCACAAGAAATCGTTACAAAAACAGAGTGGAGTATTTGTGACCGAGACTACACGGCCTACAAGCTAAATTATTTACTTTCTGGCCCGTTACAGAAGAAATTTGCCAACCTCACATCTAGAGCAGTGGTTCTCAAATGTTAGCTGCATCAGAATCAACCAGAGGGCTTCTTAGAACACAGATTGCTGGGCTACCTCCGACTCTGATTCATTCGATCTTGGGCCTGGAAAATCTGTGTTTCTAACAAGTTTCCAGGTGATGGTGAGACAGCTGGTTTAGGGACAGAGCTCTGAGAATCACTGGTTTTAAGGGAACTACTTTTAAAAAAAAATCATATGTAAGTATCATGTTTATAAAACAAATGTTAAATGTTTAGAAGTATAAGCTTGGAAGTTTGCATGCAAATTTAAGCTAAAATAAATACAGAAACGACCTCTGGTAAATTAAATGTGACAATAAATTGAAATGTAATTTAAAAAAAAACTTTTTAATGGAACAAAAACATGAACAAATTAAACTGGAGAAAATATACTGTGTTTTATTAAAATAATATCTCACAGATGCGGGCATAGATGTTAACCATTCCCAGGATCCCTGTCACTGCATGAGCACATTTCATCCAACTGGGTAGTGGGTAAACCTCTCCTACTACCTTCTGTCATTCCACTATTTATCAAAGGCAGATTATTGCAGAACAATATCAACTACGCATACAGTTATGTAAAAATCCTTTCTTTTTTATTTCCTCTCAAATATTTTCAGCTCCATTTAATATCTCATAAAACATTTGTTTTCTGGACAGCACAGTCTGAGAAACTTGATTTAAAACCTGTTCCTCTTCCCTTGACCTCTTTCACAGATGATGAAACTGACACCCAGGGAGTCTCCTGAGTCCGTGGTCCCCACTTCTGTCCCCTCTTCCACTCAGCTTCCCTTTGCTTTGCTTCAGGTTGTGAAGAAAGGAACCCTGAATGAGCCCAAACTCAAATCAGGCATGGAGGGAAAAAAAAAAAAGCACTCCTAACACCACTAACCATCTTTTTTCGAGAAGCCTAAAACAAAGGAAATTCTCTGCTTCCAGAAATAGCCTTAATCAGTCACATATGTGAACATAGACCCAGTGACTGTTCAATTTTCCTGCAACATAACAGGATTTTCCCAACACACCGATTCTTTTTTCCCTTTTGCCCTGTTATCAGTTTAAGTTTTCTTTTTTATCTTTCTTTTCTTTCTTTCTTTCTTTCTTCTTCTTTTTTTTTTTTCTTAAAGATCCTAGGCATGATACCAGACTTTTCAGTCGGCAGGCAGGATGCTGAAAATCTGCAGTGTTTGAAAGCAAAGAGAAATGAAGGATTATTGAGAGTAGAAATAGTCCCTGGTTGGTAAAAACAAACAAACAGCTTTAAAACTATAAGAATTGTGCCCTGCGGGGGTGGGTTTGCTGAACTGTCAGCTCTACCAGTTAATGAGGTAGTTTGTCTAATGGAGATAGAAAAGACCATTTTTAACAATGCTGGGCTTTGTGTGTGTGATTTAAAAATCAAATTGAGTGGAAATGCAGCAAATACTAAATGGTACTGTTTATTTTCTAATTAATTTGCTACAAACTACAAAATGAAAGTGTTAAATATATTAGATGGTATGTGATTTTTTAGAAGAGAAAGCAGGGAAAACATTCACCTCTCATAGTCCATTTACTTTATTTTCATCAGAGAAACAAGTTGTGGTTTGAAAGTGTGAAAAGGACATCGATATTTGGGGAGGGACCTCACTTTGGTGGGGGGTAAGTGTGTTACATAAGCCAACAGGGAATACGGTCTCCTTTGTAAGGGACAGTGGAGTTCTGGGGCACCTGGGACCATATGGTCTCACTGTGGATGACGTTCGTTTGTAATATTAATAGGCCAGGGACTCAAGGCCCTGGGGAGAATGTCATCTAAGTGAGGACAGCCGCTCACATCACAACAGCTTGTGGACTTTTTCCTGTAGGGTACAGCGAGGACGCGTCAGGCACTCAGTGACATAAAGGCACAGCATGGTACAGGGGAAAGCAGAGAGACGGAAGAACCAGCCAGATCTAGGTTCAGATTCTGACTAAGCCACAGGCTGACTCTGTGACATTGCAGGCTAAGTCATTTAAACTCCCTGAGACTCTGTTTTCTCACCTGGAAAATGAGGAGAATAATTGCCTTACGGGACAGCTGTAAGGGCTAGAGCTTAGAGCTCATAAGTGAAGTGCCTGACACAGAGTAAACAAAAGAAGTTATTATGGATTAGAAAATTCTAGGGTTGGGAATCAAACTGGCTAACTTCACAAACTGAGAAATCAGTAAGCCTTAATGAGTCTTTGTTCTCAGCTGTACCTGGGTCCCACCTGTGCTTCTTCTGTGACAAAAGTTTTAGTTCTAATATTTTCCTCAGACGACTATGCTGTGATTTCCTCCCTGCCCTGACCCCAGAGCCTCTTGTCTACTCCAGTGAGCTTGTTCTCAGAAGCATATCATTTGGTGAGACAACGCATATGTGAATAGCAAACTTTGACCCGGTGTTGACTTGGCACCGGGCACTCAGCTTCTCTTCATGTTACCTCATTTCCTCCCTTACTCCTCACAACTGCCCTCTGAAGTAAATTCTGTTATTATCCTCATTTTATTATAATAACTGCTATATTGAGAAGTAAGATAACTGTCTGTGGGGTGGGGCCATGATGTGAACCTAGGTGGTCTGGCTCTAGAATCATGCTCTTGACAATGACACTGTGCTGGCCCTGTGATATTGTTCTTGTTTTGTGTCCTGTGGGTTTACATTCAGGGCTTCCCTTCAGTGGAGTCCAGAGTTGGGGACTTTCACTGAGTATTGGTCATCGGGGCCAAAATGAGCCTGTGAAGTCTACAGTCAGCCCACTCTAGAATCAACTTCAGGCTTCTTCCATTCCCAGTCTCAAGGAGTCCTAGGTGCTAAGCATTCCTTGCATGTCCTTTGTTGGGGCAGAGCAATTTACCCCTCTCTAACAATGTGGTTTCAGTTAGGAGCTGTTAAAACTAGACACTCCGTGATGCAAGGAGTCACATTAGCATCATTTCACATTGCATATCTGTAGTGACCACATCAGCACCGGGCGTATAATAGTTAAGTTAGGATTCGATTGATGGGTAGATGATCGAGCAGATAGACGAAGCAGTTGTATGGCTCAACAGATGGTATTCTTACAAGAAATGTATATACTGTCAACAATAAGAAACAGATATAAAATATTTCACTGATCTTTGGCTATGTCTCTTACCTTTCATTAGGATACAGTTTTCTCCTACAGTTATATTTATCTTGTTGGGTATCTCTTTCCAAAAGGGGGCTGGGTTGAAATCCCGAATTTGTTCATATAAAATATGTAACGTCTTGGAAGCACCTAGGTTAGGACAACATAAAACAATCAATTTCTCTAAAAGAAGCAAGAAAAAACATTCATTCATTCAACAAATATTTATTGTCTGTGGCCTACCTGGTACCCTTATAGGAGCTTAAAACAGAGTGGTTCACAAAACAGAAAAACTCTGCCCTCCTGGTGAGTACATTCTAATGGTGGAGGCAGACGAAAACACTCACAAAAACTTAAGTGCCATAGAGAAAACTTAAGCAGGGTGAGGAATATCAAGAAAGATTACCCCAGAGTGGGCTATTTAATATTGGATAGTAAGGGCTACTTTGATATTTAATTTTGGATAGTCAGGGCTACTTTGAAATTGTATATAAGTTTTATTCTATATTAGAATATAAGAATTTAAGAAAATAAAGGTAGTGAATATAAGGGAACAGCAGGGAATTAGGAGACCTAGATTAATATCTGAGATTTTTCATATAACCTGATAAAGAAGAAAATATTTTTGACTTATGAAATTTATTTATTTTTTTCTTACAGAATTAGCAGCTCCGGATCTTTAAAGTGATAGCATTTCCCAGCCTTAAACTGAGAAGCTGAGCAAAAAGGCATCCTTCCTGTAATCAACACAGCAGAATGAGAGGCAGAGAAAACATGCTGGGAAGAAGCAAGCTCATATGTTGAACTGTTTTGCCTTTCGCCCAGAAGACAGCTCAGACTCAACCCTGGCCCTGAGTTTACCTCCCTCGCTTTGGTTCAAGACCTGAAGTGATGTGTTCCCGCCCCAGAGCACCTTTCATCGTGTGAGGCCTGAAACATGACCACCAGTAGCCACGCATGTCCTGTCCCCGCAGTGAATGGACACATGACTCACTATCCAGCCGCGCCCTACCCATTACTCTTTCCACCAGTCATTGGAGGACTTTCCCTGCCTCCCCTCCATGGCCTGCATGGCCACCCTCCTCCAAGTGGATGCAGTACCCCATCACCTGCAAGTAAGTACCGCTGCAATTTGCTCTTTTCTCTTGGTTGGTTGGCTTAAGGGACGTGAGAGAACAGGAGGGTTCACATCCAAGGTGAGTTTTCATTTTGCTGGGTTTTGGTTTCTCTTGGTCTGGGATTATACTTTTAGTTCTATTGCAGAAATATCATTTGAAATGTGATAAATGGTGCGTTTTAGAATTTGGTCCATTCGAAACTATGTTGTATTTTGCCCTATTTCATAAAATGTAAATGTAAAGAGTAATTAGCGGATATGACCAACATTCTTGAAGAAATTGACCACTTGATAAATAATGTGAACAGTGGATTAGAAGATGATACCATAAGAATTAGTAATGATAATGCTGGATTTAACATCAATTTTGGTTGTGAGGTCTTCTTTGAATCTCTAACTTCTCTCCTGGGTATAGGTAGTATCTTTAATTATTTAATTCATATCACATAAGCTTTTTTGAGTGTCTTTGTTCACTTTTGATTCTGTACTAAGCTGCTTCTTACCTCTGATCTTCTCTAGAATGTTGGGTATAAAGTACTATAAAATAAAAGTAGTCAGAATTCTTCAAAACTGATATGACTGACTTGTAGAAAGCATCCATATTATGTGATTTTTTTTTTTTAAGTTCTGCCTGTTTAGGGACAAGCCGTGGCTAGCCAGGGAGCTCTCCCGCCTTTGAGAAATAGTTTGGCAGGTTTGGCACCTGGAATGAAAAAGCACATCAGGGGCGTTGAATATGCACCAAGCGGCATCAGGGGGCCAGCGCACCTTCTCCAGGCTCTCTCACAGCTCAGCAGTAGCTCTTGAGAGCTCTACCTGGTAATTCTTTCAAAGTTTACTGGTCTTCAAGGAGTTCCTCCAAGAATTGGCTTGGTACTTAAAAAATTTTTTCTCTTGACGTATTGCCTTAATTGTTTTCTTACTGTGGTCTTTGTGTCTTCACTTCTTCCTTCTACTACACTTTTAGCTCACTAGGAGCAGGGAGCTTGCTCCACCTAACTGGGATTCCTCAGCAAATGGTATTGTGCCTTCAGAAATAGTAGGCTGTTTAGATATCTGGGTGTTTGGGTAGATGGTTGGATGGAGAGACAGATGGACGGAGGGATGGACAGAACTTTCCTACAGGGATGTTGATTGCAATCACAGTTACTATCATGCCTGATCTATACTGACTGGTTTTCCTTCCTGGTATGACCTGATCATAATTCTTCCCTTCTGTGTTTTGGATTTCTGACCAGAATGTGTGACCAATAAAGTCTTTGAAATTGCTTAATAACATTCTCCCATGCTTCTCAAGTTCAAATGGAAAGTAGATATAGCCAAAGTAGTTTCTTGGCTGTCAGGAGAAATAGAAAAAGTGCCTGTATTCAAAATACCTGGCTGACCCAAGTGCCAATGCAAACCCTGTTCACCCAACATGCAAATGATAAAATGAAGTGACTTTCAGCTAACACATGAAGCAGTCTGACTACATGATTGTTAAAGCTATTAAAATTTCACCCAGGAGTGCCTGGATCTAATTCCATAGGTCAGCCAGCCTGATGCGTAGCACATTCTAATGTATTTTTTTCCTCAGATCACAAGTATATTTTGTAGATGTAGCTAAGGAATTAAGGCAATTTTATTCCCATCCTGAGTGATATAATCTTGCAGATGGCAAACCCTCAGGCAGCTGTAGCCCCGAGGTCCCAGCAACTTTGGGCTACTTTGTGTACTTATTTTAAGGGACATACAGAGGGTAGTAAGATATTTATGCTGAATTAGCATCCATGAACACTTGAACACAGTTTCAATATACAAATCCCTCACCCATCTGCTTGCAGATATTTTTAGATCTAAGAATTCTATAGAGCAGTGCTTGGCAAACTACAGCTTGTGGGCCAAATCCAGCCTGCCATCTGTTTTTATAAATAAAGTTTTATTGGAACAGAGCCACACTCATTTGTTTACATATTGCCTATGGCTACTTTCATGCTACCGTGTTAGACACCAGATAGCCCACAGATCCTAAAGTATTTACTATCTTGCCCTTTACAGAAAAAATTTCTGACCCATGCCATGGAGATAAGAACATTGGGATAGGAGTCAAGTCATCCCAAACATAACCCGGCTCCATTCTCTAACTGGCGATGTTTGATCTTCTCATCAGTGGTTAGGCCTGTACCTGACTGAGCTGGGCTAGATCATATCTAAGGCTCCTTTCATCTCTAAATACAAGTCTACTTTTCTCATTTCAGAGTTACTAATAAAGCACAAGATGCCATCACTACCAGGTTGAACCATAATGCAATTGCCATTTTTCTAGATCAGAATTGGTCCAATATTGGCAATTTTATATGATTCAACATTTAGAAAGAGAGGTTTCACAGTTCAGGAGAGGGAGGAAAAATGATTATAGGTTTTTTTGAGGGCCTTGGGGAGAGGATGTTGAGTAAACTATACATTGAAAGGTGGCTGGAGAAGTGGCAGAAAAAGGACGAGGTACCAAAAGTTCAGGCTGGAAACATCAAAATTGGCTAACTTATATCTTATTTTATTATTTCTTGCTACAGACAAAGCACATGGAAGCCTCTCAGATGAAAATCATTAAAAGAAGCCACTGTTAATGTGCAGTCTGTTAGTTGGCCCTTGAACGGGGAGTTATCTTTGTCTTTGTTACCGCCTGAGGTTTAGAAAGACCAGGAAGAAGGGTAAGGTCTTAAAAGTTAAATGCAGACTTTCTCTTGGCTAAAATTAAACGTCAAGTTTTATTCATGCATTGAGGTTACTTAGGGAGGTAGCCGAATTCTATAAAATCTCAATAACTAGCAAAACACATGCTTGGGTGGAAAAACCAGCTAACCTGGAATGCGTGTTGGGGAATGACTCCATAAAGAGGGTCATGTTATTGGACTATGGGATTTGCCGATGTTGCTTTCATAATCTTTACACATCCAGATTCTGCAGCTCAGCCAGAAAGAATAAATTCTCCTACCCCTCTAACAGGGTTCTTTCAGCACCATGGAATTATAAACCCAAGAACCTTCTACCTCAAAATCTAGTGAGAACAATTTCCATAGCAGCTACTGATATTACTCCCCTTCCTGACACTTCCCACCATTCACTTCTGATTCTCTGGTCAGCCTCTTTTCCAGGCCCAAAACCTGAACTCTGTACATTTACCTCTTCTTTCCTATAGTACGCATGTCCCCATTCCCACATACAAAAATGTCCTTGACCTACTATCTCATTTACGGTCATTTAACATCTCTGAATTTTTCTTCCATCAACTATAAACTATTTTTATGAAAAGAATAGTCTTTTAGAGTAATAGTATTCAAATCTTTTAAGGATAAAAGTGGTGTATGAATTTGGAAGAAAAGTTGTTACTAGAAAGGGGTACATTCAGATAATCTCCAGGGCCTGTGGCAGGTGAGGATTCTATATGTCACAGTTCTGATTTTCTCCTGGTCCTCATGCCCTTTGCAGCCAAACAGCCCATCTTTCCTTGATGAGTGCTGCTGGTGGACCCAGTTCTGCAGCATGGAGCACTTGGCCATTGGTCTGACCATTTTTGACCACTCACAATTCTGAGGGAAAGATGTGGCCAACTTTTCAGAAATTCTGCTCTCCAGAACTTTCTAACGTAAAGGAAAATAAATATTTGCAGGGAAGAAGTGGACTTAAAACATATTCTTTGTGTTCATGGCCTTGTCTTTGTATTCTGACTTAAATCTTTACATTGTGGAGCTCTCTATGAGGTTAGAAATCTGGAGCCATATAAGAAAAGAGGGAGTGAAGATAAGTAATAAGAAAAACTAGCGTGTATTGAGCACCACTGTATAATCCACCAAGCATTTAATGTATACCATTCTTAATCCTTTTTTAATAGCTTCCTGATACTGCTTCCAGGCCATTAGCGACAGTCCCATTTTGCAGATGAAGACTGTGAGGCTTAGAAAAAGTAAAGAGCTAACACAGCTGGTTAATGTTGGCACCAGATTCCAAGGCCAAATCTTGGGGCCGCTAAATGGACGTCTTTCCCAGTGTGTTGGGTAAAGAGGCCAGCTTAACCCCTCAAATAATCCCACAACTCCTCCATGGCTATCTCTTTCCCATGATGCTTCAGGGAGTCTTTGGAGATGAAGGACGTTTAAAGGAATTCACAAGCTCTTTAGTTCCACCCACTACTGTGGAAGCAGCTATCGGTTTTCATCCACATGAGGAATTGAGGGTGGGCCCCATTGTCAGGAAGTCACTGTGGATGCCTCTGCTCAGCTCTGTCCCACAGGCAGAGATCCTGTCATCTCCAGGCAAGCATGACTCCCAACAGGAGGAAAGCCTGATATACTATGCCAGGGAGCGCTCAAAATTTAATGTTCCAGAGCTCTCTGTGAAAATTGGACAACTGTCCGTCTGTCTCTCTTTATGTTCCTTTCATGGCTGCTTGTTCTGTTTTATTGCCGCACATGTGCTTTTTTATAGGTTGTTGTAAGCTGGAAAATATTATTAACAGTGTTGGCTTCAGAGACTCTCTCAAAATGATCTCCGTTTAACTCCACAATCTTAAAATGAGAGTTCTTTTCCCTGCTTCTTTAATGATCAGAAAGTGCTCTCCTGTCAAAATCACAAAATAGGGTATTCACTTAAAAAAATAAAAAACCCAGCCTTTTGCAGAGACAGACTGTGAGTCTCAGAGTTACCAATGACAGGACATAAATGGGGTATTATTTCTATATCTCGTCTTAAGCTAAGAGAAGCCATGTTCTTGCAGCTTGTCTAAAGCAGAGTGTGTGGCTAGATTGGAATTCCATATTGCTTGTTAAAGACAACTGGCCCATAGGTGTTGATCATGTTTTGAATTTGTGCAGAATAATGGTAACTAAAACCAACTGGTTAATTGCTATTATCCAGCACCCTTTGCCCTGTAACCTTTTCTTCTTTCTGCTGTAAGTTATATTTGTCCTGAAGCATACACAATGACCCCACTGGACAGGGATCATCTCTAGTTTTAAGATGTCTGGGGCTTAGTATGTTGCTGGGATTTAGTGAATGCCAAATATAATAGTATGGTCCACATGCATGTATTCTTCACTTTTTTTTTTAAGCCAGATAAAAGTAAGTTAAAGAAACTTGTTAGGAATTTGAGTAAACTGAGTCTAACAATTTTGCTCATTTTATCTGCCTTTAGTCATTGAGTATCTCTGAATTGCTGAGGCTTAGGGAGGTCAAAGACTTTTACTTGAATGTTTTAGAAAAAGTTTATGTTTTTGGCATGATCGAACACTTTCGGTGGTCTTGCAGAGGCCTGCGGCCACAGATGCACTATGCAAGAGTCTTTCCCTTAAAGGCGGACAGGTATTGATTACTTGAAGGCAGCACCTCTCTTCCCCAATAATAAAGGAATCTTTGTGTCTTTTTTTTTGATGTCTTTACAATTTCCCCAGACTCTGGTCGAGTACACGTAATCCTTTGAATAGTTCTAATGAGGAGCTGGGTTCATTCTGTTTGTTGAACTTTACCCCAAAGGGATCAAGAATATGTGAACATGAGTTAGAAACAGAAAGATTATTGTTCAATTTCATCAAATTAACTACAATGCCCAAAGGAGAATCTCAACTCTGGAAGTGCGTTCTTGAATAGAAATAGGCTTTCAGTCTACAGAGGCGATTATAAAACAGGAATGGATTTTCCTCTGACTTACTTCTGCCAATGATTATTCCTAGGGAGAGCATGAATGAAAGAATATTAAAAAAAAAAAAAAGGAGAAAAGAGAGAGATTTGTGGTTTAGACTTAATATTAGATTCCTTTTGATATTCTCTTTATCAGATAGTTAAACAGAGACATTTTAAAAGAGCATTTTCGACCTTAGGAAGATTGAACCTCTGAAAATTAGAATCACCATAATAGCTCTGAGTTGGCTATGAGATATGAGACTTTCCATGTGTTCCAAATTTCTGTCTTGATGAATTCATCAATCTGCAGCTCCTGTACAATTCAGATGAACTATTTTGGTCCTAATGATGAAAAACTCATTCATATAACCTTGAGTGATAGGAGATTAACCTCCATACAAGGTAGATGAATGCGAGGACAGGTAAAATTGTCACCAGATGGCTGCCCTCTGGGCCATCTTCAGGATGTGTCTCAAGCAGTACCACAGAAGCTCTGGTGATTTATGCTGTGTCATCAAAGTGATACAGCCCTCTATTCTATCTTATATCTCTATTTTCTATTTTGGCTCCCTCCAACATTTGAAGGGTTTTTCAGAGAAAGAGAGAGAGAGGGAGAGGGAGGGGGAGGGAGAGAAGAAGGGTAGAGGGAGTGTAGGAAGGAAGGAAAAAAGGAAAGAAGAAAGGAGGAAAAGAGACAGGAGAAAGACACTGACACTGCTATGTGATCTCCACGCCACCACCAAGAACTTGACGCCACCAGACCAACCAAGGGCCAGTGGTACTATCAGCACTCTTGCTTTTTTTACTTTGCCATGAGAATAAGAATGAAAAGAGCTGTCATTTATTTAGTGTGCTACCTACATTACCTCTATCTACCATCTGGAAAAGAGAAATAGAGAAAGACTGAGATAACCAACTTTCCTAAGGTTGCTCAGACAAAAATGATGGGACTGAGTTTCAATTCTTCTTGCTCTGACCAGTCATCTTCTCACACCTCCATGTTAGTTGTGGATGTTGAGTTGGTGCAAAGGTTTTTAAAACACTCCATTTTTCTTTAAGGATCTTGCACTCCTTTGGGGAAATCATAATCACCTAAAATCATTTGGATCTAAAACTCTGATTGTTCTCTACTCTCTAAGGCCTTGATTTTATAAAGCTTGCAACACCCCCTCCCCACCATGTACCCGCTGTGCATATGTTAGTTTACTATACATGTCCTGTTCTGCTGTCTTTGGTTGTTTTCCTAGCTTTCCCTCCTGTACTCATCCGTTCTCCTGATGCCTGGCATACAGTGGAAACTCATTTAAGGTCGGTAGAATGACCAAATCAATGGTTCTTGCTGATGGGGGATTTTGACAATTTGCAGATATGCTTTTGGATGTCACATTGATTGGCAGCACTCTAGGCATTTAGGGGGCGGGGGCTAGGAGGCTGAATGTCTTGCACTGTGCACCATAGTTGCAAATAATAAAGAATTACTTCATAATCTCATTGCCTTCCCGCTGTCCCACCAGACATTCATGTTAAGAACACTCCTCCAAAATAAATTATAATCAACTGAATTTACCCATAACTCCATTTTACATATAAATGCAAAATATTATGTGCTTTTATTTTACCGTGAATTATTTAGAACTATAATTGCTGTGTAGATGGAGAGTAGGCAGATCTTTATTTTGTTTGGAATGTTTCTAAGAGTCATTTACAATTTCAGATAATCATGTCACTGATGACAGGGTATGCTTCATAATTGACTTACCAATACCACATGTTTTTATAAATCTGCATTTGTAGGTAAAATATTCACTGTAATTCTGCATGTGGGGGCAAGGATCTTACTGCTTCTTTATGCCTGAGCATTTGTACATTGAAATAACTATTATTTTATTTTAAGTTACTTTCTTTGAATTCATCCTGGATATTGCAATCAGGGCCATATATTGATTTCTTTGAAATTATATGTGTAGGTAGGCTATATTATCTATGACTTTCATTTTGAGATAGTAAAGCAGATGTTATAAAATATGTTACTAAAAGAAGCAGTACATTCAATATCTTGAAGATTGCTGGAATGAGTGGATGGATGGATGGATGAATACATGAATGAGTGAGTGAAGAATAATGAATAGGGCCAGCTAAGCCACTTAGAACGTGTATGTTCTAGCTGTTGAAAGGAAGTTTATAAGGGATATGGACAGAGAAATCTTTGTAAAACCAAATCTGATGATTATGTCGGGCATGGGGCAGTGGCATGGCACTGGGAAAAGCCATATACAGAAGACCTGTGGACAATAGGAAAGTGTTTCATGTTCCCCATCTTGGAAGGCATATGGTGTTGGCAAAGAACCATCCAGTCCTTGCCCGATTTCTTGATGTGTAAACAGTGTCTCCAAGGTATACAAAAGGGAATCAAATGTATTTTTATTCGTGAATTTACTCTTCCAATATTTATTTGACACATACATGTTAGATATTGGAGTGGGCACCTTAGAGTGTCTCTGATGGTTTGCTGGGTAAATTTATCGGAGTAATCGGTTCTTACTTGTATGTCATGTCAGAGTCTACCTCCAGAAAATGCTTGACATCACTCATCATCAGGGAAATGCAAATCAAAACAACAATGAACTATCACCTCACACCTGTCAGAATGGCTAAAGTAAAAAACACAAGAAATAACAAGGATCAGTGAGGATGTGGAGAAAAAGAAATCCTTGTGCAGTGTTGGTGGGAATGCAAACTGGTGCAGCCACACTGTGGAAAACAGTGTGGAGGTTCCTCACAAAAAATAAAAATAGAATTACACTATTATCCAGTAATTCTACTACTGGGTGCTTATCAAAGGAAATGAAAACACTAATTCGGAAAGATATATGCACCGCTGTGTTTATTGCAGCATTATTTACAATAGCCAAGATATGGAAGCAACCCAGTGTCCACCTATACATGAATGGATAAAGATGTAGTGCATATGCATGTGCACGCTCTCTCTCTCTCTCTCTCTCTCTCTCTCTCTCACACACACACACACACACACACACACACACACACACACACAGAGGACTATTATTCAGCCATAAAAAAGAATGACATCTTGTCATTAGCAACAAAATGAATAGATCTAGAGAGTATAATACTAACTGAAATAAATCAGAGAAAGACAGATATCATGATTTCACTCATGTGGAATTTAAAAAACAAACAAACAAAAAAGACCAAAAAACAGACTCCTAAATATAGAGAACAAACTAGTGGTTGTTAGAAAGTGGGTGGGATGGATGAAAAAGGTGAATGGGGTTAAGAATACACTTATTGTGATGAGCACAGAGTAATATACAGAATTTTCAAATCATTATATTGTGTTATATAATCATTATTCTGTACACATAAAACTAATGTAACACTGTATTCATTATACTTGAATTAAAAAGATTCTACTTCCAATGATACATCATTTTAGGATTTATCAAGACAAACTTACAGAACTGTTATAGATTGAATTTGCATATCCCAAAAGATGTTGAAGTCTTAACCTCCAGTATGCATGAATGTAACTTTACTTAGACATAGAATCTCAGATGATCAAGTTAAGATGAAGTCATTAGGGTAGGGCCTGATCCAATATGACTGTGCCCTTATGAAAAGGGGAAATTTGGACACAAAAACAGAGATAAAGGGAGAGTGCCCTGTAAAGGCGGGAGTTACGCTTCCACAAGACAAGGAATGCTAAAGATTGCCAGCAAATGAGCAGAAACTGGGGGAGTGGCGTGGAACAGATTTTCCACCACAGTCCTTAGAAGGAAGCAAGCCTGCCTGCACCTTGGTTTGGGACTTCTGATATCCAGAGCTATTTGTGGTACTTTGTCATAGCAGTCCTAGGAAACTAATAAGGACTCTAATTTGAAACTCTACCTTCCTGCCATTGAAGAAGGAAAACACTGGTTTCGATCTTTCCCCCCTCTGAAAGTATCTAGTAATTTAGCTATTTTCTCATAATTTTATGCTCACAATGATTGACTTTTTCTGCATTATGTGGCTGCTTTGGCTTGGACTAATGAATAATATTTCAGGATAGTGGTTTGTTGTTGTTTTTTTTTCCTTCATAGCCAATCTCCCTTGATTCTGGTGGCTGTAAGTCCATGATCATGAATCACAATGGTCACAATTTTTTTTTTTAAGATTTTATTTATTTATTTGACAGAGACACAGCGAGAGAGGGAACAGGGGAAGTGGGAGAGAGAGAAGCAGGCTTCCTGCCGAGCAGGGAGCCCGATGCGGGGCTTGATCCCAGGACCCTGGGATCATGACCTGAGCCGAAGGCAGACGCTTAACAACTGAGCCACCCAGCCACCCCACAAATTTTTTTTTTTTTAATGAATATGTCTCTATTCCTCCAGCTTTATTTTGGTCCTATCCTTGGATGCTCAATTTCTACCCCCTTTCTTGACCTTCACATGTCTTCTTTAATCTGTTTTGCTCTTAATTTTAAACACTTTGCCTCATGACTCTACAGGGTTACTCATCACTATAATATTGGAACCTGTGGAATCCTCCAGAAGAGTCATTCATATTACAAATTCATATTTCAAGTTGCAGTCACTGAGGGTTTGTTGGTGGCAGTGATCTTATTATAATTATTGTTTGTTCATTATCTCAAACATCATGTTATTGGTTCATCCAGCAGCCCTGGGCACTCTGGCACTCTTCCTTCAATCCTGTGCTCTTCTCTTTTATACTTAGACCTAGTTTTGTCTTATGTTAGTTCTTTCTGTGGCCTGGTCTTTACATCTACCCCCATTAATTCTCCATATCTGGGGTTTTTTAGTTACTTATAGCCAAAAGCCTTTTAAAATATTTTGGAAGCCACCTAAGATTGTACCACATATAAGCTTCAGGATTCTGGGCCTCATGAAACCCTTCCCTGGTTAACTTTGCCTTTTGTAAAGTGGGTGCCTGGGCCACTGTCTTCCTCTATAATAAGATAAATTTAATAATATGAAAATCTGCATATATAGGGTTCCTTTTTGTTCAGTTTGTTAAAAATCTCAGAAAGCCATTGTGTTGATGAAAATGACCCCTTCCCAAGGAGAGTGCGTATTGTTGATTTAGTGTTGAGATATTTTGCCAAATGCCCATAAGTTTTGCAAATATTTGGATGAAACGAAATTTCTAGGGAGTTCTGGAATGAAGGACAGGGGTCATCTGTGATCCTGTGGGCACTAATGACAGCAGTAAATTATGTAGCCATTATTTTGTGGTGAGTTGCAAAATGTCATGCTATTAAGAGGTACTACTCCCATGTTCCCCTTAACCTCGGGGAGCTTACAGGCAAAGATAACCATACTAATTAGGAGAGGTTCATCCTGTTGAACCAAAAATGATGTTCATGGAGATAATTTGGGGGGGGGTGTCTAAAAATGGGGCAAGACAGGTTGCTATTTTCAGCCCCCAAGCTGGGTCTTTGAACATAGTTTTTTAGCCTCTGTGTACTTCAGTTTCCTCACCTGTGAAATGAGGGCAATAAGGGTACCTTCAAGGGGTCATGATGAGATGGCCATTAGTTGATGCATGTAAGTGTCTACCAATGCTGTCCTGCTACCGGTGCTTATGCTGTTGATAACAGAGTAAAAAGCATATTAATAGTAGCAGTCCTTGTTGTTACCTGTGCTCTGCGCTCAGAATCTGGCCGCTCAGAAGCAAACACCGATGTTGTCATAGGACTGACATTCTCACACTCACTTCCAAAATGTAAAGGTTCTCCACGCACGGGTACTTTCTCATATTTCTTAGAAGTCTGTGTTAGGCATATGGAAGTTTTCACTTCCCAGAGTTTGTACCCTGCCAAGATTTTCCTTTAAGCCAGAATTCGCCAGGAAGTGATCTTACACTTGGGTATTCAAAAGGACTCTCTTTCATGAGTAACTGTGGCCTGCTGAATAATTTTTTATTGATCACAAAGAGGCCACATCCAGGAAATACACGTGTATTCGAGGTTCTCTTTCACAGACGAGCTCCTCTCAGAGGCGGAGAACTTAGGCAAGAGCTGAACCTTCCTGTCCTTTCAAGGCCTGCGGGCTCTGCAGGTCACTTTGTCTCTATAAACCATCTCTAATAATGCTTGATTGAATTTTAGCAATGTGTATAATAATGTACATTTCTCAAGCATTATGGTTTTGCTTCTATTAATACCAAGCTACTCTAATATTGTTTAATGGTTGTGAAGTTGGCCAATCCAAAGAAAGATACTTAAAGAAAAAAGTTGTCTTGACATTTCATACAAGTGAATTGCACTTTAATGATGACCACATGGTTAAAAAGAAACTACCTTTCAGCACACTTAGTAAACCTCTTTTATTAGAATGGCTTAAAGGAATATTTGACAAAACAGGGATTAGGGATTTCCATGAGTTCTAATGGAAATCTCTGAAACATGAAGTGGTTTCACATCATCCTTGACTGTTGTTCTGACCTCCTATAGGCAATTTTGGGATTTCTTCCTTCTTCCACAAAAAATCTTATTCCAGAACCAAAGCCAAAATAAATCAAAGGAGGCATGTAGCCCTATTGATAATACTGTTTTGTTCAGTTCTGACTCCCCTAATGGGTTAAGTATATGTATATTGCTGCAAAGGTTAACCTGTTCTTTAGTACTTGCCACAATTTCTTGATCCCTGCTTTGAGGACAGAAAGCAGTGATATGTGTCTGGTATTGGGCAAACAGAGAAGTATTATGGAATATACAGAAAAAGACAAGGCTTGACACCAGGAATCCACCACTCCCATTGCAAACACAATGGACAAAGACAGAACATAAGGAATATGTGAAGAACTTGTACAACCAGAAGAAAAAGACAAATGATTCAAACCAGAAATATACAATAGATTTCATTCTACTCAAAAAGAATTCAAACATACCATATCAACTTCACAGTAGTAACTGAGGAAATATAATTTAAGACCACATGCATACAAGTTACACGAATTAAGTGTGGTGACAATACCAAGTGTTGGAGAGAGTGTCAGTCAACAGATACTCTGAGATATATTGCTGGTGAGAGTCTAAATTAATGTCATCATCTTAGAAATGGCTCACATTATCCTATAAAATTGAATATTCAGATTTCCTTCTATTAATTTGTCTCCTAGGTAAAGTATCCTAGAAAAACTCTAATATAAATACCAGGAATTTATGGTATTTATGTTTAAGAAACATAAATAGCACTGTTTGTGAATTGTAAAAAAATTAGATACCAACCAAACATTTATGAACAGACGAAGGCAAAAATAAGTGGTGGCATAGTCACTAAATTCAGTAATACCCATCACTGAAAATGAAGTTATAGACAACAACATGGATAGATCATAGAAACATAGTGTTGAGTTGAACAAGTTTTTTGGCTATATATAGGATGGTAATATTTTTTATAAATTCAAGAGAAGTGTTGTTTAGAGAAATATATGTAATGAAACTGTACATTAAGAAGTCAAGGGAATGATAAAGATCAAATTCAAGGTACTAGATATCTCCTAGAGGTTAGACAGAATAGATAAGTGGATGGGACAGAGAAGGAGCACATGGGTGCCCACAGCAGAAGTGATAGAGTTCTAATTGTTAAATATTTATTGGTATGTTTTATACCACATGCACACATGTTAGGTTTATTTTTATAGTTATTAAGTGTACATTAAAAAGACAAACTATGATTATATCTCTTATGTGCTAGAACCAGAAGACAGGAAGAATAGAGAAACATGGCAGTAGCCTGAAACTGAAAATTCACATTCTGGAAAAACAGGCAAATGGACAGCGAAAATTTTTTTTTTTTAAATTTCAGTCTTAAAAGTAATTGTACAAATGCAAATTTAAAAGCAAAATGCAAATTAAGATTTTATTTCTCACTTAGGAGAAGGCAAAGATTTAAAAGAACGATCCCATTGTCATTCAGGCTACAGAGAAATGCACACTCAGGGCAGCCTTGATGGGGAGAATGAAAATTGATACATCCTTTCTATGGAATAATTTTACAGTAAATGACAAGGGCCTTAAAATATTCATACTGATGGCTTTGCATTTTTGCTCCTGTGAATTTATTTGTGAGAAGTAAATGTTTTCGCGTCCTTGGGAAAACAGATAGTAGCACAGACCTGTTTATTTAAAAAAAAAAAGAAAAAAAACTAGAGACAACCTTCCTTGCTAATAAAAGATGACTGATTAAAATAATAAGCAGACCTTTAAAATTTTGATGGAGAAACGAATATATTGACATGAAAATGCTCAGTGGAAAACACAAGTTACAGAACTTATAGAACAGTAAAAGTTTTAACTATTAAGAATTAGGTATTCAGAATACTTAATATTCTTTATTTTAGCAGATATATATTGTATACTTAGGGGGGTGTTTTCTGGGTTTAGGACAGAGACTGGGGAGCATATTCATAGTTTTTATTTCTGGGTCATGGGATTATCCACAATGTTCTTTCTTGTCTTTATTCAGGGATCATGCGCACCCTCAACACCTCACTGCTTGGTGCTTGGCCCATAGTAGACACTCACTAAATGTCTGTTTTGGGAATGAATGCATTAAATAATAGCTTGTGGAGTTAACTAAAATGAAAGAAGGGACACTTTTCATTGTGTTAATTCAGTTATATTTAACTGAAACAAGTATCCTACCTACATCAGTATCCTTGTATTCGAGGTGTCCCCTTAAAGGTGTTCATGCCTGAGTCCATTTCATTTCCAAGGAATTAACCTTTCAGAGGGACATTTGCATTTTGGAATAGTAACTTTTAAGCTAAGGTCCTGACTTCAAAGTGGTAGAGGCTCGGCAGGGGTAGAATTTCCAAGGAAATATTTTAGAGTACGAAATTTATTCTCTCAGCTCTTGAAAGATATGGTATCCATGTACTCCACCCATGCCCAAGGCCTCTTCTGTGCTAATAGACTCTAGATAGATTATAAATGTTATTAGCCTTACTATGTATAAAAATCATAATTACCACCTATGAGGAACTATATGTGTTATATCATTTTTTTCCCACAACAAATAGGTGAATATGTTTTAATTAACTCATTTATATCCTATTTTATTTGGGGAAAAAATTTTTATGATAACTTAGAAAAATTATATGTATAACTTTTAAAAATTATAAAGAAGTATATTTGGGGAAAGAGAAAATAAATATTAGGAAAATGGGTTGAAACCAACTTGAGGCCAGTGCATTAAAATGCATCCTATGAGGGAAATAATAAGCGTTGCTCAGATGACCTAAAAACCTATCCCAAGAAGAGGCTCCCCACAGTCATATAGTTGATAGGGTTCATAAAATGAAGTCACCTAGCCATCTAGAGAAGCACATCCCCAAGATACAGTAAATCCAACCCTGTTTATGTGTGTTTGTGTTTTTAATAACATCCCTCAGTGTAGGCCAAATTAATCATTCCAAAGCTCAGTCAGGGAAAGCAGGTCCCTGCGGGGATCCCAAACAATGTCTACAGGTACATCGCTCTCTCACAATCCGAACTTAATCCAAAAATAAATATTAGAGTGTCAAGATAAATAAATGGTCTTCATAGCCTTCAGGCAGTTCTCTATAAAAACTATTTTCCTCGGCCAAGGATTTTTGTGAGCATTGAGAAGCCATGAATTTGAGGTTATACTCCCTTGACAAGGACCAAGGAGCCAAAGGCCTGCCCCACCCCTAGGAACAGGGTTTTCCCTCACAGAACAATTTTGAATCCATGCCAAAGGGCACCAGATCATGGAAAATGTAGAGCAGCACATTTAAAAGCATAGACTTTGAAGTCAGAAAAACCTGCATGTGACCCAGCTGTATGACCTTTGGATAAATCATCTCCCCTCTGACTGGCCTCTTGGCATTGCTGGCCCAAATTTTATCTGCCTGGAAGTAGGGCCAGCATTAGGACTGAGTGAAAGAATGCTTGGAGGTGCCCTGCGTAGAGCTTCAGTTAGGCCTGATTTGTCCATCAGCGTGGGATATTTATAAGGAGGCGGGGATTTGTGAGAAGAGGAGGAATGTGAAGTACTTGAAGAGAAAGTAAAAATGGAAAATAATAATATCGAGAGCGAAGACTCTTTTGTCATGCAAGGACAGCTACCTCAGCAGAAGCAACTGGATTCAAGGATGCATTTTCCTCCATTGGTTTTATTTTCTTGGGCCACTGGAAGGAATAGTCTATGAACACACTCCCATGCGCGTTGGCCCTCCCCACCCAGCCACATCCCCCAGATGCACACTTTCAACCCTGACAGGAGGAGACATTTTATGTGTCCAAACATTGAAGCCTTTTTTTTGTGTGGTCATTGAGGTCCTGATATGTGCAGTAATATGTTGTTTTTATTTGGGGGGAAATATGAAGTATTCCCTAATCCTATTGTGGACTTGCATTACAGAGCCCAGCAGGAGACATTTAACTGGCAAGTTCTCTCTGAGGTCACAGGGTGCCACATTTTTTTCATGGAAACCTTCAACTGCTCAACTAAAGAATGTGTTTCTTTAACAGGCAAATGAAAAAGAGACTGCTGGGTGATTCCTTGAGGTATGCTTAATTAATTCCAATCTATTAATGATGGCAATTTTCTAGTTTCAGATGATAAATGGCAGCTCTTTCTAAAAGGCATCTTGAAGAGAAAGGATCTCCCCACCCCCAGATTTTTTTTTTCTTTGTCCTTGGCTACTTCTGTCGCTTTCTGCTCAGAATGAGCTCACATCAGTAATAGTCATAAATGATTTACAAAAGTAATTCCTGTCTAATCACTTGGGACTTGGAGGTTTTATGATGTTGCCAGATGTGCCATCAAAAAAAAAAAAAAATCATCCGGTTCAGAAACTTGTGATAAATCGAGTCAGAATCCATTAATTCCCTGAAGACAACTGGTTGGTTTGCATGGATTTGTGTTGGGGCTTTGCCCATCTTCTTCCTCTTCTCTTTATCCCTGTGTTCAAGTGCATAGAAGACAAAAAGAATTCTGTAAATACAAAGCTCATGAGAGGTGGTTAGCATTTATTAAAGACCCTAGCTCAACTTTTATGTTTTTCTTGTGTGGGAAGAGGACATTTAGTCCAAAGGGTGGGAGGGGAAAATGTGAAAAGCTCCGGGGGATCCTATTTCTCACATAGACTCTGTCTGTCACTCACGGTGCTGGTGCTTCGAATATTCTCCTCTTTTGAATGAAAGTTCCCCTCCGAATTCATCTTTACTTCCTATGGACCCTCACCACATGAGTTGTTCTATCTCTAATAAAGAATTTTTGTTATTCCACCTTATAAGTGGTTAGCAGTTTAAACATTTTTCCCTCCCATGAAATTGTCATCTTGTTGAGTGCGAGTCCCACATTTTCTCCAACTACACTTCAGATGATGTCTTTCACCAGGGGGAGTCTAACTAATTTTGGTGAGTGAGGGAAAGAATCCCCAAATGGATGACTGTGAATTTTCGTCCCAAAGCACATGGGGGAATAAATGGAAAGATCCATATTGAGCTTTTTAAACCACTTTGTTGGATTGCATACAGTAACTAAGCTGGGCAGTGGAAGACTTTAAATCAGCTTATACCATCTACCCAAGGACTTGAAATGGTACCTTCCCAACCAGGAATTCTGCATTCCTAAATTACAGGCTCTCAGTGGAGATTAAATTATTTGTAATCCAATGTAACAAGGCACAGTAGTGTGCTTTGATGACAACTCTTTAGGGAAAAAGTTCCCCATGTTGTCTCCGCTTACAAAGTCAAGGAATGTGGTAAATTTGCTGATGTATAGGTTTTCTTTTAATGTAAACACAGGCAAGGAAGGGGGCGGGGAATGTGGAGTCTTTTTGGGGAAGAGACTGAGTGTTGACATAATTCAGAGTCTGGACGTGCTTATTTAAACAGCTTTGCAGAAGTGCACCAATGACTAAGAGCTTTGAGTGTTCAAAATCTAATATTTACATAATTGTTCATCTTTGGCTCTTCTAGGACATAAAGGTAGTATTTTTTGCCCAGAGACTGTAAATATCAGGATAGGAGTCAGAGACCTTTTTGATAACATTCTGTCAATACAACTAAATAACCTCTCATAGTTGAATAATTTATAGATCAAACAGAGGGAAGCGCTGTAGCCTCCTGGGGCCCCTCATAAGCTGATTATTCTCCAGATTTCCTGCTACCCTTTTAAACAATTTTGATGGGTAGAAACGAATGCAATTGCTTTAAAACTATTAGTCAATCATATTGGGGAGTTAGCTGTGTTTTCAAGGACTAAATTTACAATGAAGATAGTTAGACATTAGCCACTACAACTTGGATAACTTTCTCATGTTAATTATTAGATACTCTAGCCTGTAATTTATTTTAGTGCATGTGTTTATTGAATAGAGATAGCTCATCAATGTCCCAATATTGGGACATCAGAATATATCAGAGTATAATCTTATCTAAAGTGTAACTCTAGAAAGTTAAACTATATTTTCCTCACTTTTAGTTTGGTTTTGGTCCATAGGCATACACGGTTTTATATCATTTGTAGTCATGAAGCAAAGACAATTTTTGATTATGGTTCTATTTTTCTTTCTGTTACAAACGCATGCTGTTGCTTATTACTCCATTGAATGTTGTTGAGGATATTGCTTGCTATATTCAACAATGTTGTCTTTATGAGCCATTATAGGGCAGACATCTTTTCTGTTTTCAATCATACAGTCATGTTTCTAGTGAGGAAAAAAAAATCATTGTATGCCCATGGAGACTCATTTGATGATCACATCTCCCTTTTGGTACTGCTTCCTGGAAGGCTTAGAGTCACTTTTGTAGTTCACTTTTTTTTTTTTAAGATTTTATTTATTTATTTGTCAGAGAGACTACAAGCAGGGAGAGCGGCCAGCAGAGGGAGAAGCAGGCTCCCCGCTGAGCAAGGAGCCCAATGGTGGACTCAATCCCAGGACCCAGGGATCATGACCTGAGCAGAAGGCAGATGCTTAACCAACTAAGCCACCCAGGCGTCCCGTGTAGTTCACTTTAAATATAGGACTAATGGTGAACATTTTCCAGATTTCCTGCCCTTGTGCATTACATTTTTCTCTCTCATCCAGTTCACTCTGTTCAACCAGTTTTCTGTTTTAGTTCAGTTCGTTTTATGTATGTTATATAAAGCACTTAAAATTCTTTTTACAGAAATTTTCCTTTTATTATTATAATATGTGCTTCATAATTATTGTTTTAGTTTCTGTATGACATTCTATGGAGTGGAGGTAAATTATTATATACTCTTTAACATTTAAGTGGTTTCTATTTTTTTCTACTAATGCAGAAAATAATAACTTTCACATCCAAGTTTTTTCTTATGTCCATTTTTTTTAAAGATTTTATTTATGGGAGGGATGTGTGCGCACAAGCAGGGGGAGGGGCAGAGGGAGAGAGAGAATCTCAAGCCGACTCCATGCTGAGCACAGAGCCTGACAAGGGGCTCGGTCCACAACCCCAAGATCATGACCAGAGCCGAAATCAAGAGTCAGTCAGCCACCGAGGTGCTCCTTCTTATGTCCATTTTTAAAAATCATTTTCTTTGGATAGATTTTCAAGAATGAAATAGCTTATTCAAAAATTTTGCTCTGGCAACCAACTTCAGTCTAATTTTGGCCTTTTTTGAAAGTAAGTAGGAGGATTAATCCATGATAAATCTGAATTTATAGGTAGACTAAAGGATGTAATTATTGCTGAAAATTTACTTTTTATTGGAAGTAATTGAAACTTCATGTTCTGGTCTACTCAGTGAATATCTCACTTCTATGCAGAAATAGGGCAAAGTGAATCTGGGCTTCAGAAGTCTCAACAATCCTCCCTGATTAATGGAAGAGAAATACTGAAAATAAAATAAATTTACTTAGTAAAATATTACATAGACACTAAATGTGACCTTTTAATATGTCTCTAATAAGGTTTAAAAGCTTCGTGTAAAGAACCTATCATGTTCTTTAATGATTTAGCATTTAGTGACTCCCTTTACCATCTATATTTTCCATCTGTGGTTCATAACTGGAGGTAGAACTGTCCCCCAAAAGCGTTTGGAGACGTGTAGGAATTTTTTGGCTT
Organism: Halichoerus grypus; assembly: GCF_964656455.1. Classification (NCBI taxonomy): domain Eukaryota; kingdom Metazoa; phylum Chordata; class Mammalia; order Carnivora; family Phocidae; genus Halichoerus; species Halichoerus grypus. The sequence goes on from NC_135712.1 coordinate 137,683,061, forward strand.
GTCATTTACGACTGAGGGCTGCCATTGGCAACTTATGGGCACCAGCCAAGTGTGTTCAACATCTTTACTGTACCAGACCATCCTGTACCACACACAGAAAATTGTTCTGATCAAAGAAGCAGCCTCCATTGAGAAACACAAGTGTCTGTAAACTGGTCTTACTGAACCTCGGATGGTTGACTTGGTGCCTGGTCCATTAGACAAACACTGGCTGAGCACTGACTGTGTACCAGGCACTCCTCAAGGCACTTAGAATATACACGGGAATCAAACAGGGTCAGTCCCTCATGAAACTTACCCATTTGAAAAAGGGGCTCCTGATAAATCTTGCTTCAGGCCATGTAAACGGAAAAAGCAACATGCAAAGCTTCATTCACCATGTCATCCAATATGCAAAAGGAAACTGAGTTACAGGGATGGGCCTCCAGCTAACATTCCACACAATAGAAAAGCATTCGAGCCCTTGGTCAATCAACCCACCCCTTTTGATTTTGACCATTTTGGCTTAATTGTTCCCCTCTCCCTTCCAGTGATCCCACCTTCCCCTAAACCCAGGATTTTACATTCTACCTAAACCACAGAAAATTCATCTCTTGTGGAACGGAAACCATCCTGCCTTGGGTGTTTAGATACCACAAAGACTGTTCCAGTGTAGAAAGAAGTCTTTAAAAAATTAATTTTAAGGGCACCTGGGTGGCTCAGTTGGTTAAGCGACTGCCTTCAGCTCAGGTCATGATCCTGGAGTCCCAGGATCGAGTCCCGCATCGGGCTCCCTGCTCAGCAGGGAGTCTGCTTCTCCCTCTGATCCTCCTCCCTCTCACGCTCTCTAAAAAAAAAAAAAAAAATTAATTTTAAAGCAAAAAATAAATCTGTTAGCACTGGAGTGAAAAGTTAAGGACATTAAAACATTAAGACCCTAAAAAGTTCAGAAATCACTTCTCTGCTCTATCAAACTGCAATCTGATTGTGCTTTTTATTGTTCTTTATGTTTCAATTAACTCAATTGTAATTGCTTGTCAGCATTTCATTCTAAGGAATAAATTTGTCATAAAAAAGAGTAGAAATAATCAAATTTCATTGTTCATCATTTTAGTGTTTGTTGCCCTATCTGTTCCTGCTACTCTGGAATATATTCTCTTGCTAGCAGCTGTTGTGATATGTTTTATAGGGAGATGTTTTAACAATTTTCTTTCAGTTATATAGGTAGATTATTGCTTTTCAGAGTAAGAAAGGAAATGATCAGATGGGAAAGGAAAAAGGGAAATGGAGAATATATAAAACATGGGCAATGTGTACATTTTATGTATTTATATGACATTTACATACTATATACTTAGCTTTAAAAAATATATCAACATTTAAAATTATTTATGTGATTAACCAATTAGTAAAATGATTATTAGCTATACAATTTGAAGGAAGATATTTGTGTATTAAGATTAGACTGCTCGGTATTGTTGATATCTGTGAACCCCAGTATCAAATTGTTCCAATGTTTGCGCTGGTCTGGACCTCTTTGAACACTCGGTGTTACTCTCTTCTTCTTCTGATTCTCCTGACTTCTCATTCAGGCATGCTTGAAGGAGGGTGGCGGAAAAGTATACTAATTTATACTAATAGGCAACTGACTAATAAGATTAACTATCTTAAAAATCCCATAGATATTTTAACAGAAACACAAGTTTTACCTGGAAATATTAAAATGTGACTCGAAAAGTGCATATTTAGCATCAGTATTTCAAAGATGAGATATTTCTTGGTACAAAAGATCTTTGTAGTACCACTAAAATTACATCACACAACTGTTGCCTGTTCTCCCTGTTGTTCTTGATAGGAGAATTTCTTTTCCAAACAGTTTCACCTGTAGATATTTATCTCTTACGTAGCTACTAATTAATTCCTTATCAATGGGGGCCTTAATCTTGAAATCAGGTCACTTAAAAATATGCAATATCTTCTTTTTTTTTTTTAAGATTTTATTTATTTATTTGACAGACAGAGAGATAGCAAGAGCAGGAACACAAGCAGGGCGAGTGGGAGAGGGAGAAGCAGGCTTCCCGCCGAACAGGGAGCCCGATGTGGGACTCGATCCCAGGACCCTGGGATCATGACCTGAGCCGAAGGCAGACGCTTAACGACTGAGCCACCCAGGCGCCCTAATATGCAATATCTTCTATGCTCAATTTCTGATGCTATAATTTGTAAAAAGCTTTATACTAGTTATTCATGGGCTATGGAAATAGATTTTTAACATCATTGGATTTGGTTGGTAGGTTTCTGTAGTAACATGCTAAAGTAATATTTCTTAATATGATTCAAAAAAAGGACTTGTGGCATTAGCTTGGTTATCCCTCATATTATACTCAGTTTCTGCATTTACTCCAGATAAATCTATCAAATTTCACTCCTATTACTGTTCTCTTCATCTTTACTGAATTTCCAAGCATTTTCTTAACACCTTATAAAGTTCATTGAGTTTAAAATGCTTTTTATGGAACAAAGGTGCACTAAAAATTTAACTTGATGGTGAATTTCAATTCAGTGAATTATATTTTACCATTGACTTATTGTGAAATTACAGTTTCATTCCCAGAATGAAAAAAAAGAAGGAGGGGTGCTAAATAAACCTAAGTTACAATTACATATAGAAATTTTGTGAATCTGATCACATATTTATTTATTTTTTTTTTTTAAGATTATTTATTTATTTATTTGACAGAGAGAGACACAGCAAGAGAGGGAACACAAGCAGGGGGAGTGGGAGATGGAGAAGCAGGCTTCCCGCGGGGCAGGGAGCCCGATGCGGGGCTCGATCCCAGGACCCTGGGACCATGACCTGAGCCGAAGGCAGACGCTTAATGACTGAGCCACCCAGGCGCCCCTCTGATCACATATTTAAAGGAAAAACCATAATGCTTTCATAAAACATGGGTAGTGATATAATATCAAAATATAAACAACTACCATAACATACTCAAAGCTATATATATCTGAAGTATATTCAGTCTGTTAATTTCCTAGAATCAGTGTTTCAGTATTTGTGACTCGATTTTAAATCAATTATTTGGTTAGTGACTTAATGCGAACAAGGCTCTTGGGGAATTTTGTGGTTATGTTTTCTTTATTCTGTTTGCTTCAAGTCATCTCAAAACCGTTCATCATGGTCAGCATCTACCTGTAGAGTAGGTTATCAGGTGTACCATTAATAGAATTTCTGATTTACAAAATCTCTTATATCTGTAGATGAAATCTCCTTAGTGCCTGACTTTTAAGGGACATTCTTATTCCTCGCTATTATTACATCACTCAAGGGGAGCCCTGATGGGCCAGGAAAGAAAAAAAAAAATCCAGTTGCATCTTTCAGCTTCTTAGTTTGGCTTCCCTTAGAAACAGACTTTGAGACAAAGATTTGAGTGCAACTACTTATATTAGGTGGTGCAGGAAATTAGGGGAGTAGAGGATAACACTGGTAAGATTAGGAAGCCAAGGGAGTATGCATTATCATGCAAATTACCATGTGGGCAACTGGTGCTTAATCCCTCAGGAGGATTCTGGGAGACAGTGTAGAACCCGCATCTGGGTGACCCCACCCAGGAGCAAGCAGCTTGGTGATTTACCCAGCAGCCCACTGACTGAGGTTCTCCCGTAAAGAGGCTCATTGCCCAGCATTTCCTGCTCCCACACCCACGGTGGAGATGGGTGCTGGGGACCAGAGAAAGCCCTCTCGCAGGGAGTTGAGATGCTCTCTGGCCAACCCCCCACCCCCAGGGTCAGCATCTGCTGAAGCAATTATGAATTCGTGGCCACCTAGCCTTTTGATCATCAGAGAAATATCGCACTGCCATTTCTCTATAAAATGAGTGAATCACTGCAAACATTTTAAAAACAGCATAGATACTAGCTACCCTCAGATGCCGTTTCTAGTGTATCTAATTGCCCAAATATCTATATACTATATAGGCTAATATTATAGCTAAATGTTTGCCCAACTCTACTTTACCAGCCCTGGAAATATTCCATCTTGGATGACCCCCACCCCTGGTCCCATTTGCCCATGCAGTAAAAGACCTCCATCTGGAATTTAAATTCCGGTTGTCCTTTCCTTATTAAGTTGATATTTTAAGGCTTCTCCAAGTGAAATTTCTAATTCTAAAGAGGCAATCTCTATTGCTCACTCAAGTTTTTACTCCTAAATCATTCAGGTCACATTTTAACATTCGAGTAAAAATGTATAAATTGCTCATGTGTTATATTGAATATTTTGCTTGTTGGTCAGAGAATAATGAGGTCATTTGCCTGGGGATATAGTTCCAGCTTAGGTGTACTAAGTATATTTTTTATTTTGAGCCGTAACTGAAGAAATCTCTAGGGGTCATCCCCATGCCCATCGAGAAAACTTTTCATTTTAAGCTTCATATGTGTTTCAGGAACCATTTTAAAGAAAAGTGGATTCCATGTTAATAGTGTTTGGATGCAGCATGATAGCCCAATGAGACAAAAATTCTGTTGGGAATCACTGTAGATTAGAGGGACCCTAATTACTCAGTTATTCTTCCTGAAAAAAATATGGACCCCCAATCATGCCTGTTATCTTTCAGGAGATTCCCCAAACCCTGGCTTTACTTTTCCTCGCCCACATTTCAAACTCACCTTGACTGATGGCTACCCTGAGTGTTGGAAACAATTTTTAGTGGCTTTGTAGTAGTCCCACGCATGTGGCATGGGACAGTTCTTGGGCTCGGAGCTACTCAACCATGTATAAGTGGATCACAGTGAATTCCATGAAAGGAAGAGATTTGCCCCTGACATCTTTCTTTTCCTAGTCATTTGCTTCTCTCTTCAAAAAGCAGTGTTTCATTCTTCAAGTCACAGAATCATGAGGTTAAAATGAGAAGGAACTTTGAAAATACATGATCAAGTTTAGTGTCCTTATCCTAACGATGAGAAACTTGAGATTGCCTGAGGAAAACAGCAGATCTGGCCCATGTACTCACATTGCCTCTTTCCTAGTTCAATGTTCTTACACAGTCCACAAAATATGTACCAAAACACATGGAAAAAAACAAGTATCCATTTTTAACAAGTGGTGATAACTAGTAAAATTACAAAACAAAAATAAAAATGTCAGGATGCCTTTTATCGCCTGCTTCATTTTTTCTGTACTACTAAAACCTTTTAGTATATCAGATCATCTACTTATTTATTTTGTTTCTCTGCCTCTGCTAGAACAAAAACTCCAAAAGAATAAGGATTTTTGTCTGTTTTATTCCCTGAGGGTACTCCAGTCACACAGAACAATATCAAGGTGCTCAGTAAATATTTGTTGAATGAGTGAATATATGGAATCCAGACTCTTTATAGAGATAGTATATTTTATTGTTTGGAATTAAATCCTAAGGATCCAAAGATCTATATTTCTTTCAGATGAAGCTAATTTTACAATAGGAAGAAGTTCCTACTCTAATACTCTGAAAATCTGAATTATCAGGTATCAGAATAAATTCCCTTTGGAGATCATGATTCATCAAAAAGCTTACCCACATATTGACAGTTACATACTGATTGCTCAGCTTTATTTCAGTGACTCAGTTGGATTTCTGCTGTTGACTTTTCAGGCAAGTCATTTGCTCTCATTTAACATTTCTTTTCTATATTTAAAAATTTTACAAATAAGGCCCACCTTAAGAGCTCCCCCTGACCCCTGACCACCCAGTCTAGGATGTAGTCCTAGGATGTAGTCCTGACCACCCAGTCTAGGATGTTATCCTAAATATCAGCACCACTCCTTTTTTTCATTTTTCCCCTCTAGTCACTGTGCTATACAATAGATCCCCAGGATTTATTTATCTTCGAACTAGAAATTTATATTATTTGACCATATCCACCCATTTCACCCACTTCATTTCCACCTCCCCCACCCCCTCCCCATGCATCTGGCAACCACCAATTCTGCTCTTGGTTTCTATGAGTTTATTTTAAGATTCCACATATAAGTGAGACCATACAGTATTGTTTCTTTCTGATTGATTCCACTTAGCATAATACCCTGAAGGTCCATCCATGTTGTCTCAAATGGCAGGATATCCTTTTATTTTATGGCTAAATAATGTTCGTGTGCCTGTGTACATTTTCTTTATCCATTCATCCGTCAGGGGACACTTAGGTTGTTTCCATGTCTTGGCTATTGTAAATAACGACCCAATGAACATGGGTGTATGTATCTTTTTGAAAGAGTGATTATGTTTCCTTTGGGTAAAAACCTAGAAGTTGAATTGTTGGATTATAGTAGTTGTTTTTTTTTTTTTTTTTTTTTTTTTTTTGAGGATCCTTCTTACTGTTTTCCACACTGGCCACACCAATTTACACCAACAGTACATAAGGGTTCCCTTTTCTCCACATACTTGCCAATACTTATTACTTCTTGTCTTTTTGGTAATAGCCATTCCAGTAGACATGCAATATCTCTGTTGCTTTGACTGGCATTTTCCTGATGATTAATGATGTTGAGCACCTTTTCATGTATCTGTTGTCCATCTGTCTGTCTAGGAAAGATATCTAATCAGATCCTCTGCCCATTTTTTTAATTGAATTTTTGTTGCATTGTATGATTTTTTAAAATAGATTTTGGATCTTAATCCCTTATCAGATACATGATTTGCCGATACTTTCTCCCATTCCGTAAGTTGCCTTTCCATTTTGTTGGTAGTTTCCCTTGGTGTCTCTACCTCCATTCTCTTGAAATACATTTTTCTCTCCCCGTTTGTTTTGCTCTTTTTCTTAGAAAAGAGACAAGATGTCCATTGCACCATCCATTTCACCCAGCCTTCTGACCTGACATCTTTATCTTCTTTTCCTCATTTGTTTTACAGAAGAACTGTATTTCCTTTCTTAAACAAAGCAGTGAGATCACACTGAACCCTTCAGACTTGGCTGCCAGTTCCCCAGCCTGCTGAACTTGTACCTTCTCTTAACCAGCAAGGGAAGGTGACCTGGACACAGGGCCAGCCACCCTCCTGGGAAGCACCGGCCTGCTTCATTATCCTTGGAGTTCATGAAGAGGCCTTTCCTCTTATCAAGGAACCCTTCACTTAATAAAGTGTCCCACACAGAATACGTAAGCAGTGAAGTACCCTGGGCTCAGTCTAATGTTTGAAAACAAACATGAATCATTGCTCCCTGTGTTGAGACGAGGGCTTTAAGTTAAAAGGAAAACAGAAGGCTAAGGACGTGTCACCTGTTCTCACTGTCATTGCGACAAGCGGCCACGAATATATGTGAGTCCGCAGACCAGTGAGTCCACACTTGGCTTGGTGTTTCTATGTATCCCAGCCACTTGACCCCTTCATCAGTCAGCCGGTGTTCTGTTTGCAGACTGCAGAGTCAAGTGAGTTATGCAAAGATCGCTGGAGACCAGAAGAAGTTATCAACCTCTCCCTTTGTTGCTTTTGGCTCACTATTACCTCATTTAACTTCTCTGTCTGAAAGCATGAGTGCCTTCTTAGGTGCATGGTCATTTCATGGTGGGGGGCCGTTGAAGACACCCCGAAGTTTGTTCCTAACAGACCTGCATAGAGATGCAACGAGGATCTATGATCCTAGGGTGTTAGCACACTTCATGGCCGTGCAGTCATGATTAAGCCACAGATTCACCGAAGTCCCATGAGTAACAGACTGGGGGTAAACCATAGGATGCCTTTGTGAGAACCAAAGAAGGAAACAGCCTGGTGGGAGGCAGAAACTCAGATTCATGGCTGAGAGAGTGCCTTTCAGTCCCTCTATACCCCCTTAGCTGGACACCCCCTTTCTGGTGGGAGCAGCATGCCCAACTGTATAGAGTAGACTTGTGTTTTTACTTCTCTATCTCTAGATCTGTTCCCCACCACATCACTCTGGAAATCTAAAAGCAACTGAGTTCTCAGACTTACAATGTAGTCCTATTCAAAACAAATTAAAATGGCACTGCAAACAGCATCTCCCTCCCTTATGTGGGCAAAAGTTTAGTTTGTCCTCAGAATGCATTTGGACCTTACACACTTGTTTGCCCTGTGGTGTGACTAAAAATACTGCTCTCCTTTGCCATCTTCCTACATCCAACTTTGATTTCCAAGTTAAAAAAGAGAAACTCGTGGGATGCCTGGGTGGCTCAGTCAGTTAAGCATCTGCCTTTGGCTCAGGTCATGATCCTAGGGTCCTGGGATCAAGTTCCGCCTCAGGCTCCTTGCTCAGTAGGTAGCCTGCTTCTCCCTCTGCCTGCTTCTCCCCCTGCTAGTGCTCTCTCCTTTTCTCTCTCTCTCTCTCTCTGACAAATAAATAAATAAAATCTTAAAAAAAAAAGAGAGAGAAACTCTTTAATATGCAAGGTAAATTTGATAATCCCATTGATGGTACATTACTGGAGTCAATATCCTACTGAAATTAACCCATGAATTTTTCTCAGGTATTTCTTACCAACATTTCCCTGAAGGGCTGGTTCTACTTTCTAAAGATGAGGTTTCAGAATAGGCTCCATAACTTCTCAGGTTATCAGTTTGGGCCATATGATAATAGAATTTGATACTAGCTAGCAGATAAGATTTGTGAAATAAGAAGGCTGAGGATGGATTTTCAGAATGTACCATTCATTAGTTGATTCCAGAGATAATTATTGTCACACCATTCCTCATTTCAATGCAACATACCCAGCACAGTGTTAGGCACAAAGAAAAATAACTTCTGTAGGTTAGCAGAATTATCTAGACCAAGGGTTGGCAAATTATAGCTGTGGGCCAAATCTAGTCGGCATCCTGCTTTTGTAAACAAGATTTTTTTGGAACACAGCCATCCATGCCCATTGGCTTATGTATTGTCTATGACTTACTTTCACACTACATGGTCAGAAATTGTAAAAAGACCTCATCTGATTCCCAAAGCTTGAAATATTTATTATCTGGCCCTTGATAGAAAAAAAAATTGCAAACTCTTGCTCTAGATCTGCCACATAAACGTCTATGCAATAAACATTGGTTTTTCATACTAACATGAATTCCGTTTCTGGCCCAGACCCTAATTAACTGTGTAACCTTGGGTGAATTTCCTTTCTGCACCAGTTTCCCCATCTTGTTAAAATGAAGACAACCATACCTCTATGATAGAGTTGTAAGGATAAATTTAGTTAGTAAATGTAAAGCCCTCAGAGCCACGCCTGGGACAAAGTAAACACTCAGGGAATATTAGCTCTTACTCATTAAATCAATTGGTTTTATTGGTCCCGAGGATATGGCCATATTACCAAGGACCAAGACATGTTCAAGGCACTTGATAATATTTTATTTCAGTGTGACAAGAACATGAAACAGGACAGGATCCTAAAAGCTGCCTGACAACAGAGTGGGCATTGAGCAGAGGGAAGGAATTTTTATAAGCTCTCTTGGTTAGCATACATTTGAGCCATTCCTACAAAAACATGACAAATAAGATTTTCTGAATATATATCACAGTGCCTTGACAATTAATAGCAAAAGCCGCAAAAGCCATGGTGCCCTGCTTATACTTAAATTTTGTGATATATTGCAGAAGCCATTATGGTCTAGTGGAAATTTATTAATAATGATCACTAGCACATAGGAGAAGATGTATGGCTTTTGCCATAGCATGAGAACTGAAGCATCAAGGAATAAAATAGCTGCCTGGTTCATCTGCGCATGGTTCAAATCTGAAATTTGAAATCTAAGTGTATATAATGTCATTTAAACCAGGAGTTGGCCAACTTTTTCTGTAAAGAACCGGATAGAATTTTTGATTTTGTATATCATGTGGTCTCAGTTACAGTTATTCAACTGCTGTTGCCACACAGGAGCAGTTATAAACTATACATAAATGAATTAACATGGCTGCCAATAAAACTTTATTTATAAAAACGGGTGGTGAACAACATCTACCCCCGGGGGTCATGATTTTCAGACCTATGATTTTAAACAATTACAAATTATATTTACTTTTTTCTTTCTCTTTTCTCTCTTCTGTCATTCTCTCATTTTTGTTTATACTACCTATTTCCCCCATTCTGGTAGTCTCATTTGCAGGGAGTATAAGGTCTGCCTGAAGGAAAAAAGCATAGTGTGCTATCTAAATTTCAATTTGTTTTGTCAGGTATTTCTGTGCAGTTGGGGTGGTGGGAAGGATGAGCATTGCTGTTTTCTTCTAGTAAGTTGAAATGAGTTGTCAAACATGAATGGACAAAGAGCCAATAGTAGGCTGAGGCTAATGTGTTTATTTAAATTCCATTCCTTAGTCTCGTGTTTTGAGAATAGAACTAAAAGGAGGATGGGTAAACTGCATAAGTTAAGTAAGACTAATGTAGAAATTAATTCAATGATATAAACTGTTTATGCCCAACTCAGCATCATAATTCCAACATCTTGCTGCTTAACAGTGCCTAAGTTATATACAGGAAAGTGTATTTTTTGAACCACTTGAGATAGCTTTGACATAAAGAAATTGTGTATATTTAAGGTATACAACTTGATGTTTTTATATATACACATACATTATGAAAAGATCACAATCAAGCTAAATGACTTATCCATCACTTCTACATAATGTGTGTGTGTGTGTATGTGTGTGTGTGTGGTGAGGTTTAATTTAAAGTGTTTCCTCTTAGAAAATTCCAAGTATACAATCCAATATTATTATTAACCACCATGCTGCACATTATATCGACAAAACTTATTCACCCCACATAGCTGAACCTCTGAACCCTTTCACCAATATTTCCCTGACCTCCCAGCCCTTGGCAACCACCATTGTCCTCTCTGCTTTTATGAGTTTAACTTTTTCAGATTCCACATAGAAGTGAATCTGTGGTGTCTGTGTATGGCTGGCCTATTTCACTTGGCCATAATGCCCTTCCGGTTCATCATTGTTGTTGGAAGTGGCACGATTTTCTTTTTTTAAGGCTGAATAATATTACTCCGTGTGTGTGTGTGTCTGTGTGTGTGTATTATGTGTCTATAAATACCACTTTTTAAATCTCTTCTTCCATATATGGACATCAAAGTTGTTCCTATATATTGGCTACTGTGAATAATGCTGCAGTGAACATGGGAGTACAGACATTTATTCAAAATACTGATTTTATTTCTAAAGAAATGAGTATCTTATTAAATATGAGACAGTGTACTATCCAGAGCATCATGTTACTAAATCTTCATGGCATCTATCAAATTAGATCTTAGTCTGGTGCTATTTTTATGAATGTGCCAACTATTTGATTTCCTAATTTTTTATGAATGTGGAAGAAAAAAATATATTAAAACCTCTGATTATGAGCTTGAAGTCCATATCCACATGACCTGAAAGACCAAAGCAATTTAACTAGGAAACTCCAGGTAAAGCCATGTATAGAATCTTAATTACCAGAAGATTTTTTTACTTGGGAACCCAAACTAGGGCACAGAAAGGAAGTAAGGGATATCCCTGAGCATCATGACAACTGATGCTCTCATTCTTGGCTCATCAGTCAACCTCCCAAGCTTTCCTCAGTGTTCACAGGGTTTTAATTTAAATAGAATTCTTTGCTTTTTTTTCCATTGCTCACACGGTTTTTTTATTTTTAACTTTTTATGGAAGTGTGATACACATACAGAGAAGTATGTATATCATAAGTAAACATTTCAATCAAGTCACCGTACCCAGGTCAAAAACCAGATCACCTGTACCCTGGAGTACTGGGGCCTCTTTTCTTCCCTCTTCCGTCACTGCCCCCAGGAATCCCACTGTCCTGACTCATAACAGCATGAATTTGTGTGGCCTGTTCTTATACTTTGCCTGCTACAATCACACAGCCTGGGCCCTTTTGTGCCTGGCTGCTTTGACTCAATATCATGTTTGGGAGATCGTCCATATTGTGATACGTAGCTGTTGTTTCTTTTTCATTTCCATATGGTATTCCGTTATATGTGAGTACACCATGGTTTATTTACCTATTTGATTGACGATGGGCCTCTGGGAAGTTTCCAGTCTGGGACCATCGCCAATAGGGCCGCTGTGAACTTCCTAAGTATGTGTCTTTGGGTGACCACTTAAGCACATTCCCGCTGAATATACTCCTACAAATGACACTGCTGAGTCCTGGCGTATGAATATCCTCCGCTTTAGTCGTTTTTACCAAGCCCCTTCCTGGAGCTCACAGCCATTCTTAAACAGATTAGAAGTCAGTCCTGCTACAGGCAGGGGTGCAGCTGGCAACAGTGAGAGCTAGAGTGACATTTAAGAGTGCTCAGAACGGGGCTGTTTAGCCGAGAAGCGTTGCTGTACTGCGGCAGAGCGGTGGTAATCGATTTTAATTGTGTTGACTTTGACTCGCCAAGAATGTCCAAACATGGTTAATCACTTCTGGGTTTTGTTTTGTTTTGCTTTTTAGAGAGAGCGCACATGAGGGGGGTGGGGGGGCGGGGGAGAGGCAGAGAGAGAGAATCTTAAGCAGGCTCCACGCACAGCATGGAGCCCAAGGCAGGGCTCGATCTCATGACCCTGAGATCATGACCTGAGCCGAAATCAGGAGTCAGATGCTTAACCGACTGAGCCACCCGGGCGCCCCAATCCCTTCTGTTTTCAATGGCAAGAAAGGACACCTTCGATAATGTGACCATCATTTTTGAAGTCTCCACTCTTATACTGATAAATGTCTCTTCTTGGAAAAGTCATTTTTGCTACCCCTCGTTTTCCAGTATGATCCACTCTTTCTTTGGGAAATAAATTAATGAGTTCTATGATATATTTCTAAACTGTTGGCTTATCAGAGCAAAGATATACTAGTAAAAACTGTGACTGTTTAGGAAGCCAGAGGAGCCAACTCAGCAAAACTGTGCATATAGACTGTTTCGTATATTTCTGTGAAGTTGCACTATTTTGATTATGATTTTGTAGTCAGGACAGAAGACCTTGATCTATGGAGGCTTTAAGGTCTCCAAGCGTAGGAGAAGTTCAGAAGTTTGGAACTCTGAACTCTGGCGTAAAGGTGTGTGCTTTGACTGCTGGGAGGAAGCTCTTTAATGAAGCCCTATCCTTGGCTCCTTTGCTTTCTTGCTCTTCGCATTGGCAGAGCTCTTGCTGACTTCAAAGAGAGAGCCTCTCCCCAGGTACAGGAAGTGCCCCTGGAGGCATTCGTGTGCGATGAGCAAATGGGCTGTGCGGGAGCATTCCGCACCAGGAGGGGTACTTGCTAATGGGGAGCAGCTTGCTAACTCGGAGGAGTACTAGTGCTTATAATATGTCTGTCAGCCACATGCAGGAAGACAATTGCTGAGGTCATGGGGTTCAGTAGCTTTTTTGTTCATTTAAAATAATATCTAGGGGTGCCTGGGTGGCTCAGTCGTTAAGCGTCTACCTTCAGCTCAGGTCATGATCCCAGGGTCCTGGGATCGAGCCCCACATCGGGCTCCCTGCTCAGCGGGAATCCTGCTTCTCCCTCTCCCACTCCCCCTGCTTGTGTTCCTGCTCTCGCTGTATCTCTCTCTGTCAAATAAATAAATAAAATCTTTAAAAATATATATATCTAAGTAGATATGACTTGAAATATAAATTTATGATATAAATACTGATGTGTTTAAGGCTCACATATTTTTCACATTGAATTCGCGTGACTGCAAAAGAAGTCTCCCTACTGAAGAACCCTGAGCTCTGTGACAGGATATTCTAGAACGCACTTGAAAGAACTTCCAGGCTCAAGTGGGTCTGGCACAAGTTTATAAGATTCCAAGTTCCCATGTTTTGTGCTCTTGACTACGGGCCAGTTTCTTTCTGATGATCACTTCTTATCTTCACAATAACCCTGAAAGGATAACATCACCATTCCCATTTTATAGATCCAGGAACGGAGGCTAAGCCACTTTCCCAAGGTCCTGTGGCTAAGAAGTAGCAGAGCTGTGGCCTTCACCAATTCCCTTCCCGTTATCCCACTCTCAAGTCGGGGGATTTGCAGGGGCTGTTTCTGGGGGTGCGTGTAAGCCACAAAAACCACAATAGGACTGACTCAGGGAAGAAGGAAATGGCAGGTGGGACAGATGCACGGTGAATACCAAATGGGAAATCTGAAAAGGAAAAAAAAAAAACCCACCTATCAGATGGAGCGGATCAATTTCAGCCAAATTATTAAAGCTCCCAGCCAGTGGCTGTCAATCAATCACCCAAGGCCCAGACTCCAGTAGCCCCGCTTCTGTTTCCTTTGGTTTAGGATGAAGCCCCAGCAGCGTGGGTTTGAAGTGCTTCCCAGGTGATTCTCCGCAGCCAGGGTTGAGAACCACAGATTGAGATTCAATGCCTTTGTAGACTGAGCAATTAAATCTAAATCATGAACGTGATTTTTTAAAGAAAGCGTGAAAATGAAAGCGTATCTGTGGAAGGGTTTGACGAACTGCAAACTGTTCTATATATGGCACTTTAATGAAGAGATAAATGGCGAACATAATTTATGAAAGTAATTGGACACCTGGTCCGTGGTGGCGAGGGGGAGGGGGAGACAGGGCGTGTTGAAGGCTATGAAGGAGAGAATTTTCTTTATGTGACAAGATTGGAAGCCAGGCTTTCCTGATGACTGGACCATCACAGTCCCTCTGGCCTGTGGGCTGTGGGAAGGAAACGTGGGGTGCTGAGAAGCCAGGGGTACCTAAGGGTGGAAAAGGAAGGGGCCACCTGGGTCTCAGGGTCTGCAGGCCCAAGACTGTTCCCCGGACTCTTCTACAAATGGAGAAGCTCTGGGATGGAAGAAAGTCATTCCTGACATTTGGGTATGAGTCTCTAGTATTTGTTAAATTGAACTGGAGCTGACCATTGATAAAGAAGACAGAACCTTAGAATTTTCCTTTTAGTCAGGTTTTAAAAGGCCTTCTCCTCAGAAGTGCATTTTATACTTGAGGACATGGCCTAACTCTTTCAGAGCTCAGAGCCCTAAACTACCACTTGAAAATGTATACTTGCGGCAAGTCAGAGAGGCACAGTCTCTCTCTCTCAGTCCCTCCCTCCCTCTCTCTCTCTGTGTCTCTCTGTCAGTCTCTCTCACACACACAGTTTTATCTAAAAATTCGTAGTAACACAACTTGTAGCATAGTTATAACCACCACCCATGGAAGAAGCTAGATTTTTCCCAATACCACAAGAGCCCTCTGCCTGCCTTTTCCCAAACACAACCCTCCCCACCCAGAGGAACCACTATCCTAACTTTGATGGTAATCAACTTTATGCGCTTTTTTTTTTTCAGATATTTTTATTACCCAAATTTACACCTTCAAACACCAGAGTTAACAATTTTATTTTTTAATTATTCATTTAGATCTCTTTTAATCTATAGGGTTGCCCCTTAATTTCTTTTTTACCTCATGACAGTTTGTTGAAGATGACATTTCACCTCTGTACAGTTTGCCTCAGCCTGTATTTTGCAGGTTGTGTTCCCACTGTGTGGTTTCACATCTTTCTTTGGCCTCTGCACTCCTTGTGAATCAGTAGTTGAATCTAAAGTGTTCAATCACATTCACTTTTGGTTGTTTGGGGGAAGGCGTCTTCTTAGGTGGTGGGTGACATTTTCCTCAAGAGTTACATACTATCTAATTTCCTATTTTTGTCTTGGAAGTAGCCACTGATTCTCTCTGCTTACAACCTTAATGCGTTAGGAGTAAATGGTCATATTCCAATTGTGCCCTTCTTCATTTGTTTGTTGGAATATTTCTGTGTAGAGAAACTTCCCCTCGTCTACTGTTTGCTTATCTGCGGGTACGGTTTGCAGAAGCAAAACAGGACAAGTGCTTGACTATTTCATTGTATTTATCAATGTTCAAAATATTCCCCCAGCATCCTCTCAAAAAAGTGCCAATTAATTTTTTTGTATCATTAGGAACTCATGAATATAAACACACGTGATTTGTTTCAATCTAACACAGTTGTGATTTATAATCTCATTAGGGGTCTGTTTTCATGGCTGCACAGTGGTTACAACTATGTTCGTACAGCCATTAGCCCAGGAATGGTGGCTAGAAGACAGACAGGGCCTGAAGGGTTCTCCCCCTCCTTTCTGGCCCCTGAATGTCATATGACTTAAGGAAGGAAGGTGGCAGAGCGGAGCCAGCCCACATTTTCAGAGTCAGCGGGAGGAGACCTGGGTTTGAATCTGAGTCCTGTCACTTCCTAGCTGTGTGGCCTCGTGTCTCTCCCTAAGCCTCTCTGAGACTCTTTCCTCATCTATAAAAGTGAGAGTAGCAGCTTCTGCCTTAGCTCTGTGCATTCACTGAGAATGCACACAAAGCACCAGGCCCAGGGCCCAACAGGTGGTAGGGATGGGATAGAAATTCCTTCTCCTTCCTGACCTCTGAAAAGCACAGCTCTGGGGATGTACTGAGTCTGAGAGCAGAGGCCCAGCTGGGCCCGAGGTTATCAGGAATGAAAACACCTGGAGAATGGGGTCATCCCTTTGGAACAGGTTGGTCAAAGGTTTCAGCCCATCGGTGCATGTAGTTCTCCTTTTTCTCCTTCTTGCCCTTTTTTGCCTCTACCTGAAGAAATTTTTCATTATTCGACAAAATTTATTCTCATTCCCTGTGTTTTCTGAGGAAAGTTAACTGGTAATTCCTAGGAGCCCTTTACTATAACATAAACCAGCCTCTCCAACTTTTAAAAAGGATCGTCTTAGCCATAGCACCGTGGGCTTCCCAGGCAGACACCTGGGCACCTCGGCCTGGGGCTAGTGGGAAGGACTCCAGCTTCTAGGGAGAACAGTTTTCTCTGGCTGCATTTCAGAGATGCTGTGACAGTTGTCAGCTGTGCACTCCCTCTACGAGCCCCCCAACACACACACACACACACACACACACACACACCCACTACACACCACAGCCACCACCACTTATGTTGCTTATTTGTTTCCCCCAAGGCCCCTTTAAATTCCCAGTGTGCTGTTCTACGTTTTCCCAAGTTATTCCTTATTCCTTTTCATTTGTGAGAACATATCATCATAAAATATAAACATGCTTAGAAATTGCCATTTGTTTCCAAAGAAAAAGCATTTCTCTCTGGGAAAGCTCTAACTGAAACCAGATGCAGCTAGGTACATCCCAACCAGTGGTTTCCCCAGCCTGGATGACCTCTATCCAGTAGACAAGGAGGATTCCGGGGCATTCTGCCATAGTAACATAAAACTTTATCAACACATCAATGTTTTCTCATGAGAGAAGCAGGAAGTCACTGGCTAAGGCCTTGTACTGCTATAGGGTTTGACTGTACCAATGCAGAGATGTTCCAGAGCACTTTTTTTTAAAGTTTGATTTTTTTTTTAATTTAAAGGTTTTTTATTGATTTATTTGAGAGAGAGAGAAAGCAGGAGGGGGGAAGGGTCAGAGGGAGAAACAGACTTTTGCCTGTGGTACTTGCAATAATACTGAAGAAAGTTAAGGAGGTGCTTCTTTCCAAGTTTATAGAAGAGAAAACGGAGGCTCACAGAAGTGACTCAAGGTCACAGAGCTGCTAGAGCCAGGACTAACACTCAGTTATCCTTACTTGTCACCCAGTGGTCTCTGTGCTGCCCCAACCTGGGTATCTACTTATCTCAGGCGGTGTGACTTCCTACCTTCACACACACCTTGCTCCCCTGGTGGGATGGCTCCTGGCCTCTGCACTTGAATTTCCAACTGATGCAGGCCCCGAATCTTACCAGTTTCCCTTGCAGTCAGCCTGTCGTGAAGAGGCCCATTCATTCACCTGCAAGTATGTACTCAGCACCTAGTATGTATCAAGCACTGTGACCCCGACAGGAGAGAACCAAACATTCCCAGAATGCATGCGAGCAAGTGCAAAAGTGATTCTCTGTATTGAAATTAATAAAAACGATTGTCTCTGGGTTAAAAAAAAAATGAGTGTCCATACATCATCTTATGGTAAAGAGTAAGGAAATCTCAAGATAACTTCTCATTTTCTGGCTGCTTTGATGAGAAAAAAAGGAAGAGAATGTCCAAGCACAAAGTTGAGAATAAGTACCTAATGGCTCTGAGTTGTTTTTGTGCCTGAGCCTTTTTGTCTTTCCAACTGGAAGTAACACTACTATGTTGTTTGGGGTCTACTAAAACATATCGCACCTTTTGGTGCCAAAACTGAGATCTACAGGGAGGTTGATCCCTTTGTTATTTTTCTATCACACCTGCTGATAAACTGCCCTCCCCCACTTCCAGGCCCAAACTCTGTTTTATCAGTATCTTCAGATAAAGCATATGCTCACTCTTGTTTTCAGAAATGGTATTTTCTGGACAATCGTATTGGATCTCAAACCACAACTTCAAGGCTTCCGGAAGTCCCGTTAGGCTTATCAAAGAGCTGTATTCCTGAATGGTTTTGCAATGCAGGCTCCTACGTACTTACCCTGCCGGCTACATGAAGAGTTTTAGACTGATACAAAGAGAGTCAAATGTGATCCTTGAAATGGAGAAAAAATAATTTGGAGTCAAAAATAGAAGCAAGGGGTGCCTGGGTGGCTCAGTCGTTAAGCATCTGCCTTCGGCTCAGGTCATGATCCCAGGGTCCTAGGATCCAGCCCTGCATCGGGCTCCTTGCTCAGTGGGAGGCCTGCTTCTCCCTCTCCCACTCCCCCTGCTTGTGTTCCTGCTCTCGCTATCTCTCTCTCTGTGTCAAATAAATAAATAAAATCTTTAAAAAAAAAATAGAAGCAAATGTACATAGCATGGCACACATACTCATTTTAAAACTATTATTGCTATGTTCAGAGTAAGACATTTGAGAAAAATGTGCTGATTTGAATGCATTTTTTTCTATAGAGAATTATCAAATAGGCATATATATAGGATTATCTTAAAGAATGCATCTGTATCATTTTACATAACAACAACAACAAAAATCCACTGCTTAACGTGTTTTGCAAAACCCTCATGTGCAACTGTTAACTGAATATTGTCATTGCACTGCCTTTGGACTCCTCACTGTAACTCCACCTCAACCAGTCAGTCTGACAGTTGTATTGCCCTCACTGCATGGTTCAACAGACACCAACTAAGAGACAATTTTCTTCTGTTTAAAAAACAGAACAGTTTTTTTTCTGTATACGAGAATTCATCTTGCAACAGCTTAGCTGTTATAGTTTTAACCAATATACTTAACAGTCATCAAAAGTCTTTTGACTAGTATTGTGATTCATTTGGAGAAAGCAGTGTGTAAGAGAAAGGGAACAAACTGATCTTGAGGTTACAAGCTCCTCGTTCAAAAGCTAACTCAACCACTTAGCCCTTATGTGATATTGGACAGTCATCTATTAAGTAGGGATGGTCATTCATGCTCTTGACTGTCTAATGGGGTCGCTGAGGCAGGTCAAGTGAGATGAGTACATAGCACCTGCAAGAGTGTAAAGCGATGGATAATAAAACATTGTTGTCCTTTAGGTTTTGTTTTTGTGCTTCACACGCACACAAACACACAAACAGTCAACAGCTTTGCAAATTTACTTTTTCTAGTTGTAATTTATGGCCTACTTGCAAGAAACTTTTTACACTGTCTTATGATACAAGACACCAATATAATAGAATCGATCAGACAGTGATATATGGACAGCAACCAGGTAATAATGGCAAGAAAAATTAGCTTCATAGCAGTCAGGACAAAAGGAAAAACACATTTCTTGCATGGTTCTCCCAGTCTGGTTGTGAGAACTTTTTTTGTCCTTACACTGTCTCTTACTTAAAAAATAGGGTTCATAGTTTGTTACTAAATACTTTTTTTAGGAAACAAGGATCTTTATTAAGGCACCTCCTTTGGTAAAATGTTACTGCATCTCAAGTTGATTCTTTGTGAATTGGTCTTGCTCAAACCTCTTTTAGAACATTGTCAAATAAAAACCACCTTTCTAGTGCTATGTCCATATTTTGAATGAGTGGAAAATGTCCTCAGAATTTAAGTTCTGTGCTTTCATGGCATTTCTGTATCACATGATGGGCACATGTGTGCTTGACGTGTCTGTATTCGTACACTCCGGAAATGAGCCTAGCCCTGAGTTGTATTAATAGCTCTTTAATTTTTGTTCTGGATTCTGTCAGTGGTATCTGGACCTTAGAGATGACACTAAAAAATGGAAAAATAATCCAGATTATTGCCAAATTCAAATGTACACTCAGGTTCAAGTTGAGGCAAAAAGTTCACCCTACAGACTCATGAAGTCTTAGAGGATGCATCCTTCCCTGGACAGAGCCACACAGACAGGAGTTTGTTTCCAAGCTTTGGCGTTTATTGCATAGCTGTAGGAAAGTCACAGGGTATATCCAATCCTGAGTCTTCCCATCTGCAGAAGGGGATGACCAACTCCAACTTGCAGAGTTGCTCTCTTACAGGTACAGTAGCTGCCAAAGAGACAGAAATCAACACATATCTGTTCTTATGCTTCTACTCTCCCTTATCTATGATTCTAAAAACCCCCAAATTTCCAGAATCCACAACTACTTCTCATAACTCATTGGACAAAAATCTCTCCCCTGAAACTCAAGTGTAACCTGACCTGAGCTGATGTAAGGATCTTCATAGTCTTTCAACTGTTGGGAGAAATTGAAAAACAAAAGCAGAAGTATGTATGTGTTTGGTTATGGAGTGCTGCCCCAGACTCTGTTGGGGATCATACATAACAAATGGCATATGCTCTAAATTACCTTTCTAAACTCTAAAAAATTATGAATTCACAAATACATCCAGCCCCAGTGGTTTCAAGTAAGAATGGATGACCTATTTTATCCCCAGGGTTGCAAATTTCCTTAATGTCTAGCTTGTCAGAACATGCACTGAAAGTAGAAATCTCTTCTGCATCCTTCATGCACAATAACCCCCCCACCCCCCAGCCCTAGTCATTGTTGTGCTCTTTTCATTGGGGGGAGGTTGGTACCTTGGTAGCAGGCGCCCTGGTTCCCTGATCCAGTAGTTAAAAAGTTCTTCCTTACGCTGAGCTGAACTCTGCCTCCCAGTAAATTCTCCTACTCACCCCTATTCTACAGAGCTGAGAAAACAGGATAAGTCAGCTCCCTCTTCCAGGTGGCTGCCCTTCAAATATTTGAAAAGAGTTCTACTCGTCCTAGTTAAGTCTTGTTTTCTTACAAACAGTCCCACTCCCTGTTGCCAGTCTTTATTCAACCCATTTCCAGGCCTTTTCTAATTGTTCTTTGTCAGTTTTCTATTCTCTTGGCATTGAACAGGTGTTATCCAGAATTAAAGATATACTATGATCTCTGTCTTAAGAACTCTGGTTCTGGGGCACCTGGGTGGCTCAGTCGTTGGGCGTCTGCCTTCCACTTGGGTCGTGATCCCGGGGTCCTGGGATCGAGCCCCGTGTCGGGCTCCCTGCTCGGCGAGGTGGGGGGGGCTGTTTCTCCCTCTCCCACTCCCCCTGCTTGTGTTCCCTCTCTCACTGTCTCTCTCTCTGTCAAATAAATAAATAAAATCTTAAAAAAACAAAAAACAAACAAACAAAAAAACTCTGTTTCCAGCCTTTGATGATCAGCATCCTCTTCTCTGGCCCCAGACAGTATCTTCCTGATGGCTGATGTGCAGTGGATGATTCCGGCCAGTTCAAGTTCTGAATTATCCACTCGATTGGACCTTAAGCAAATCATAGAAACTCTCAGACCCTCACTCCCCTTATCTGCACAGTAGGGATAATTGAGCTTTGCGGTGTTGCTCTCAGGATTAAGAGTACCACGTGAAAAGTGTCTAGTACCTTGCCTGACACAAAGTAGACTCATAATTCATAGTAATGATTATTATTAGAAGTTTAATAATAAGCCTCCTCTTCCTCTTCATCATCATGTGTTTATTGCTTTCTTGGGCTGATCCCAGCATGCACACTCCTGAGACATTGGTGGGTTTATTTTTAGGTCTAACCAGTATGAAGGTAATCTGTCTTTGTGAAGATACAATTTGTATAATAAACAGCCCTGTCAGTCTTAAAGCCAGGTCACTCTGTTTCTCCTCTTCATCCCCCATCTCTTTCAAAGCACATGCAGCTTCCACGACAACTTGATCAACAACAGCACTCAAACTTGTGTCTTTCAGGCACCTATTTAGAGATCTACAGTGAAATTTTGTCTTCTTCCAGCCTAGAAACCAAGTGGATTCCAGGGTATCTTGTTTCACAACTTGAGACTGTGTATCCTGTGTAAGTGTTTGCAAGTGTACAGAGCAGAGCCATAAATTATATTTTGATCAGTGCCAAAACCTTGGTGCCAAAGCACATCTTGACATTACTATTAGTGTATGTTGTATCCTGTAATTAAGCAGAATCGGCTTGTAGATGAGTTCTTCTGAAGACGGAGCCCTCCTTTAAGGAGAGTATAATCAGAATGAGCTATTGCTCTCATTAAGTTACTTGGCAATACATCACCAGTGTGGCCTGTCATTCTAATGATGCATTAGTGTAATTCATCAACAGGGTGAATCCCACTAATAAGGTGTTACTCCAGAGGCAGGGCTAGCCAGTGCAGAATGCATCCAGGGGCAGCTGTACGATGGCTGCAGCCCAAGGCCCAAGAGGCTCTATGTAATGGATTTACCCCCTACCCTTCTTCTTATTCTGTGAAGTTTAGCTATCTTTTAAGCTATCCAAATTAATGCCCATCTGTCCCCAGACTGTTCTAATTTTTCCTCTCTGACTAATCCCAGAATCCTTTATTGGCCTGGGGATATCCAACTTGAATTCCTTTGGGCATATAATGGAGCCACTTTGTTCTTTCCTAAAGAGTTATACTTAGAGAAAATTCAATTTTATAGCTGACTTTGTCAGAGCGCTTCTGGATTTCTATGATTTTTACTCTGTATTATTCTAAAGTGGGTAAGATTTTTTTAAAAAGACTCATACAATGATAGAACACCAATAAAAAGGTAGGCGATAATGATACTAAAAATCAAGGCTTTGCAACTAGTAGATAAATAAATCCTAGAGATCTAATACACAGTACAGGGCTTACAGACAACAAAACTGTATTATAAACATTAAACTTGCTAAGGGACTAGATCTTAATTGTTCCTACCACTAGAAGAAATAATAATTATGTGACGTGATAGAGATGTTAGCTAATGCCACATGGCAGTCCTATTGCAGATAAATCTGTCAAATCAACATGTCATACACCTTAAATTTACATAATATTGTGTTAATGATATCTAAAAAAAATTCTCTATGGAAAAAACAGAAATCAAGACTAATAAAGCTGGCGCAATTGAGCATTTATTTATCTCTGAGCTTGCTGGTAGCAAAATCAAAAAGGGATGATGGATTGAAAGAATGAAAAACATTTTGCTTGGAAACTTTCTTTCTTTTTTTTTTTTTTTATTTTATTACGTTATGTTAATCACCATACATTGCATCATTAGTTTTTGATGTAGTGTTCCATGATTCATTGTTTGCGTATAACACCCAGTGCTCCATGCAGTACATGCCCTCTTTAATACCCATCACCAGGCTAGCCCATCCCCCCACCCCCTCCCCTCTAGAACCCTCAGTTTGTTTCTCAGAGTCCATAGTCTCTCATGGTTCGTCTCCCCCTCCGGTTTTCCCCCCTTCATTCTTCCCTTCCTGCTATCTTCTTCTTCTTTTTTTTTTTTTTTTTTAACATATAATGTATTATTTGTTTCAGAGGTAGAAGACTGTGATTCAACAGTCTTACACAATTCACAGCTTACTTTCTAGTATTAAATGATTTGGATCAATATCTAAGGAACTTTAAAGAACTTAATAGACTTTGCCTTCAATAGTGAGATCCCTGAAAATGCAGAAATATTGTTCATAGTGATTTCTTATTGTCATCCTTTGATAAAGTGAAGGATATGATTATGGTATATCTTTTTAAGACATTTTCTGTGAAAAGCAAAGCGAGTATGATTGAGGCATATAACTTATTTTGAGAATAAAGTCAGAAGGCCTATAGAAATGAATGGGATCATTTCTTTCTACTGTTTTTCTCTAATATAACTTCTTGCGTGTGAATGGTTTTTAGGAAATGGATAAAAATTTATAGTTTTTTTCTTTTAGCTTTATTTGGGTACAACTTACAACCCATAAAATTTATCCTTCGTAAGTATATATTTTGATGAACTTTGATAACATATAATCACTTAAAAACTACTACAATCAAGATACTGAACAGGAGGTCCATTCTGCCAAAAAGTTCCCTCAGGCTCCTTTTCTGTGGATCCCATCCCCGGACACTGATCTCCTTTCTGTCATTGTAATGTTACCTTTTCTAGAATTCCATACCAATGGAATATCTGACTTATTTTATTTCACTTCTATGTTGTTGTATGTATTCATGTTTTGTTCATTTTTATTGCTGAGTAGTATTTCATTAAGATTTATTTTTATAAGGAAAAAGCTTAAAGGGTATTAAAAGTAGTTGCCGAAAGACTATCCGTATGAATTTAAGAACAGGCATAAAGATGGCAGTATGTATTCTCACTTAAAAAGAGAACTAATGCCTTCTATTCCAATATATTTTTTTAATACTTCACAATGGCAAGCTTGAAAGCTAAATGATGGCAAGAACCATGTTCTACAACTTGCCATCATATCTGCTATATCGAACCCAGTGCGGCTTTTACTAGGCACTTCATAAATCATTGTTAAATGAGTGAACGAAGACATTAATAGATGTTCATCATCCACGCAGAACAGTCGTGTGAAGAGAACAGTCCCTCAAGATAAGGAACGGTAAAATATAAAGAGAAAAGTTACATCATTACCACTTATTGAGCACTTATCATAGAAGTGCTTATAAAGTGACGGAGTATTCTGTACATATTTCAGGTTATTTCAGACTTATTCTAAGCTCTATAACTTGTGCATTTTTAAGACCTTTTTGATCTTGTGTACTTTATCCTGAACTCCCAGCTTTGAGATAATCAAGTGCATACATTACCAGGCCCTATCCTTTTATTTGCCCTAAAAGTATTTATAAATATTTAGTAATTTTCTGAATCATGCACTTTTCAGTTCCAAGAATTTTTCTAAACATATAAAAGCATAACCAAGGAATGGCATACTTGGAAACAGAAGACCATAGAATGTTAACACCTCAAGGTGGTTTAGGCTAATGTCCTCATTTGAAAAGAGGAGGAAACAACTCTCAAAAACTGAGCTGCCCCAATTCACACAACATTTGGTGGCAAGTGTGCAATTGAAAATAAATTCATTAATAGCTGATTAATCCCAATAAGCAAACAGGACAGAATTGAACTGGAGACAAAAGGAAGATATTTTAGTTTGCTTGCTTGTTCATATTCAAACAGAATTGGGAATGTGTAGTCTGTATTTTATTGAGTGGTATTTTAGAGCATGTCAAGGAAAAGATATGTTCTCAAAGAGAAGCTACATAGCTTGCATTAGGATCCGTGCCAAAGCAAGAAAAACAGATGAAAGAAGGCCAAATTCTATATGAAGCAGATTGAACCTCAACTCAAGTGGACGTCTCAGCAGATGGCAAAGTCTGTTAATTATATGACTTAAATTAAACCTTTCTTTGGCTTTTAAGATTTATTCTCTCTGCCTAATCACTAAATATTCCAGAAATTAAGTTTTCAGGTATAATGTTCATCTAAAATCTTAATAATTAATTTTGGCCTTTGTCATATATTTATCTATACAACCTAACATTCAGAAGGATTTGAATCCATCAGATAAAAAAACCTTCAGGCTTCTGCAATATTCTGAATTTCATAGATCTGGTGAACCATTAAGATATGACTGAACTGTGTTGGTTTTATAAACCCAGCAAGATGATATCCAAACCAGTACTTGAGATGTGTTCCTTTGCCACTAGATGAAATTTTGGTTTGCTCCATCCATCCATTAATACAAAAATTATTTATCAAAATGCTTGCCAGGTGCTTAAGCACTTTAACACAGGAATAAGTAAAATATTCTGATGGTGCAGAGGGAAGAATAAAGCATTTCAATGTGGGATGGGAAGTTAGGAAGACTTCAAGAGAAGGCAGCTTGTGAGTTGGGCTTTGAATGAAGAGAAGCATTTCAGAAGGTTAACGTGATGATTCCTGGGTGTGCAAGGGAACCTATGAATAGAGCAATAAGAAGCACTGCACGGTGAAGGAAAAATCAACAAAACTAAAAGGCAGCCTACAGAATGGAAGAAGATATTTGCAAATGACATATCTGATAAAGGGTTACTATCCAAAATATATGAATAACTTATAAAACTCAATACCCAAAAAACAAATAATCCAAATAACAAATGGGCAGGAGACATGAACAGACATTTCTCCAAAGAAGACATACAGATGGCCAATAGACACATGAAAAGATGCTCCACATCACTCATCATCAGGGAAATGCAAATCAAAACTACAATGAGATAGCACCTCACACCCTTCAGAATGGCTAAAATCAACAACACAAGAAATCACAGATGTTGGCAAGGATGTGGAGAAAGGGGAACCCTCTTGCACTGTTGGTGGGAATGCAAACTGGTGCAGCCACTCTGGAAAACAGTATGGAGGTTCCTCAAAAAGTTAAAAAATGGAACTACCCTATGATCCAGCAATTGCACCACTAGGTATTTACCCAAAGAAGAAAAAATACTAATTCAAAGGGATACATGCCACCAATCTTTATAGCAGCGTTATCTACAATAGTCAAATTATGGAAACAGCCCAAGTGTCCATCAATTGACAAATGGATAAAGAAGATGTGGTAAATATAACACACACACACACACACACACACACACACACACACACACAGGAATATTACTCAGCCATAAAAAAGAATGAAAGCTTGCCATTTGCAACAACATGGATGGAGCTAGAGTGTATTATCCTAAGTGAAATAAGTCGGTCAGAGACAAATACCATACGATTTCACTCACATGTGGAATTTAAGAAACAAAACAAATGAGCATAGGGAAAAGAAGAGAGAAAGACAAACCAAGAAATAGACTCTTAATTATAGAGAATGAACTGATAGTTACCAGAGGGGAGGTGGGGGCAGGGGGGGAATGGGTTAAACAGGTGATACGGATTAAGGAGTGCAGTTGTGATGAGCACTGGGTGATGTATGGAAGTGTTGAGTCACTAAATTGTACACCTGAAACTAATATTAAACTGTATGTTAACTACTTGGAATTTAAATTAAAAAAAGCAATAAGCATGGTGTCCTTTCCCTGGATTCATTTTGGAAGAATGAAAGAATAATGCTTTCAAATGGAGGTATAGATCAGTAGCCCAAAATGAGTTTAGCCATATTTCAATACCAAATAGATGGAACTCATTCATTTAAGATCCCATACTTTCTGGAATCCTTACATTTCCAATAATTAATATGCCATAACAAATGTCGAAGTATCTCATAAATGCAATATTGATAAAACAGAATGTCATGACGATAACATGTTTGATTAAAAGTAAGAAAAAGATTTACATGCAACATGACATCTAGATATGAATGATAAAGGTGTGGATCTGTTTGCATATACACACATTCTTGTAATCGAGATCACTACACCTATACTGACAATAGTCATTTCTGATTAATAGGTGGTTTTAATTTGCTTTAGTAGTATGATGATATCTTTGATTGGACTTTAAAAAAGAAAAAGTTAGATTTGAACATCCTAGCACCCATCACAACTTTCTGTGTTGCAAAGTTCCTTGGTTATCTTCCAACTAAGGATGTGTGTACGACCCCCAAAACCAGAAAATAGGCACAAAATAAAAGTCATTTTTTAAGGCCCTGGTGGTTTCAGTGTTCATGGATAACTGTAATTGATGAAGACAACTGTAGCCTTTTTAGGCAAACTGCCCAGTATGAACATTTGGTTTTACATGATGCATAAAGGACAGAGGTCCACTTTTCTAAAAGATCTGCCACTAGATTTTTGTTTTAAATGTTGTGTTTTCCTTGTTCATTTAGATAATCCGTAGAGTTACAAAATACCTGCAATTCAACTTCATGTTTACTCTATAAAATTAGGCACTTCTATTACATTATTGTAGTTTATTTTAGTAGGTAATATAAGAGCCTTTATTAAACAAACAATGAAGCTAGATCATAATTACTTTAAAATAGCAGTGAACTTGCTCTGACTTCAGGATAATTTAGTTTTGCCCCCAAACCAGCCCCATTGCAATATTTCTCTTAGGAAAAAAAGTACCGTGGCCAGTCTCTTTCGAAAGGGAACTTAAAATCAGCTGTATGATGAATTTCTCAAGCATTTTATAGACTTCTCTATACAAGTTTTCTTGTTTTCTCAGACGAAAACCTGCAAACCTGTCAATCCTTATGTCTTACTATAATCTATATACATTTATGACAGATGAACACGAACATCTGCTGAGGGACATAAATTTGATTTTACATTCAACTTGTCTTCAAGCAGGTTGGCTGTTGTCTGAATTGTTAGTGGGTACTCAATCAAAAATAGTGTCTCCCTTGGGACACCTGGGTGGCTCAGTTGGTTAAGCGACTGCCTTCAGCTCAGGTCATGATCCTGGAGTCCTGGGGTCGAGTCCCACATCGGGCTCCCTGCTCGGCAGGGAGTCTGCTTCTCCCTCTGACCCTTCCCCCTCTCATGTGCTCTCTCTCTCTCTCTCTAATTCTCGCTCTCTCAAATAAATAAGTAAAATCTTTAAAAAAAAAAAAATAGTGTCTCCCTTCACTTTTCTGGCAAGTTCTCCCAAGCTCTGTGTCCCTCCTTATCAGATGCTCTGTGAATCAAACACAAGGAGACACACTAGAAACTGATCAGGATGTGACAGGTTCTAAAACGCTGAATGTAGGGACTTTGGAAAGACCCACAGTTATCCATAATACCTCACAAATACTTTGTGATTTTTCTCATAATTCAGAACATGTCATAGTGTAAGACACCAATTGTATGACAGCCCACAACATTTAACCCACAACATTTAACCTTGGATTATTGTTGATTAATTTGGTTATGTGCTTTTCTTTCCTTGATGAACCCAATTAGCCTATTTCCTGTTTCAAGATGTAGTCTTTTACTCCAAAAGCTGAACACTCTAAGGATACTGCTTGAAGAGATTCCCAGTATTGAGAGAGCATGTGTGCAATTTAAAAGATGGTAGTTTGATAGGTTCATGAGCTCTCTTATCAGGTAAATATATCTGCTGAAACTATCTTTAAAAATTAAAGAAATGAGAGAAATCAATGTAAGTCTATTTTACCTTGAATTAAAACAATGGAAATATTTTCAGAAGATTAAGTTTTGCAGTAAAATCACTCAAATCATCGACTAGACATTTTGAGTAAGCATGGAAGATAAAACATTTATCCATTCAGAAAGGGAATTTATTTGGTATTAATTATAAAAGCACTGCATAAATTTTATACTGTTGGTGTGAATTAAAAGGTTTCTTTTCTTGCCAATCCTAACCCCCTCACAGCCTCCAGTTCACAATTAGGATCATACTATATATATACTTCTACTATTTTTTTTCACTTCTCATCAGTTTCCATATGGATGCACAGTGATACCTTCAGAAAGTGATCTTTGACATCTTGCTATGGAAGGTGAAGAATATGGCTCACTTACATTTCTTCCCATCACAACTACATTTTGTTTGTTATTAGATTTGCATTGTGAGTGTTTATAATATTTACATTATCTTTTATAATCCTAACTTTCATAGTGGTTGATCATGAAGTTTCTTCTAAATTTATGTGGGATCAGTTCTCACAGACCACCCGTTTGCTTTATAGTTTCCCTTCCCTGAGTTGTATATCCTCTCCATTCATTTCTTGATGGGCTAGATTCCATTCTCAACTAGATTTTTCCAATTATTCACTTTTTTTTTTAGAAAGACTTTCTATGTCTTTAAAAGTGACCAAAATCTGGGCTGGGTATATTAGTTTTGTTTTTCTTTTTTCTCTTTTTTAAAGATTTTATTTATTCATTTGAGAGAGAGAGAGAGCAAGAGCATGAGCATGAGGGGCAGAGGGAGAAGCAGATTCCCAGCCAAGTGGGGAGCCCGATGTGGGGCTCCATCCCAGGACCCCAAGATCATGACCAGAGCCGAAAGCAAATGCTTAACTGACTGAGCCACCCAAGTGCCCCAGTTTTGTTTTTCTTTTGACAGTCAGTAGACATTGTTCTGTGCCTTCTGGGAGTGAGTGTTTCTATGGGGAGGTCTGAGGCCAGCCTGATTTTTATATCTTGTAGCTAATTTAACACTTTGTCTCAATACCTTTATATTTCTTTCTTTATCCTTATAGTTCAAAAACCTCACCAGAATATATCATTTCACTGGTTATTTTGTAACTGTTTTCTTGGGAAAAACTGCTGTGCCATATGGATCTATAGATATAGAACTTCCTTTTTCATAAGAAAGTTTTCTTCTTATGCATATGAGAGTTTCTTGTCTGTGGTGGTAATGGTTGTTTGAGTTGATCATTTCTCCAGTTCTACAAAGATGCTCTACTTCAACGAGTGGAAAATTTGCCGTGCCTAATACAACTTTGACTGATTTTTGGACTTTCTTTGTATTTATTATTTTCTTATGCTTGTCCTCCATGTCATTGCCTCTATTTCTAGCAGTATCCATTCTACTTCTAGCTGCTTCTGTTGTGGCTTTCTTTTTCTTAATAATGGTTTGATTACTTTCTTTCTTTCCTCACTGTGGCCAGGCTGCGTTTCATCTCTTTAGTTATCTCTTCTTTCATCTCCTGTATTGATTCTTTGATATTCTTCACACCTATCAAAAATTCTATGGGTTTTTTTTTTCCATTTTTTAAGAATATAGAGGAGTATTTGTCTGTAGTGTTCTTCATTCCCATTCTCTGAAATGTATTGATTGCTTATGTTCCTTTTTTAATTTTTCTTTTTATGGGAGACAGGACAGTAAAATGGTAACCATTGTAGTGTCATGTTGGATCTTTGTTGAATAGTCATCGAAGTGTGACTTTCTGTTTGCTCACTGCTAGTATAAGCAAAAATATGCAGATAGGGAGTAAAGTGAGACTGACAAGGACACTCTCATTAATGTGCCTTTTGCTCTAGAAGAATATTTTTCTTCTGGTAGAGCAAATCACTAAGCAGAGAGGTTAGGATGACTCATCATAAAGCTTCCTCCCCAAGCTGCAATTTGTTTCTCTTCATTTTTTCTCATTTCTCCTTTGTTTATCTCCTCTCTCTTAAGTTATCTTGGCATTATAAATAGCTAGAATTCTGCAAGGACATTTCTATGTTCTTGATGCCCCTGTCTATTAACTAATTCAGCCTCAGTCTTCTAAGGATGGGTCTATTCCTTAGGTCTCTCAGGACCTGCCAATGCACCTTTAGAAAAAATTTGTACCTTGCTAGAGAGATTTGCCAGCATTTATTGCCATTTTTTTTTTTAAATTCCAGTTTGAAACAAATGTCATTGTCTTGGACAAACTATTTTCATAGCTGTGATTTGTGGTTGTTTTATAATTTAATTATGAATTCTTATTCTACCTTATTTTGTTATTCCTTCTGTTCATTTCCATGAATTTTAATAAAGGAACTGTACATACCTTTACTTCATCTTTTCTGTATGAATTTCATGTGACTTCTTAAAAATGTACAAAATACAAAGATTTCTAAATTAAATTTGATAAATATAAGAATAGTTTTAAAGTCCTCTCTCAAATCCCTGGTAGAAAATCATAATTTTCCATAAATTACCATAATTTGCAGTGCCTGTTTACAAATAGGTATGTTTTACTGATTTTGTCC
Source organism: Halichoerus grypus (assembly GCF_964656455.1). NCBI lineage: Eukaryota > Metazoa > Chordata > Mammalia > Carnivora > Phocidae > Halichoerus > Halichoerus grypus. The sequence goes on from NC_135712.1 coordinate 137,714,782, forward strand.
ACTTTAATATGTAAGTAAACATCCTACCCCAGTGATCACTGGCTATATTGTAAATGGTAAAGAGATGTGGGGACCTTCTGCTACTATTTCCCTATCAAAGATAAAGTGATAGAACTTAATTTCACTGACATATACATCTATGTTTTAAATGGGTATCTTTTTTTTTTTTTAATAGACTTTTTCACCCCCAGCAGTCATTGTTAGAAAGCATTAAATTGAGCATTCAAGATTAATTCCCTGGCAGGTCAAGAGGAGAACAGCATGTAGCCAATCCTACCTTAGTGTTTCTTCTTAAAGGCTCCAGCACAGTGTGAAAAAGTAAACAGTTGTGACAAGAGATGTAATGGATGAGCTGGTGTGACAGGTCACCCCAACTAAAGCTCATCCTCTCCCTAAGTATACTCTGTAATGAAGTGCACTACAGTTTTTCAGATCATCAAAGACTTGTATTGTAAACCCTATTTCTGGAGTGGGGAAGGATCTTGAGTAAATATATTATGAGTGATGGTGCCTAGTGACACCAAAGGAATAAAAACAAATAATGAATAAAGTATGCTTATCCTGAAGTATTAGCCTAGGAATCCCCGGTATTAAGATCCCCCTTCCCTCTTTCACATTCCTACTGCCATTCCCTCTTATGTATAAACACTTTCTATTCCAAATAATTTAGTTTTGTAATAATTATTTGGAGAAGAGGGATTTTATAATTATTAAAGACAGTAAGCTTACAGCATTTTCCCCCCAAAACCAACATATCTCATGCCTTTTCACACACTGGGAACACAGAGATACATGGAAAATGAAATTAGATAGTGGTCAAGCTGCCCTTCCCTATTTCATGAAGTTATACATAAAAATGGGACACTTGCCTTTTCTCCCACTAATCTGCAACTATCAGGGAGATAGACTGATAGGAAGAAATAAAAAGAATGTCCTATTGACCAACATAAATTGTTACTCAAAACTGGAATAGACTATTTCAAAGAAAAGTTCAATTCCTCAGTTAAATTTTATTTGTCTGGTGTCTAGTTTCCAGTAATAACTATCATTATTGTTAATATCCTCTGGTTTAATCTTCCCAAATAACAAGCATTCTTTCTTCAGTTTACAGAAAGCTGAGGTTTGCTCAAGACTGTGCAGTGGAAACCACAGCCTTCCAGACTCCAAGGGCCACAGTCTTTATCTCTATACTCTACTGTTGCAGTGCTGTCCACCATGGTAACCACGAGCTGCATGTCACTGTTGAGCCCTTGAAGTGTGGCTAATGCGATAAGAAACTGAATTTTTAACCCTATTGAATTTTGAATTTAATTAGCCACGTAGGGCTACTGTATTAAACAAAACCGATTTAGTTAATCTTCTATAAGATTCTTTTTTTAAATTTTGTTATGCAGCAATAATTAATGCACTGAACGTCAGCTATGATATCTTATAAAAATCCCTGCATCTAAAATCTTATGAAACTAAGAAAATCTTATCAAAATACAAAAGTTGCCTTATAAGTTTGTTTCTTTGGCTTTCAGCTCTTGGGGATACCTCCTCCTTAAAACAAACAAGTATTTAAACCCCAGTATCCAAGAACAGATTTACATTTATTTTAAGGATTACTCCAAAGAGATTTTGAAAGTAAGAACTCAGTACTCTTGGCAAATTTAACTAAAAGCCTGTTGGTCAAGACATAGCACAGCAAGGCAATGCCTATTTTTCTCAGAAAACAGAAAAGTTTCTTTTATTTGACTTATACCCACTTTGGTCCTTCTTGTTTGGAAGCACAAAGGCAAATTGCCTTTGGCTACTGGGTCTCCCCAGCTCCTGTGAAGCGAATCCCAGAAATCTTTGTAGATGTTTAGCTTTTCTTCCTTGCAGCCAAGCAAAACTGTTAAGAAACAATCAGTACCCTTTGACTTTTAGGTTATTCCTTGGAGATGTTAAAGTTACATCATTGTCGATTAATGTGTGAGAGTTTCAGTTGCTCCAAATCTTGCCAGCACTTGGTAATGTCTTTTATTTTTAATATTAGCCATCCTACTGTCTAACAATATCTAGTTGTCATCAAAATTTGCATTTCCTGAATGACTATTGAAGTTGAGCATCTTTTCTTATGCTTACTTGTCATCTATGTATCTCATCAAAAGATTTGTTCAAGTTTTTTGTGCATTTTTTAATTGGGTTGCTTGCTTTCTTACTGTTGAATTTTAAGAGTTCCTTATATATTCTTGTTAGAAGGCCTTTGTTGGGGATATGATTTGCAATTATTTCCTTCCAGTCTGTGGCTGGTCTTTTCATTCTCTTAACACTGTCTTTCACAGAGCAAAAGGTCTTCGTTTTGATGAAGTCCAGTTTATCAGGATTTTTTGTTTGTTTGTTTGTTTCCTATCTAAGATCTCATTGCCTGAGCATGGTCACAGAGGCTCTGTTCTTTGTTTTCTTCTAAAAGTCCTATGCCTTTATGTTTAACATTTGGATCTATGAGATATTGTTTGAAATTCATTTTTCTTTTGCATATCGATGTCAAATTTTCCAAGGACCATTTGCTAGAAAGACTAGCAATTCTTCATTTAATTGTGTTTGCACCTTTGTAAAAAATTAATTGACCATATTGTGTAGATCTATTTCTGGACTCTATTGTGTTCCATTAAGCTATGTATTTATCTTTTTATCAATAACATACTGTGTTTATTTCTGTAGCTTTACCATAAGTCTTGAAATTGGATAGTATGGTTGCTCCTAGTTCTTCTTTTTCAAAATTGTTTGACAATTTTAGTTCCTTTGACTCTCCATGTAATTGTTAGAATCAGCTTCTTGGTCTTTACAAGCTGATTCTCAACATGATTCTATTGAATCTCTAGGTCTGTAGAGGGAGAATTATAATCTTGGCAGTATCAAGACTTCTAATGCATGAACATAGCATATTTCTTCATTTATTTAGGTTTTATTTTTTGACCAATGGTTTATGACTTTCAGCATACACACACGCCGCTTATATTTTCTAGATTTATGTGTATTTATCAATGCTATTGTAAGCAGTACTTTTAAAAATTTTCATTCTTAATTGTACATTGCTGATATATAGGAATGCATTTGATTTTTTAAATATTGAACTTGTATCCTGAAATCTTGCTAATATCACTTATTCTAGAAGGTTTATGTATTTTTTTTTTAATTCCTTGGAATTTTTCATGTAGGCCATTATCTCCTGTGAATAGAGACAGTTTTATTTCTTCTTTTCTACTCTATATTTACTTGTATGTATTTTACTTGCTTTATAGCACTGGTTAGGACTTCCAGAACAATATTGAATAAGAATAGTGAGAACAGACATATTTGTCCTCATCCCAATATTAGGTAGAAAGCATTCAGTCTTTTAACCTAAATATAAGGTAAGCTATAGATTTTTCTAGATGCCCTCTATTAGACTAAGGTTATCCTTGGTTTGCTGGGAGTTTTTTGTTTTATTTTGGGTTGGTTTTTTGTTTTTGAATCCTGAATGGATGTTGAATTTTGTCAAGTGATTTTTCTGTATTCATTAAGAGAACCATGTTTTTCTTGAACTTGTTAATGCCATGTTGAAATCAATTTTGAATGTTGATCCAGCCTTGTTTCCCTACTTTGTTGTGATATATTATTATTTTTGTATTTTCCTATATTAAATTTCCTATGTTTGGTTGAGGATTTTGAGATTTTTTTTCCAAGAGATATTGGTCTATAGTTTTGAGTTTGTAATGTCTTTATCTGGTTTTGCTATAAATGTAATGCGGACTTCATGAAATGAGTTGGGAAATACTTTTTCCTTTTGGATTTTCTAGAAGAAATTGGATAGAATTGTTACTATTTCTTTCCTAAATATTTGTTAAAATCCACGAGGGAAACTTTCTGGGTTTGGCATTTTATTGGAAGGGTTTTAACAATGAATTCAACTTCTTTAATATCTACAGGTTATCCAGGTTATATATTCCTTCTTGAGTAAGTTTTTGATAGTTTATGTTTTTAAAGGAATGGGTACATTTCATCTCAGTTATCAAATTTTGGATCTGTAGTGTCTGTGGTGATATTCCTTCATTTATTCTTCATATTGGTAATTTCTGACTTCTCTCTTTGTTGGTCAGTTTGTCTAGGCACTTGTCAGCTTTAATGATCTTTATAAAGAATTAGGTTTTGTTTTTATTTTTCTTTACAATTTCTGTTTTCAATTTCATTCTATTCTGCTTTTATATTTATTATTTTTTCTTTGTGTAGAGTAAGAAAAAAGTCTTTCCTACTACCCTCCAAGGTTCTCTGACTGGGCTTCCATAAATTAGACTGACACAAGACAGATAACAAGAAAAAAGCACACAATTTATTTATAATGACTTTTACATGATGCAGGAGCCTTCATAAAAATATGAATACCTGAAAGAATAATTAAACCTAACTCTTTTTATACTAGGTTTGATGAAGAGTGAAAAGTCATGAGTAAACATGGTAGGACAAAAAGATATGAGCTAAGAATAGTAAACTGAGAGATATTTAGCAAGGCCTGTTCACTTGGATTCCATTCTGTACACTTTCATCTTCACAGAGATAAGGATGCTCCTTTCCTCCAAGTATAAGAGGGGCATCTCTCACAAGAAAGTCTTATGACCTCCTTCAGGAGAGAAGGGACAGGTCAGAATCCTTCTAGAACTTTCTGTTTCTATGACTTGTTTTAGGTAAAAGAAAAAAAAAATGGGGGAGGGGGGTCAGAGAGTCCTTCCTGCATCTGACATTTCTCAAATTGCTCTAGCTTAACATATTCAATATGCCAAAGTACTATATATTGGGGTAGCATGTTCTGAACCCATAATTTGCATCTGTTCCATGCATGCATGGATTGAAAGTAAGCCTGGGATTTGTATTAGTTTATAATATAGAATTAGGGGATTACTTTCTCCAATCCTCTCTTCCCTGGGATTTTCCCATATTCTCTGCTTCCAGAGGAAACACTTATGCTCGTTTCTCTGGCCAGAAAGTTGTTTCTCCCCTTAACTTTTACATACTATTTTAAATGATCTTTTTTTTTTTTTAAGATTATTTATTTATTTATTTATTTGACAAAGAGTGAGCACAAGCAGGGGGAGTGGCAGGCAGAGGGAGAGGGAGAAGCAGGCTCCCCGCAGAGCAGGGGATGCCGGATGTGGGACTCGATCCCAGGACCCTGGGATCATGACCTGAGCCCAAGGCAGACACTTAACTGACTGAGCTACCCAGGTGCCCCAACTTTTACATATTTCTAAGTGACTAAATCCACCCTTGGGGTGAAGCAACAAGAGAAAAGAAGGAAGAAAAAAAGTTACAGGGATTCTCCCCACACACTTCAACCCTCAGAGACCTCTTTTTCTGGTTGCTCTGGCCTGAGAGGCAGGTTTTCCTCTTGGTGTTTTATATACCCATGCCACTGTTGCCACTGTTACTGTCCCTACCACATCAGTATAGCTCATGACTGGGACTGTTCTCAGAGCAGGGCTGAGTGAAAACAAAAAAAAACCCAAACCTCAGGTATTCCCCCTGTAATTTCTAGCTCACAGTATCCCCTCTTTCCTAGTTGTCTGGCCACAAAGAGGGATTTCTCTCAATATTGTTGCCCATGCCCATTGCACAGTTGTACAACTTAGGCCACTGGGCTATCCTAACCAGAAAATTCAATGGAACTGGTCATTCCTCAAGTTTTTCCTTTCCTCACTATTGGCCTACAATTGACTGTTTACTTTTTAGAGTCCTCAGTTGCTTTCTGTATTTTGTCTGAACTCTTTGGTTATGGTATGTAGAGAGAACGTCTCCAGCCGACTTCCTCCATCTTGGCAAGTACCACCCATTCTCTCCATCAAACATTATAAGGAAAATTTTACTCAGAAGACCAGAGAAGGTTCTGGAAGTTGGGCATAGAATGATAATAAATTTAAAAATCTAGGGACATTTGAGGTGAGTTAGGGTAGTGAACTCTAAAGAAAAGTCTTTCTCCTCACTGAAAAGAGATTGGATGTATTTTCAGAATTCCAGCAAAGGTGAAGGGTGTTCATTCTTCATTATAGTAAAGTCCAGCTGGCCTTTTCCTCTGTGTAATAGCCATCATGCCTTTTACTCACTTAAATCACAGACAAAACATTGCATAAATGTAATAAACAAGTCTGCTGTTTCATGTGGTTGACCACTTTTCTCTTTCTTATTATAGCTCTTGTGTGAGTTTACAAGGTAAGAGGACAGAGTGAAGAAACATACACACAGATATACACATGGAGTGGAAATGTTTTGTTACAAAAGCCCTTTTTTTACTATCATTCACTTTTTTATTTGTGTCTTAAAACAGAAATAGAAATCTCCTGATTTTTCCCACAGTATTTGTATCTGTGAGTAAAAAATGCTTTAAAGTACTCCAAAACTTATTCAGATACTAGAGACTTTCATCACCTCTAGTTTTCACATTAAAATCAACTCTGGGGTTATATAAATCAAATATCTCTAGATATCTTATAAGATCAACAACCCCAATTCTACATATCCTGAGAAAGGAGTACGTGTGAATTGTTTCAGGGGATCTTAGTTTTAACTCTACTTCTTTGGCCTTTCTAGATACCCTCTTTGTGGATTCCTCAGAAATATTCATATTTCTGATGTATTTGTAATGTGGTTATCTCAAATGAATGAATGAACTTACAAATATAGCTTCATGCCCTGCTATGTTCATTCGGCAAATAATAATTGTGCCAACAGTAATGCTAACCACTAGAATTAAACAGTAAATAAAAACGATAGATGTAATGTAGTACGTGGACATCCCATCTAATTTTACTCATCACAAGCATTCAAAGACGGTGATACCTTGTTTTTTCTTACCTCAAAACAGCAGACTGGCGATTTCTAGTTTTTCATTTCTATGGCGAAATATTCATTCTACTGGCTTTCTAAAGACTGAACAGGCCTCTTCTAAAATGCCTTAAACCCTTTATAAGCAAAAACCATGAACAATATATAAATGGCCATTATGTTACTAATAAAGGAGAACAGAAGGAAGGAGTGAGGTGTTAGGAGCTAGTGAAGGAGAGAGGGAGAAGGAAGGAGGTAGGGAGGAGGTCAGAGAGGAGGAAAGAAATATTCTTTTTCCCCTCAATATGCAGTTTAGTTGATGAAAGAACTGGTGCTTTAACCTACTAATATTAATATATATGGGTGTAATAGAGAAGGTAAGTGCTAAAGTGTACATCAATACTCTTCTGTTGTTTTGGTGACCTAACGTTTCATAGTGAATTTGATATTCGGTAGAGGGCTGAAGAAAAATAGAGCAGAACTCTTCCTCATGATATATTTTTTTTTTATAAAGAGTGCCAAGACCAGTTTTGAATTCAGATGTTGTTATTCATCTGGAAGATCAATTCTTACGGTTAATATACTTTTTTAATATTATAATTTTCATTTAAAACCTTAGAGATTGTAAGAAGAACATAATTCTGGTAATTCTGTGCCCTCTTATTCCTCTTTCTCTCCCGAACTTTAAACATAGGTTAAAAGTCTTTCAGTATTGAGTTCATCAGACTATGCACTTTCCACATTTGATATTTTTCTGTACTTTTGGTATTGCTTGAAAGAGAGCATCTTGTGCTATTATCATAATTGCCATCTTTCCATTTAATAAAGTTCGCTTTTTATCTGAAAAGATTTCCTTTAACTGTTAAAAGCTTTCCTGCATTAATACCTCACAACAGAAGGATTCTATATAGAACAATATTCAGTATACTTTGGGCAATCCATTTAGAGAACTTGGTTACTAAAGCACTAAAATGATCTTATAATAAGTTGGTGCCATTTATTAGACAATCACTCAGGGTGACTTCCCAAAACAGCATTATAAAATGATCTTAAAGTAAGCAGAATATTATTTTAATAAATTTTCTGTTTCTTCTCCCTTTTATCTTTTATTTTCCTTTTGTCACTTTCACATTCCAAATACTGTGTGGCATTTTACTGTGTCTTACAGCGTGGGGGGACACGTACACTCTCAACAGTTCTTTGTTTTAGGCTGGTAATCATTGTTTAAAAATTATTCTCCAAAAGTAATGAATACATTTTTTGGCCAGTAACTCAGATACACTCTTTTTTAAAAAGAAAAAAAGCCAGGCGCCTGGGTGGCTCAGTCGTTAAGCCTCTGTCTTCGGCTCGGGTCATGATCCCAGGGTCCTGGGTTTGAGCCCCGCATCAGGCTCCCTGCTCCGCGGGAAGCCTGCTTCTCCCTCTGCCACTCCCCCTGCTTGTGTTCCCTCTCTCGCTGTGTCTCTCTCTGTCAAATAAATAAATAAAATCTTTAGAAAGAAAAGAAAAGAAGTACATTGGTTTTAATAACAGCTTTACTGGGAGATAATTCACGTATCACGAAGTTCACCATTATAAAGTGTACAATAAGTAGGTTTTAGTACATTGAGAGTTGTGTAACCATCACCACTACCTAATTCCAGAACATTTTCAACATCCCAAAAGAAACCCCACACCTATTAGTAGTCACTCCCTATTCTACCTTCCTCAGCATCTGGCAACTACTATTCTCCTTTCTGTCTATATGGGTATGCCTATTCTGGACATTTCATACAAATGGAATCATACAATATGTGGTCTTTTGTGACTGGCTTCTTTCACTTACAATAGTGTATTTCAAGATTCATCTATGTTGTAGCATGCATCAGTACTTCACTCATTTTTATGGCCAAATAATATTCCATCATATAGATACACAATGTTTTGTTTATCCATTTTTTACTTGATGAATGTTTGGGTTGTTTCTACTTATTGGATATTGTGAATACGGCTGCTATACATATAGGCATACAAGCTTTTATGGGGACATATTTTTCCAGTTTTCTTGGGTGACCCTTAGGAGTGGAATTGTTGGGTAATATGGTAGTTCTCTGTGTAACTTTTTGAAGGACAAACTTTTCCAAGGCAACTGCACAGTTGTACATTCTCATAACCAATATGTGAAGGTTCGATTTTCCTGCATTCTCTCCAGTACTTGTTCATCCTAGCTATATGTGATAGGGTTGAAGAGGCATCTCAGAGTGATTTTGATTTGCATTTCCCTCCTGACTTTTGATGGTGAGTGTCTTTTCACGTGCATATTAACCATTTGCATATCATCTTTGGCAAAGTTTCTATTCAAATACTTTGGCCATTTTTCCACTGGGTTATTTGTCTTTTTGTAGTTGAATTTTAAGTGGTCTTAAATCCTGAATAAAAGTCACTTATCAGATATATGATTTGCAAATTCTTCCTCCCATTCTCCACCTTTTCTTTTCACTTTTTTGATGGTGTCATTTGAAGCCTGAAAGTTTGTAATTTTAATGAAGTACAATTTATCTATTTTTCTTTCTTTTTTATCTTGGTCTCCTAACTTAGAAATCATTGCCTAATCCAAGGTCACGAAAATTTAGACCTGTTTTTTCTGTTCATAGTTTTCTAGTTTTAGTTTTTATACTTAGGTCTCTGATCCATTTTGAGTTAATTTTTGTATGTGGTGTGAGGTAGTGGTCCAACCTCATTCTTTTGCATATGGATGGATATCCAGTTGTCCCATCATCCATTTCATAATGGCTGAATGTAACCAATCCAGACTAACAGCCTAAGAGAACGTTTGCAAATGTGTTGCTAGAATTCCATATTCTGAGGAAAATATGATGAAATGATCTGAAATAAAATGTCAACCCATTCAGTTGGTTGGCATGATATAGAGACATCTAATGATTCATTATTATAAATTTGCCCAAGTTTCCTGTTATCCAAAGGAAAGTTATATGTAGCTGGTACAGTTCATCAAAGGTATGCATTGACTGTGGAATGGAGATAGTTCATCAGGTTTTTCTACAGCCTGGATAGTAGACTTCAGTAATATTTCCTCTCCTCTTTAATTTCTCTGGTCCCCTATACAGAGAAGCAGTTCCGTGGAGAGCAGGATTTACCTCTCTGGATATAGGTAGCTTCTCCACTTAACTTAGTAAATGAGCATCTCTGTTAATAATCAGCTTCTTGCAAATTTGGTAAACATGAGTTTACCTACAGCCTAATCATCTCTGAATCAACAAATGACATCCCACTTCTGTTTTGCAAAGCTGAGAAACCCATTGAGGATAGTGGAAATGCTATCAGTGAGGGCTCAACTTAGTGGCCAGCTGGTCTTTCCTTCTCTGACAGCTTTCCTTAAATGTAGCACCTAAAAGCAGGGAGAGCATTAAAACCATGCTTAATATGTGTCATATCAAGGCAAGGCCTCAGGGTGTATGTGGGCGAGGGGGAGAATGCTGGATGATCTGGGTGCCTATTGAGCCACATTGTAAAAGTACTTGGCATCTACCCTACATGTTAAGAAAAGGTGAGGTAGGATAAAACAGAAGACAGTGCAATCGTATTTGGAGAGATTCTAGGCTCTGCCACTAGCTGACTTTACAATGTTGGGCCATTTCCATGTTTCTGTCACGCTTGGTGATCTCATCTGTAAATTGGGCATGTGTATCGTTACTTGAATTGGTTGACATGGAACATTCAAGGAACAACCAGAACCATTCCTAATACTGGGTACATTCAACAAATGTTAGCATCCTTCTAGCCCTCTCTCAGACTAACCTAGACACTGCCCAATATTGGTGAAGAGGTCAAGTTTGCTGACAAGTTTAAATTTAGAGTTAGCTTTGGGGTAACACCCACCCATTTTTTTCTGTCACCAGCCGTGATCTCAAGGTAAGTGCCTGCTGAATTCTCTGAAACATCCTTATCCCCAACTTCTCAGACACAGTGTATTAAGACAAATAGTAATTTTCTCTGGTGATCATGACTTAGATGTTTAATCTGTTGTTAGAATACAAGGCGGGTCCTTAGATCTATAGCCATCTTAGTGATGGCTAGTGGTGGGTGATCAGAGATCATTCCTTGTGATGAAAACAATTTCTTTCCCTCACACCTTGCATATCATTATGAATTCCTCATGGGACTCTATTATTATCTGCTTTGTGTCACTTTTGTGAATTTCTTCCTCTGCCTTCCCCATCCCTCAGAAAGGGTGCAATTACAAATTCACCAAACAATTGAACTTGGAGTTTGAAACAGCATTTCACCCTTGGCAACCAAAATCCTTAATTATTATGCACCTTGTAAGTGAAAAAATAAAAGCTAAAAATGATAAAATTTATCTTGATGAATAAGAATCAGTACTCACCATGAAGGGCTCTTACAAAGCTGAATTTTGGGTGAAAAAACTGTAATGTTAGATTCTGATTATACAGATTTTATACCATATTAGGGTGGTTTATGCAGTATAGTTTTATTTTTTAGTTGAGCTGCTAAAGTCCAAAGACTACCAGAACCTGGTCTTTTGTTTTGTTTTTGTTTTATTTTCTGATATTAATACATGAGATTCTTCGTTCATATGGTTATTTTAAGTACTATTACTGGGAAATACTGATGGGAACAAACTTTCCTTGTGGACCTGATAGAGAAATTGAGGATACAGAGCATATACATGTGTAGAGTCATAGTGTTTTGTTTTTATTGAGATATAGTTGACATACAAAATTACCTTAGTTACAGATACACAATGTAATGATTCAGTATTTGTGTGCATTGTGAAATGAGCACCACAGTTAAGTCTGGTTACCATCTGTCACCAAAGTTACAGATTTTTTTTTTGAGATAAGAAATGTTAGGATTTACTCTCTTTGTAATTTTCAAATATGCACTAAAATATTATTGCCTATAGTCACCACACTGTCCATTACATCCTGATGACATACTTATTTTATAACTGGAAGTTTGTACTTCTTGACCCCCTTCACCCACCCCCTTTAGTGACAACCCCCCTCCTGCCTCCCTGCTAACCAACACCATTGTGTTCTCTGTATCTGAATTTTGTTTTGCTTGTTAATTTGCTTTAGTTTTTAGATTGCAAATACAAGTGAGATCATACAGTATTTGTCTTTCTCTGACTTATTTCACTTAGAATAATACCTTCAAGGTCCATTTATGTTGTCATAAATGGCAAGATGTCATTCTTTTTATGGCTGAGTAACATTCCTCTGTGTGTGTGTGTGTGTACACCACTTTTTTACATACATTCATATGTTTATAGACATTTAGGTTGCTTCTGTATCTTAGCTATTATAAGTAAGCTGCAATGAACACAGGAGTGCATATACTTTTTCGAATTTTCATTCATATTCATTTCGTTTTCATAATGTTTTCATTTTCTTCAAATACCCAGAAGTGGAACTGGTGGATCATATGATGGTTCTATTTTTAATTTTTTGAGGAACCTTCAAACTTTTCTCCACAGTGAGTGTACTAATCTACATTCCCATCAACAGTGCAGGAAGTTTCCTTTTCTCCACATCCTTTCCACTTGTTATTTCTTGTCTTTTTGGTAATAGTCCTTCTAGTAAGTGTGAGGTAATATCTTACTGTGGTTTTGATTTGCATTTCCCTGATGATGAGTGATGTTGAGCATCTTTTCATGTGCCTGTTGGCCATCTGTATGTCTTCTTTGGAAAAATGCCTGTTCATATCCTCTGCCCATTTTTTAATTGGATGGTTTATTTTTTAACCTACTGAGTTGTATGAGTTCTTTATATGTTTTGGATATTAATCCCTAATCAGATATATGATTTGTAAATATTTTCTCCCATTCAGCAGGTTGTCTTTTCACTTTGTTGATAGCTTTATTTATTATACAGAAGATTTTCAGTGTGATGTAATCCCATTTATTTTTGCTTTTGGAGTGAGACCCAAAAAGTCAAGACTGATGTCAAGGAGCTTACCACCAGTGTTTTCTTCTAGGAGTTTTATGGTTTCAGGTCTTACATCTAAGTCTTTAATCCATTGTGAGATAATTTTTATGTATGGTATAAGATAGTCTAGCTTCATTCTTTTGTATGTTTACACGATTGTCCAGTTTGAACTCCACTTACTGAAGAAACTTTCCTTTCCCCATTGCATATTCATGCCTCTTTTGTTGCAAATTAATTGACCAAATATACATGGGTTTATTTCTGGGCTCTCTATTCTGTTCATTGATCTATGGGTCTGTTTCTATGTCACTATCATCTGTTTTGATTGCTATAGCTTTGTAGTATAGTTTGAAATCAGAAAGTATGGTGTGTCCAGCTTTGTTCATTTATCTCAAGATTGCTTTGGCTATTTGAGATCTTCTGTGGTTTTACACAAATTGTAGATTGTTTTAGTTCTGTGAAAAATTACATTTGGATTTTGGTGGAGAGTGCTTTGAATCTGTAGATTGCTTTGTGTAATATGGACATCCTAACAATATTCTTTCAATTCATGAGCACAGAATATCTTTCCATTTATTTGTGTCTTCATCAGTTTTTTTCATCACTCTGTTAGAGTTTTCAGTGTCTAGATCTTTATGTCCTTGGTTAAATTTATCCTTGATGGTTTATTCTTTTGATTCAATTGTAAATGGAATTGTTTTCTTCATTTCTCTTTTTGATAGTTTGTTGTTAGTGTATAAAAACATATGGGGCACCTGGGTGGCTCAGTTGGTTAAGTGTCTACCTTCGGCTCAGGTCATGATCTAAGGGTCCTGGGATCAAGTCCCACATCAGGCTCCCTGCTCAGTGGGGAGCCTGCTTCTCCCTCTCCCTCTGCTCCTCCTCTCCTGCTCTCTCTCCCTCTCTCTCAAATAAATAAAAAAAATATTTAAAATATATAAATAGATAAATAAAAACACAACAGATTTTGTACACTGCAACTTTAATGAATTCATTTATTAGTTCTAATAGCTTTATTGTGGGGTTTTTAGGATGTACTATATATAAAATCATGTTCACAAATAGTGACAATTTATCATTTTCCTTCTCAATTTGGATGCTTTTATTTCCCTCACTTCAGGAGACATATCTAGAAAAATGTTGCTATGGCCAGTGTCAGAGAAATTACTGCCTGTGTGCTCTTCTAGGATTTTTATGGTTTCAGGTCTCACATTTAGGTCCTCAATCCATTTTGAGTTTATTTTTGTGTGTGGTGTAAGAAAGTTTCATTCTTTTGCATATAACTGTCCAGTTTTCCCAGCACTGTTTTTTAAAGAGACTGTCTTTTTCCCATTGCATAGTCTTCATGCAATGCTCTTTCTTTGTCTTTTATTACAATTTTTGCTTTAGTCTGTTTTGTCTGGTGTAAGTATAGGTATTCCAGCTTTCCTTGTTTTCCTTTTGCGTGGAATACCTTTTTCCATCCTTCACTTTCAGTCAGCATGTGTCCTTACACCTGAAGTAATCCTCTTATTGACAGCATATAGATTGGTCTTGGGTTTCTTTTTGTCTATTTATTTGTTTGTTTTTAATTCATTCAGCCATGCTCTCTTTTTTTGATTAGAGAATTTAGTCTGTTTACATTTAAAGTAAATATTGATGGGTATGTACTTACTGCCATTTGTTAATTGTTTCCCGGCTGTTTTATAGTTCTACTTGGCTTTCTTTCTTCTCTTGTTCTCTTTTCTTGTGGTTTGATGACTTAGTGTTATGCCAGACTCCTTTCTCGTTATCTCTTGTGTATGTACTATAGGTTTTTGCTTTGTGGTTACCATGAGGTTCATGTATAATAGCCCATGTGTAACAGTGTATTTTAAGTTGATAGCAAGTTAAGTTTTTACACATTCTAAAACTCCACAGTTTTACTCCCCATCCTATGTTTCATGTTTTTGATGTCCATTTTACATATTTTTATTTTATGCATCCCCTGATTATCATAGTTATAGTTATTTTATTACTTTTGTTTTAACCTTTGTACTAGTTCATGTGATTAATTCACTACTTTTACTATATATTTACCTTTACCAGTGAAATTTATACTTTCATATGTTTTCTTATTACTAATTAATGCCCTTTCTTTTCAGCTTAAAAAAAAAAAATCCCTTTAACTCTTCTTGTAAGGCTGGTTTAGGGGTGGTGAACTTTTTAAGCTTTTTATTGCCTGAAAAACTCTCTTTCCTTAAATTCTGAATGATAACCTTGCCAGATATAGTTAGTTGGAAGATTTTTTCCTTCAGCACTTTGAATATATTGTGTCATTCCCTTCTGGCTGGCAGAATTTTTGCTGAAAATCTGCTGATAGCCTTATGGGGGTTCCTCTGTTCATAACAGGTTGGTTTTTTTTTTTTTTTCTTGCTGCTTTTAAGATTCTCTCTTCAACTCTTGACATTTTAATTATAATGTGTCTTGGTGTGGATCTTTTTGGTTTCATCTTATTTGGAATTCGGGGCTTCTTGGATCTAGATATCTGTTTCCTTCCCCATATTAGGAAGTTTTCAGCCATTGTGTCTTCAAACAGGTTTTCTGCTCCCTTCTTTCTCTCTTCTCCTTCTGGGACTCTTTATAACACAAAAGTTCCTCTGCCTGATGTTGTTCCATAGTTCTTTTATACTATCATCACTTTTTAAAATACTCTTTTCTTTTTGCTGCTCTGTTTATGTGAGTTCCACTGCCTTGTCTTTTAGATTGTTTATTCTTTCTTTTGCTTCATCTAGTCTGCTCTTGAACTTCTCTAGTGTATTTTTCAGTTGAGTTATTATATTGTTCAGCTCTGTGACTTCTGTTTGGTACTTTCTTATATTTTATTTCTTTTTGTTCATTCTTCTCCCAATTTGGGTAAGCATCTTTATGACCATTACTTTAAAGTCTTTATTGGGTAAATTTCTTATCTCCATTTCATTAAGGTTTTTTTTTTTTTTAATCTTGTTCTTTCATTAGGAACATATTACACTGTTTCCCCATCTTGCTTGACTCTCTGTTTACATAGATTAAGCAAAGCAGTTACTTCTTCCAGTCTTGAAGGAATGGCCTTGGGTAGGACATAAACCTTGTCATTCAAATTTGCCCTAGCTGTTGATTTATTCTTTATAGGTCCCATTTTTGGGGGGTGTGCCAAGAGTTGAAAATGTTCCAAAGGGACAGATCTTAATCAGTTTTAGTTTCATTCAGATTGGAAGCCAGACCCTCAGGCAGCAGCTTTTAAAGTATGCAAATATAAATATGCAGTCCTTTTTGATTGCAACTGGTACATCCTCATGGCCTCCAAACCAGGTGATGTAGTATGCTCTTGGTGACTTTGCAAATATAGGGGCTCCG
Organism: Halichoerus grypus; assembly: GCF_964656455.1. Lineage (NCBI taxonomy): Eukaryota > Metazoa > Chordata > Mammalia > Carnivora > Phocidae > Halichoerus > Halichoerus grypus. The sequence continues at coordinate 137,730,906 of NC_135712.1, forward strand.
GACAAGTGTATGAGCTCCTTCCTAGAAGTTACTGATGATTTGGAGAGAGGGATAGGGAGAGTGCAAAGATAGCATCCCCCAGCCCATGTTTCCTGAGAGCAACTTTCTAGCCTCTACATGTGTGGCAAATCTGAAGTCTGCTCCTCAGGATGAAGGTCTAGGACAAATATATAGGCCTTTATCATATGAAGACTGCTGTCTGTGTAATGCCCTGGGAGTGGTAGCCTACCAAAAACTGTGTCTCTGATTGTTACAGACCCTTAGGACCCAGAAATATAAGCCCTTCTTGCCACCAGAGCCAGATGATCAAGGGGCACCCCTTTGTGGACTGCACATGCCCACCAGCTTAGTGAGGCAGTGGGAGAGTGCAAGACCTGGGCATATCCACTGGTATTAGTAAGGCGTGGGGAGAGTACAGGGCCAGGGTGCATTTGCCAATGCTATCAAGGTAGAGGAAAAGTGCAAAAATGGCTCCTGCCAGTGCCTCCATTCCCTAGGAAAGTCCCAACACACTCCTGCCCCTCTTGCAGATGCGTAAGATTAGCAAATGAATCTCCTTCACATATAGTGTAGGTGTCATTCCAACTGCTGCTTTTTTGCTGGTCACAGGGGCAAGTGAGTCTGTATGTGAGCTCTTTAATAGAAGCACCTCAGTTCCCTACAGCCCTTATGTCTCCTGGATGTAAGTCCTATTGGTTTTCCAAGCCAGACCTTTTGGGGACTCATCTGTCCATTGCAAGTTTCAAGGATTGGAATGGCTTGTTTGGGACAGGAACCCCTTACTCCTCAGGCAGAAGCTCCCTGTTTGTGAGATCCCTCCCAGTAGTGATTCACCACACTGGGGGAGTGGGATTTTTGGGGAGACCATGTTTCTACCTCTCCTATCCATCTCAATGTGACCCTTTTGCCATTTGTTTGAAGGATTTGTTCAACTAGTTTTCAGGTTTTTTTCAGAGGGAATTGTTCCATATATAGCTGTAGATTCAGTGTGAGCCTGGGAGGAGGTGTGTTGAGGAGCTTCCTTTGCTACCATCTTGGACAGCCCCTCCTCCCAGAACCTGGTCTTTTAATATATAACTTTGGGGGGGCTTTAAAATGAATTACTTTTATACTTGGGAGTCTAAAGTCTGGGCAAGTAATGGCCAGTGTGGATGTGTATTTGTTTGTGCTTATAAATTGATTTATAATATTTATTTCTTACCCATTTACTGACTTTTCAGTGAGACTTTTTAAAGGTAGTTTTTTTTCCTTCTAAACTTTTATTTATTAATAACTGTCTCTTGATCTATCATGTAAATGTCTGTGTTTATAGATATTTCTATGAGAAATAGTCTTCTAAGCTCCAGGATTTTAATTGCTTCAGCCAGCAGGTGGAAATTTGTGTGCATTTAAACATTAACCCGTGTTGTTGTTATTGTTGTTATTCAAAAACATTTGTTGATCCCCTATTGGGTACTTGCCATCCCTCTGTGGGGGATAGAAGCAAAAGAACCAGTATTCTACAGAAAAGATGTAGTTCCTTCCTGTCTACTTGTGAGGTTATGAACCAAACATACATACATACATTGAGAATCTGTAGAATATGCTCTTACCTTTACTTTTCTGTCTTTTCTTGTGTGGTTCCCTCATTGTAGAAAATCCATTTCCCTTGGTTGTACCACCTTTGTTGACATAATCAATCTCCTAGGATGCAAGAGCAACAAGGGAAGCTTATTTAATCATTAAGTAAGGAGTGGGGCACCTGGGTGGCTCAGATGGTTAAGCGTCTGCCTTCAGCTCAGGTCATGATCCCAGGGTCCTGGGATCGAGCCCCACATAGGGCTCCTGGCTCAGCGGGGAGTCTACTTCTCCCTCTCCCTCTGCCTCTCCCCATGCTCATGCTCTCTCTCTCTGTATCTCTGTGTCTCAAATGAATAAATAAAATCTTTAAAAAAAAAAAAAAAATCATTAAGTAAGGAGGAGTTAAAGGATGAAGAAGAAATTGATTAAGGAGGTAGATTCCTCTAAAGATATCCATGTTATCTTGGAATTTATATAGAAAAAAAAAACAAGATGCTGTATTAAGAAGTGGTTCATAATCAGACATATAACCAAACTTCAGAATTTTTTAAATATTTAGGCAGACCTTAGTAGAAATTTATGAACAGCAACCCAAAGTATAGTCTTCTCAAAAAGGAAACGAGGGTGTCAGAAATGAAATTCTGATTGGGTAGTCAGTGGAGCAGATGAGGAAAAAAAAACTCAAGGAACTAAGCTGGCTGCTCATGGAGTTCTCTGATTAACCCAGATGTGAAAATAAAAGATGTTAAAATATGGGAAAATGTAAGAAGACCCAAGGATGAAGATAAAGAGTGACATAAACAGTTTATTTTTTGGAGGTCTTGGGTGGCAGTCTATGGAGTTCTGTCTTAGCCTTGTATCATTACACATCATTATTAAGACCATGAAAGAGAGGACATTGGAATCATGTTTATTGTGCTTGCCTAAGACATCATAAGACAAGGACTATTCCAGGGGCACCTGGGTGGCTCAGCCGTTAAGCGTCTGCCTTAGGCTCAGGTCATGATCTCGGGGTCCTGGGATCGAGCCCCGCATCGGGCTCCCTGTTCCGCGGGAAGCCTGCTTCTCCCTCTCCCACTCCCCTTGCTTGTGTTCCCTCTCTCGCTGTGTCTCTCTCTGTCAAATAAATAAAATCTTTAAAAAAAAAAAAAAGACAAGGACTATTCCAAAGCTCTTGACAACCTAGAAGAATGGACCAAATCTTACCAAGGGAAACATTAATTGTATCTGTAAAGTTACACACTCACATTTAAAAAACATCTGCCACTAAATGGAATAAGGAATGAGCTTACCAGCAACACTCACAGTGGTTGACAGGAAGTTCAGCATGACTCAGTAATGTGGTATGCCTGCTTGGTAACTTCATTTGATGCTCAAATGCAGATCAAAGATTATGCTGGTGAACCACACTTGGAATAGTATGTTCCATCTGGGTACCATATTTTAAGGGACATGTTGACCAAGTAGAATGTGTCCAGCACAGAGGACTATGATAAGAATGAAAAGGGGATTAAAAACATACTCACAGAAAAACACATATGAAGAGGGACTTTAGCCTGGGAAGAGGAGATATTCGTGGAGCTGAAACAACTGTCTCTGGATTCTGGAAGGACTGATCTATGGAATAGTGATTATGCTCCATCTCTGCGTCTAGAAGAGTAGAATCAGAGCATAGGGTAGGAACGAAGGTGAGGCAGGCTTTGGCTGAGTATTGAGAAGACCTTTGGAACATCGAAAATTGTCAGATACGAGGTCGGTTTCCTCAGGAGGTCTGTATCATTAGAGATGTTTACACTGAAGGCCTGGTCTCCAAGTCCCTTCAAGTCCATCAGAGTGCTGCCTCCATTCCCTCTCATGCTCAGCCCACTCTGTTTCACAGTAGTCCTCCCAGACCTTCTCTTTTTATCCAATTTCCATCCATCCATCCCATTCCTCTTCTGTCTTTCCCAGGCACCTTAGTCCTTGGCTTCCTCCATCCCCAAGTCCCTTATAATACCTGTAGTCTCCCCAAGCACGTGCCAAATGATATCCCTACTACCACCCTAGTGTCTCAATCTGGGAAACTCAACCCTTTCCATCGAAACACACAAATCAGTGTCTACTCTTGAAGCCAGTTTAATCTCTCCCTCATTTGTATTCTAAGCATTCCCTTCCTTCCTGAGCTGTGGCATTTACATACTTACATTGAAAAGATCCACCTATATACCAGTCTTTCTTATTAAACTATGAGGTCAGTAACTTACTTTTCACTGTGCTGTGCTCAGGACACATGCTGTTGGATGAATAAAAGTTGAGGAACTCCTGGCAGAGGCTTGATAGAAAGTACAGACTAGACAGAACGTTGGACTCAGGAACCTCTGAGGTTCCCTGAAGGTCAGTGACTACACGTTTTTACATAGCGCTGTCACTGAAGATGATTCCAAAAGGAAAGTTCTAAAACATTTAAAGAAATGATAACCTTATTACACTAAATGGCTAGTCACCCTAAGGTGACTGCTTTGAACGCACAGCACTGATGTTTGCAGTGGCATCAGGCCCACTGTTGTATGGTCACATCTGATATGGTAAAGTAGGCAGAATACATGACGTTCTAGGGGGATGTTAACAAGAGTGGAAGCTACTGGAAGGTTTGTTTGATGAGACAACTCTGATAATCTGATCCAGCAAGAATTAAGAATTGGCCAGTACCTTGAAGTTCTGACTTTCAGTGGTTTTCAGCCATGGTAGTCCCAACCCAGAGAAGGGCATTTGGAAGTGGACAGCATTTTGGGTTGTCATGGTGTCTGGAAGTACTCTGGCATTCGTGGCCAGGGGTCAGGGATGTGAACTTACTACAGTGTGAGACACAGTCCAGCACCTGAAGAACTGTCTCACCCAAAGTGACAATAGCTCTCAAGAAACACTAATTAAGCAGAGCAGGATGTACTTGGTGATTTTACTTCTTCTCTTCCTCTATTGTTTTTCAAACCAATACAGTAGACAGATGTGGCAAAGATCAGCACATCTGTGGGAAAATGACATCTTGCTTCCACCAGTGGTCAGTGTGCCCTTCCCATTCAAAGGGAGTTTTTGCTGGAAAGTAGTTGCCCAGCCTGAGGCTACATCTCCCAATACTCCCAGTATTTAAGGTGTGGCCATGTGGCAGAGTTCTGTCTGGCCAGTGGTATATAAGCAAAAGTATCATATATCACTTGTTGACCCAGTGAATAAAATCTCCTGTATAATCCTTCACTCTCTTCCTTTTCTGCTAGCTGGATGTCAACGTCCAGAACAACCCAGGAAGCTCCATGTGACAGATGATAGAGCTCTCTTTATCCTAGGTCCCTAAATGACTGCCTGGAGCAGAGCATTGCCACGCCTCCACCCATCCAGTCATTGGAACTTCCATGACCAAAAAATAAACTTCTATTGTGTTAAGCCACTGAAATTTCAGGTTTCTCTGTTACAACAGGTATTATTATTTTAATCAATACATTTCCAAATAAGTGCTTCAGTTAGGATGACTCCACATAGAAGATGTTAAAGCATTTCTGATTTTTTTTTTCATTTTAAACAAAGCTTACTTTATTTTATATGTGAACCAGAACCATTTCCTCTCTCGTTAGAGTCAGTGCTCTTGGTCTCCGTCATTGCTTTCCAAGTTAAGAGATTAGAGCTCTTTTCCTGGGCAAGTCTAGGGAAGCTTTTCTTTCTCAGGCCTTGTCTCTCACACATTCATGTGGGGTCCAGTCAGTGTGGAGCCAGCTTCTCAGCCTGCCTTTTTCTCTCCTCAGTTTGTTTTTGGAACTTTTTTCCCTTTCTCCTTCCCCCATGGTGTGAGTTCATGTGTGGCTGGTTTTCTTGGGCACAAGGCCCAGCTGAGTTTCAGTTCTGTTTGTTGTTTGTACTAACTGTGTTCAGAGATCAGCCTCTGATACCCGGTGGTCAGAGTTCCCTGGAATAGGGGACCCTGACTACATTCCTTCAAGCCTGGTTGGAAGACAGTGAATGCAAGAACAGTAGGGCTTTACAGGACTTTGTCCACAGAGAAAAAAGCTGCAGTATTTTGTGTAAAGTATGAAATACATAGATATATGATTTTGGAGCCTCCATCTTCTGCTGCAAGCCAATAAAGAATTCCTAATTTAAATAACTGTCCCAGAGGTCGCTTACCATTCATATGAGAATCAAATGACCGAATAGTTCACTTGGTTGGGATTTGTTCACTCCTTATCATGAGGGGAAAAAAGTAACAAACCCCCAAAGGGCAGAACGGAATCTCCCACAATCCCATAGGAGACAGAGACTCTCCAGGCTCCTAGTCAGAAGCCTGAGTCTATACCCAAGGGATAAGAACAAAGCAGAATTGAACTAAAGTTTAAAAACTAAAGTTTAAAAAAAACAAACAAACAAAAAAACTGATCAGTCTTTGATTGGATGAGATTAGCCCCTCACCTTATCTCCCAGTTAAGAGAGAAGAGAGAACCCATGCCTTAAACAGAGGAAGGGGGAAACCATGTCTTGTCATCTGGGGCCTCCTCCCTCTGATTAGACTACTACTGATTAGTAACGATATACAGGCCTATTCATTCAGCCTGATCTCAGCCTACCACTGACGCTGGCTGACCTTGGGCAAAGTTGGTTAACTTTGCTAATCCTTGGTTCCTTTATCTGTAATTAGGATGATGGCAGGACCTAATCACTGGCTTATGTATGGTGAAAATTAAATGAGATAGGATTGAGAGATAGCAGTGCTTAGTGGTTAAGAAAGTGACCTCTAGAGAGTCTTGGCCCCATCACTTACTGAGTAATTTTGGACAAGTCACTTAATCTCTCTGTGTTTCTTTCTCATTATCTATAAAATGGGTTAGTAATAGTACCCATGTGGTAGGATTGTTATAGGAATTAAGTAAGTTCAAACTTATAAGGAGTAGTTTCTGGTAGGATGTATGGTGTATGTGTGTTGGTTAAATAAATGTCATAATGTATTATAATTATTTTTATAATTATATGATAATAACCAGGCCCATCACCACCATCATCATCATCCAGTTACTATCTTTCTCAACCCTGCTACATTTGACCCTATGTCTCCTTCCCTTCGCTTTTTGAAACTTTGAAACTATTGCCTTGGCTCTGGGATGCTACTCTTGCTAGTTCTCCCAGCTGTTTCCTGCTCATTTCTCCTTCATTTTTTCATGAACATTTTTTTTTTTTTTTAGCACCTCTTACATGCTACTGTCTCTCAGGCCCCTACCTTCAGCCCACTGTTCTCATTCTGGAGTGACGTCACCCTGTCTTACTGTTCAAATTGTCCTCCATACACTGATGGTGACCTCTCATTCCAGATGTCAAATCATCTCATCAGCCCAGGCTCCCACAGGTTCCAGATGCCCCTCTTTGGCTGTCAGCTGTGGGTTTCCTTCTGGTCATCCCAGATCATTCAAAAAGAAACTCATTATCTTCCCCTAAATCAACCCTTCTTCATCTCCCATTCGGTGTCTCATATGTGGGTACCTTCATCTTCCCAGTCACTGTTAGAAATGCAGAGGTTGTTCTGGATTCCATCTTTATTCTCATGCCTCACATTCAAAGCATCATTAATAGGCAGCCAATTTTTCTGCCAGTATTTCCTCAAATGGTTCTTCCTTTCCCATCTGACTCCTACAGCCTTAATGCAGATTCCACCACCCCTCAATTGGACCTCTTATATGGTCTCCTTTTTCTTAGGATGCCCTCTTCAAGCCCATTCTCCATCTTGCTACTCTAGTAATGTTTCTAAAACACAGAGATGACCTTATTATTTCCTGGATTAAAGACCTCTGAGGCCCCCTTTTTTATTGGCTGAAGACTGTATTCCCTATTATGCTACGTTCCCTATACCTGGACCTCTGCGAATTTTTTTTAAAAATTTTTAAAGATTTTTTTTATTTCGGGGGGGAGGGACAAAGGGAGAGAATCTCAAGCAGACTCCCTACTGAGCATGAAGCCCAACATGGGGCTTGGTCCCACGACCCTGAGATCATGGCCTGAGCCAAAATCTAGAGTCAGACGCTCAACTGACTAAGCCAGCCAGGCGTCTCTGGACCTCTGCAAATTTATGCAGCCTCATTTTAAAATATTCAACTTCTTAAACTTTGTTCATTGGATCAATGAAACTATCATATCTTCATCTTTATCCAAACTAAAACCTCGGCCCAGAATGTTCTCACTGTATATAACTACTGTTCGTCCCTCTAAATGAGTCTTACTGGACTAAAATCAAAGCTTCTACAGGGCTTGTCTCTTTCTATAGGCTTCACATAGGATATGTTTCCTTTTTTAGGTTCTACAAACCACCTGCACTCTTTGGTTCATGGTCCCCTTCCTCCAGCTTCAAATCCAGCAGTGTCTGGTTGAGTCTTTCTCATACTACATCAGTGGTTTTTTCAGCTTCCCCCTCCCAATTTTAAGGATTCTTCTGTTTACATTGGACCCACCCAGAAAATCCAAAATATTCTCCCTATTTTAAGGTCAGTTGTTTAGCAATCCTAATTCCTTTTTGACATATATGTGATGTGACATATTCATATTTTCTGGGGGTTAGGACATACATATCTCTGCACAGGCTGTTGTTTTGCCTACCACAATGTTCCTTCCCACATTCCCATAAAATTCTATGTGTGTCTCTATCATTCCACATAATAAATATTGTCATAGCATTTGGGTTTTGTTTTCCGGGGTTTTTTTTCAATTGATATGTAATTGACACATAACATTGTGCAAGTTTAAGGTGTACAATATATTTGATACATTTATATACTGCTTCTGCATTTGTGTATTTCTGAGTCTTCCTGACTTTGATCTTAGAGTCTTATTCATTTTTGAATTCCTATTTTAAGAAAAATATTAGACCCTCAGTAAATGTTTTTGAGACAGTGTGGATAATTCACATCCCTAGTGATAACCTAAAATTCCTTTAAGGATCAGCACACAAGAGGGATTGACCTGTGCACAGTACTACAGCTCTTCATTTTAATAATTAAGTTTCAGTGGAAATTGGTCCACCAAAATGTGATATGACTAATATAAGTGCATTATTCTCATTGCTATAGCTAACATTTATTGTATCTCTTCTATGTATCAGACATTGTTTTTAGTGCTTTTCATGTATGCGTTTAGGTTTTACAGTAATCTCCTGGTGTAGGTACAATGACTGTCACCCATTTTATGCATGTGGAAACTGAGAAAGTAGATAACTTTCTTGGTGTCAGCCAGCTTAATAGACAGTAACTCTGAGTTAATCACTTTATTCTGCCAACCCAAACAATCCCTTCTGTGGCTAGTCTACATAAATGGGAGGTCGGTATAGTTAATTTGAAATTTTGTTTATTTCTCATGAAATTCAATAGCCTTTAGCCTCCTGGGTTTAAGGAAAGAACTGAGTGAATTAGCTGACTCCATATGAGATTTTTCAGCCAGCCAACTTCTAAGGCACATAGGCTAAGGGCCTCAAGTGTAAAAATGAGCTGTGTATTATCTTTCAAAGCCACCTTGGTCTTTGGGAAAATCCGTGGGCCTAACCATGAGTCCACACACGATCATTTTGTCAGTCTGATGCGAGTCGGTCCCAGGGGAAGGCCAGTGTGCCAGGGAGGAAGGATGAAGGAAGAAGCACATTAAATCTGCAGTTGCTTAAAGCATCTGCCTTTGATGCCGTCTCTGGGGGACACACTGATCGCCTCCTCTCAGTCAACAAATTCTATGTCTTCTCAGCAGTTCTGAAGAGGGACAGCCCTTTAAGGCATTTTGTACTGACAAGCTTATTTCTCTTAGAGCTCTAGAATTTAATAGAAGCCATCAAAGGCAAGAGATATTAGGAGGTTGTTTTGCACGAGGGCAACAAAATTCATGTTTTCAGTTTTCAGGCAACTCCCTCACTTCTATCTGCAGTTCAATTAGTGGCAGGATAAACTAATAGTACATATTTGTTAGTTTATATATGATATATATATATACATATATATATATATATAATTTTTTTTTTTCTGGAGGTTGATTCTGTTTTGCTGCAAACAACTTTGTTTAGAAAGCCAGTGGTATTTTTCACGGAATTCCAAGTTCTTGCTAAACTATTACCTGGTGGATTTATAATCTGAGGAAACAGGGAGGACCGTGGGCACAACTTGAAAGGGGAGGGGGGCCATCATCCCAGCATGCCTTCAAGAACCCTGGGGTGAAAAGGGAAACTGTTTCTCCTCCACTCTGTAGAGATGGTGTTGGAAAGCCTCTATTCTGTTTTCTTCTGTGGGAGACAGGCTGAGACATGTCTTCCTGAAAAAGCTTGACCAGTGCTATATGTATTTAGTCCTTCTCTCGGTTTTCTGTTGCTGGCATCTTCCAAAAGTCTGAAAGAGCTAACTGAACAACCTACTTGCAGTGAACTCACTCTTAATGACTTTGGAGCCAAAGTTACGTCTTACTTATTTTAGTGCAATCTGATGTCAATGTCTTTTTTAAAATAGAAAACAAATGTGTTTAGTAATTTTTATAAAGTGTAGACATCACAAAAAAACATAAAGTTAGAGTGAAAACCATCATCCTCCTGTACGCTTGCCTCAAGATGGATTCGATTCTGATTCAGTATTGATTAAGCACCTGCATTTTACTCGGATTTTATTTATCGAGTGCATTATTAATTTTGAGTAGCTACAGTATATTAGACATTGTGGGGAAATGGTGGCCGCACAGACATGTTTTGAATGGCTTGAAATGTTTGAAATGGTTCAAGCAGTGAAGGCCTCATTTTAGAAATCAAATAGTGGCCCTCTCTTCCACCTCACACTCCTGCTGCCAATTCTCTATCTGGATGATTTCATTGTTTTTATTTTTAGCCTCTCTCTGTATGTTTAAACTGTTTCCCCAACTCTCCCACTTACTCCTTTGATGTGCCTTTAGTTTATCACCTCTTGTTTAGTGTCCTCTTGTTTTTAAGAATAAAATTCCATGCTTGGCAGTGGTGTTTGAAGGCTGTGATCCTAGAGGACCCTTTCTTTTCTGCACTTGACTGAGGTTATTTTTATTCTGCAACAAACATGACAGGCTCTTTTTGGAAAGAGATTTTGAATGTTTGCATATTATTCTAAAATACAGTCACTTGTGTTGTTCCAATTTGGGAGTTATCTGCGTGGGAGTTCATTCTATATGAGCTGGAGAACTATAATTTGTGGTTACTCCAGCATTTACTTAAATATACAGTAAAAATCAGACCATTATATATAATGATGGCATAGAATTAAGTACTGTTATTTTCCAGGGTATGTGGATTGATATATTCAGAATTAACTGTAGAAATCCAATATGGAAAATTGGCAGATGTATACACATAATGCTGAAACTAATATATTTTCTTGATTTTGATTTCTCAAGGTTTTTATAAACGCTAGAAGGGTTATATTTTTCTTAAATTATCTGTGGTTCTAATGTCAAATTTTTTGGAACAACCATTTGAATGGCAAAATTTTTTGAACAAAAGTTTATAATAAGAAAATTGTATTTGAACTCACAGATGAACCCTCACACATGAATCCTCTTCTTTTAATCTTTTAACAAATCTCAACTGTAGACCTATTTTTCTTTCTCCAATAGAGAGGATTTGGTGACCATCACTGGTTTTTTGAAAGAGCAAATGTATCTGATATCGAAGGGCTTATCATTTGATGTAGAAGAAATTAATCTTAACTTCCTTTTGGGTGTGTGCATATGTAGATATAAGCACATAGTATTTTTAATCCGGACCAAGAAGTGCCTTACCCCCTGGATAATTCCTTTTCATAACACTTCTGATTCATGGTCCCCCAGGTGAGAGAAAAATAATCCAGGTGTCATGTGCTCTGCAAGAGCAATCTATGTTTTTTGTATTATTTCTCCCAACGCAGATCTTAGATGTGGTATATTTCAGCTCTGGTCCCACCAGGGTCCCTGCCATTTGATAAACTCTGTTGTTGTCAATTTAACAACAGAATTCAAGGAACAGCAGAGTTCGTGAGTTTCAGCTCCCCTTTCATGCTCTTCCACTCACCTTTACTTCCTCGTTGTTATACAAACAGTCCAGGGAGACTCTTGCTTTAGGGCCTCTGTACTGGTTGTTCCCTTTGTCTAAAATGTTCTTTACCCATTACTCATCTTCTTATTTCATTCTGGCTTCTCTCAAACATCATCTCATCATAAATGCCTTCCCTGGTAGCCCTGTCTAAAATGTCAGTCCCTCCCCACACCTTAGAACTTCCCTCTCCTCTTACCTGCTTGATTCTTCTTCCTAGTCCTCACCATTACTTGATACAGAAATTTTTATGCAATTCCATGTTCACTGCCTGTTATATCTTCCCTCAACACCCATTAGAGCAAGGCTTTATCTGTTTGTACACCTGGAACATGTAATCGTACCTCGCACATGATAGGCACTCAATAACGGTTTGTAGGGAAGAAATGGATGAGGTGCAAATGGCTCTTTGAGTAGTATATAAGAATACTGAATACCAAAAGTAATTATGCCTTATCTTTTTTCCCCTAGCAAACTGTTAAGCCATGACAGTATGGTGTTGTGGAATATAATTTTTCAGGCATATTCCAAAATACATCTCATCTTTGGGCTATTAAATAAGAGCAAATGATAGCCATATTGCTGGATCACTTCAGAAGAACATAGAATAGTCACAGAAATGAGTCCATGAATCTCCTTAAGTATTCTGAAATGAAAGATCATGAGCAATAACCTATTATTTATTGTTCCTCTAACATGCGTGTCCCATAAGGTTTGTCAGTATATCACCAAGGAGCATCCATCATGGAGAGGTAGTAATGGATGATGGTTGAGAGCAAGGACTTTGGCATCTGAATGCCTGAGTTCAAACTCCTCTTCTTCCGCTTAATAGCTACATGAAACTCGACCAAATTGCTTAGCTTCTCTAAGCCTCAGTTTTCCTCCACTGTAAAATGGGAATACTAATAATTCTGGCTTGTAGAATGGGTGTGAAGATCCAGTAAGTCCGTAGTTGTGCACAACTTAGCTCAGTGCCTGGAACATGGCCAGTATTTGATCATTTTAGATTAATTAGCAGTAAGAATGATAAAGATTAAAATCACAGTAAGAATTGTAACAATATGGAGTCATTTAACAGTTACTTTTAAGGACATTACGACTTTGCTGTTAGATCCTGAAATATTTTTTTTTTTAAAGATTTTTTTTTTATTTATTTATTTGACAGAGAGAGACAGCAAGAGAGGGAATACAAGCAGGGGGAGTGGGAGAGGGAGAAGCAGGCCTCCCGCGGAGCAGGGAGCCCGATGTGGGGCTCGATCCCAGGACTCTGGGATCATGACCTGAGCTGAAGGCAGACACCTAACGACTGAGCCACCCAGGCACCCCAGATCCTGAAATATTTTTTGACAAAATGCGTATACTCTCATTGACATTAAGAATGTCATGTTTAAATGGGCAAAATACCAACACATGCATATCATCCCCTATTATCAACATCACTCACCAGAATAGTGTATTTGTTACCAAGGATGAACCTTACATTAATTAAGGTGCATTGCATTAATTAAGATTAATACATCATAATCACCCAAACTACAGTTTATCTTAGAGTTCACCCTTGGTAGAGTTCTATTGATTTGGACAAAAGTATAGGACATATATCCATCATTATAATATCATACAAAGTATTTTCACTGTTCTAAAAATCCTCTGTGCTTTATCTGTTCATGTCTACCCCACCACCACCCACCCCCAGAAACCACTGATCTTTTTATTTCTTTTTTTTCTTTACTTTTTTGTGTGTGTGTGAGTAAAATGATAGAAGTCTATTAAGTGAAGATATAGAAAAAGTTCTCAAGAGTGAGAGGGTTCCCGACAGGGTTGCCAATGAGGGTCTTTAGGGTTAGTCTTTTATAGAAAGCTAACCTGGGAACTTAAATCCTTTTAACATTTCTTTGAAACCACCATTGAGCAAGAACTAGTGATAACACCTTCAATGGCTTACTTCCTTTTTAGGGTCTGGTTATTCCTTGTTGGTCGCAGGGGATTTTCATAAAGACACCCACCCCACACGCCTAGGGTAGGGTGTCCGATTTGCCCCTTATCTCTGGTTTCCCCACACCTCCACATTTTGGGGATTTCTGTGAGCTTGATCACATTTTACTTATACAAAACAACCTATAGTTGGAATCATAAAGTATGTAGCCCTTTCAGATAGGCTTCTTATACTTAGTGGTATGTATGTAAGTTTCCACCATGTCTTTTCCTGGCTGGATAGCTCATTTATTTTTAGCACTGAATAATATTCCATTGTCTGGATGTATGCAGTTTATCTGTTCACCTACTTAAGAGCTTCTTGGTTGCTTCCAAATATTGGCAATTGTGAATAAAGCTGCTATAAACGTCCAAAAAAAAAGGGCAAAATACTTGAGGAAAAATTTCTCCAAAGAATATATGCAAATGGCAACAAGCATATGAAAATATATTCAAATCACTAATCATTAGGGAAAAGCAAAGTAAAACCAAAGTGAGATCTACCTCATACCCATTAGGATGGCTCTTTTCAAAAACAAAATAAATGCAGGGCGCCTGGGTGGCTCAGTTGGTTAAGCAACTGCCTTCGGCTCAGGTCATGATCCTGGAGTCCCGGGATCGAGTCCCACATCGGGCTCCCTGCTCGGCAGTGAGTCTGCTTCTCCCTCTGACCCTCCTCCCTCTCAGCTCTCTGTCTCTCATTCTCTCTCTCTCAAATAAATATATAAAATCTTTAAAAAACAAAAAAACAAAAAAAAAAAACAAAATAAATGCAGAAGATAACTCAGGTTGTGGAAAAATTAGGATCTTTGTGCCCTGTTGGTGGAAATATAAAATGGTACTGCCTCAATGGAAAACAATGTGATAGTTCCTCAAAAGATTAAAAATAGAATTACCATATGATCCAGCAGTTTCCCTTTTGAGTATAAACCCAAGGAATTGAAAGCAGGGACACGAACAGATATTTGTACACACAGGTTCACAGTAGCATTATTCACACCAGACAAAAGGTGGAAACAAGCCAGCTGTCCATCAACAGAAGAATGGATAAACAAAATATGGTATATACGTACAATGGAATATCATTCAGCCTTAAAAAGAAAGGAAATTCTGACATAGGCTACAACACAGATGAACCTTGAGACATTATACTAAGTGACACAAGCCAGACTTAAAAGGACAAATATTGTATGATTCTACTTATAATGAGATACGAAAACAGTCAAATTCATAGAGAGTAGAATGGTGGTTGCCAGAGGCTGGGATGGGGGAAGGTGGAGGGAATGCAGAGTAATTGTTTAGTGGGAGCAAAGTTTCAGTTTGGGAAGAGGAAACAATTCTGGAGCTAGCCAATGGGGATGGTTGCCAGCAACATGAATGCACTTAATGCCATTGAGCTGTTCACTTAGAAAATGTTAAAATGGTCAGTTGTATGTTATATCTATTTTACCACAATAAAAACATGTTAGAGAATATCAGTTTTAAATTTAAAAAAAGAATATCCATTTTGAGGCCAATGAAATGTGTACATATTGGGTCATTTCCACATGGAGCCCAAAATGAAGGGTTATATGCAGGACTTGGAAAAGAATTGGCCACACTGTCCCATCCTGATAATTCACACCTGGATAATGCTTCCAGTTTACAAAGCACAAAAACATATGTCACCTTAGGATGTATTCACAGCCCCCCTTGAGGTAATATTGCTGTTATGCAAATAAGGAAAATGGATCTCAGAAAAATTAAGTGATGTAGTACTCAAGGTTACGTTACTGGTAAGTTGGTGTCAGGGCTTAAACTTTAGCCTTCAGGCACCTGCCTCTGTGTGCTGTCCTCTGTACCACCTCTTGACTAGAGCTTTTACTCCATCAATGAATGGCCTATTCCACCTTTCAGTGAAATACAAAGAATGCTCATCCCCCACCTGGCAAACAAGCAGGCATCGCTCATAACCCCTGGTCTTATGATAGTGAAGTGAGGTTGGTCAGAGTCATTGCAACCACCAAGCGCGATGGACTATGACTTAAATGTATTAGCCCTCAAATTTTAGAATAAATCAAGTAACTCTGTCAAATATTTAAGGATGAGATAAAATAGCAAGATAGAG
The DNA here is from genome assembly GCF_964656455.1 of Halichoerus grypus. Lineage (NCBI taxonomy): Eukaryota > Metazoa > Chordata > Mammalia > Carnivora > Phocidae > Halichoerus > Halichoerus grypus. The sequence goes on from NC_135712.1 coordinate 137,746,607, forward strand.
ATAGCAGCAGGTTTGCATTTCCGTGGGCATGATACGGTTTTTCATACGAAAAATAAAGTGCTAACCAAAAATAACTGACTGTTGGAATGTTTCATAGGATAAGCATACTGACTTCCCAGGAATCTCATCTCAAATGCAGGGCCTAAAAGAGTCTGTTTCTGGAGCTGAACGAAGTCATCAAAAAAGTTTAGTCACGTTCCTTGGCCAAGGGTCTCTGCATTAGGAGAATTTGGTGCTTAAGTGTTCCTGGGAGAGTAAGTTGATATTGGCATTCACATAACTTGCTTTTGGAAGAGTTTCCATGGAAAGATTGTCATTAGATGAAACAATACCTCCATCACTCCTGCAACCTGATTCTTAAGCATCTGAGAGCAAGGCAGTTGCTATAAAATATTTGCTGTTCCTAAAACTTGTCATATACTATAATGTTCCAAAGCCAGAATGTTCTCACTCAACTCCGTGATCTTGTTTATAAAGGAAAACCGAATACACAAAAGACTTTAAAAAGAAAATTAATGTTACTTGTGCCTTTATTGTCACAAAGCTAAGTTTTTTGTTTTTTTTTTTAATGTTCGATCTTGCTGAGCAATCTAATGACATGTATAGATGAATAGGCGACCACGCGGTTTAAAGTTAAAATATTTATCTTTCTCATCTACAAATTCTATGTCACCCACCTGGTTGGGACAGTTCCAAGACCACTTTTTCATTGTCCAATGCAGTGGTCACTAAACGTGTGATTATTGAAGCTTAGCACATAAATAATTAAAATGAAATAAGAGTTTCTTAGTTCTGCTTGCAGCATTTCAAGTACTCAGTAGCCGTAGGTGGCCAGTGGCAACTGCATAAGGCAGGGCAGACAGAGAACATTTCCATCGTTGCACAAAGTTCTGTGGACAGTTCTATGTTTGCTTTCAAAACTTGTGCATCTTGGGCGCCTGGGTGGCTCAGTCGGTTGAGCATCTGCCTTTGGCTCAGGTCATGATCCCGGGGTCCTGGGATCGAGTCCCACATCGGGCTCCCTGTTCCACGGGGAGCCTGCTTCCCCCTCTGCCTCTGCCTCTCTCTCTCTCTCTCTCTCTGTCTCTCATGAATGAATAAATGGAATCTTTAAAAATAAATAAATAAATAAAGATCTCACCATTAAAATGAAAACATTAAAAAAAAAAAAGAAAAACTCATGCATCTTCGGTTGGGTACCATCCTGGTACCATGCACGTGGGGTGGAGAATCCACTGTTGGACCGACTGAGAACAAAGCTGGCATCAGCTGGGCAGGGCTCATAGATGTGCCATCATCTTCTCTGGCCACCAGTAAGGTGACTTTGCAACCCATGTGTCAGTCTGGCTAATAAAGAAGTCTTCAGATGAGGATAATATTGCTGGTTTGATCTCCAGCTCCTCTATAACAGAGGCCTCTAGATCAGCCTGGACACGACAGTCTTCTCAGTCAGGTGATGTCCTGCCTTTGAAAGCTGGGTCTTCTCTAAAATCATTCAGGTACCCCTTTAGGCAGTAATTCTCAACTGCAAATTATAGTCGCCTGGAGAGCTTTTTTTTTTTTTTTTTTTTAATGCAGATACCCATGTCTCAACCCCAGAGAATCTGAATTAATTGCTCTGGTTTGCAGCCAGGAGTTTTTCAAAATTCCTCCGGGTTCTCTAGTATGCAGCCAGAGTTGAGAACCGCTGCCTCACACCGGATCCTAGCATTTCAAGTAGTTTTACCTCAAGACATCTCAGCCTCTGGGTCAGCTACAAGTAGCAAGTCATGTAGGAACACTGAACGGGGACCTGGGAGACTCAGGTTGGATTTCGTGCCCTCCACCTAACGAGTGGTGGACCTTGAATGGGTCACTGTCTTGCCTGGGTCCCAGTGTCTCCCCCAGTTCAATGAAAGGGTTGATGGTCACTTGTGCCTGAATTCTACCGGTCTATTGAAACACGAATTCCTACTCAACCTGATCAAACATTCAATTGTGGGAAGAAATATTTTCTCTTTTGCCATCCCAGCTAGTTCATATGCATTTTATATCCCCTCTAAGCTGATGCTGTACAAGCCTCAAATAGCCCTGAGCTTCCCCAGACAGCCCCCAGCTGTCCTGAAGTGCTGGGGAAAACGGGGTGACCTATACTAAGCAGTTCCATCTAATGTGATTCGAATCCAGCTGAATATTTAGTGGCTTCTGTGTGGATCCCCATGTTATACTACGTGTAGAATCGTCACTGATGTTTGTGTGTCTAACAAAGGGCTCTAACTGGCCTCTGTTATCGTGCATGAGAAGCTAATGTTTCTTTTTATGTCCCGAATAATTTCCAGGTGCCCACTTGTACAGTCATTGCATTTCCTTCTCCAGAAGTTTTTATAGCTCGCCTTTAAAATCATCACCTAATGGGCAGTGAGGTGAAAGTTGTATTTACAGGACGTTCTCATCCAGTTATGACTTGAGTTTCTTCCCTCTTGCCTTTTGCCAAAGCAAGGCTGGCTTTCTTGGTGGCTGCCCAATTCATCTTCGGATGCGCGCATATCTCACGGTGCTGTTGGCAGTGACATCTCCCTGCTCATCCCGTCAGAGACAGTAATGGGATAACACCTCTCAAGGTGACAGTGTATGTGACAGCAGGCGGAGGGGAGAGTGTGCTCCCTGGCAAAGATAAGGAATGTGATATCGTTTGGTCTCTGGGTTTCATCACCGTAACTGCTTATGGGTTCAAATTGCCCATGAATCAACCTGTAAGTGCCTTAGAATAGGAAAGCAGTTGCTAGCTTGCACTTGACTCTACTACTGCAGGTATCTCACTTCCTCAGCATCTGCCAGTCTCCTCCTATATTCTCCCACTTAATGTCTTTGCAATGCCTGGGCTTCCCGCTTTCTAGAGAGATCCTTTTCAGGTCCCTCCAGGAAATGGCTAGCCCTCGGCATGGTGTTCAGGCCTCAGTAGCTTACCCTCTGTGAATCCTCCTGGCCTGCTACCTCTGCACGGCTCACCCTCTATGTCACAACCAAACTGTGTGGGGTAACCCAGCCTCCACCCCCAGGGTGCTTCTCACGCTAGGCTCTGCGCATGCTGTCTCATTGGCCTGGGAAACCCCGGGGCCCAGAGCTGCCCCGTAAACATGTTCTCCGGGCCACTTATGTGTGTTTAAGCTTTCTCATCACTCTATTAAAAAAAAAAAAAGTAAGCAGGTGAAATTAATCTCAACAGTGTCTTTTCACCCAGCATATCCAAAATACTACTTCAACATGTAGCAAATACAAACATTGTTAATGAAATAGTTTCCACTCCCTTTTACTGAAGTCTTCAAAATCCAGCGTGTATTTTATACTTCGAACCCATCTCCATTTGGACTAGGTACATTTCAGGTGCTCACGTGTGGCTGGTTGCTGTGGGCTACCCTCTGGTAAGATTCTGATCAGCCATCGCCTTTAGCAAGTCATGTCTGATTCCAGCCTCCATCACCCATATTGTCCAGTGGTTTTCTGCATATTAGGATTTTGCTGCATATTAGGCTTACCCAGGGAGGTTTTGTTTTTGGTTTTGTTTTTGTTTTTTTTTAAAGGCCGAAGACCAGATCTCAGTACAGATCAATTTGATCGGAATCTTTCTGGGGACCCAGACTTTAGTTTGGGGTGAGGAAGGAGGGAGGGTTGAGGAGACAGGAAATAAATAAGTAGGTCATATATACAATGGTTATCTATACTATACAGAAACATAAAGCAGAGAAAAGAACAGAGACTGCTGGGGGCAGGGGGTCTGCCTCTCTCTAGAGGGTGACTGGGGAAGGCCTCTCTTTCCCAAGGCTGCTAAGACAATGCAGAAGCCAGGACAAATTTCTGGAGCAGCTGTCTAGAAATGAGACGTGAGCACGTTCTGTGTGTAGGTATTATAATGATGCTGTGAAACAAATGGCCCCCAAATCTCAATGGTCACAACAACAGACACTTTTTTTTCTATAGGTCAGCTGGACTCTGCAGGGCCTTGCAGGACTCAGTGGGAGTTAGGGGTGGGCCCACCTTGCAGGTTGGGTTCAGTTGTGTTCCCCATGTCTCCTTGCTCTGGGACCAGCAGCTGCCCCTTTATATGTTCCTCCCACAATGGTAGCAGAAGTACAAGATGGGGCAGGGGGTCTCAAGAGGCAACATTTAAGGCTCTTATGGCCCAGGCTTGGGACTGGCGCACTGTCACTTCTCCACACATCCCACTGGCCAGGGCAAGTCAATGACCAAGCCTGACAGTAATGGGGTGGAGAAGTGTCCTGCCCCACAGGGATTGTGGACAGAGCAGGAAAGGAAAAGGTATGAACCAATAATCAACCTCAAATACGATCTAAGAATCATTTAGCTGGCCAGCTTTTGCTTGGAAGCTTAGAACTGTTTTGTTTTGTTTTCTAAAACAAGACCAATTCTCTTCGGGCCCTATGCTCTTATGTGCTTCTAACCCTGTGCTCTTGGTGGGCCTACACACTCCTCAACCAGAGTGATTACTTTATTGTACTCACGGCTCTCCGTACAGCACTCTTAAGAACTCAAAGTCTTAACTCATTCACTTACGGATATTTTAGCAACCGGCTCATGCGCGAGGCACCTAGAAGCTGTCCCCTTACACTGGAGGACACTATGCTCTGCCTTTTTTGATGATATGTACCACTCTCAGAATCATACATATTCAATATTTTTATGTATGCCTTACAGCCTTATAAACCCAATGAGAATGGTAACCAGGCCCCCTTGTTCATGGCTGGCTCTCCAATGCCCAAGTTCAGTAACTTATAGGTATTTATTCAATTGAATGAAATTATCGTAAAATGTACAGCAAGGTTAGAGCTGTATAGAGGGTCTCATATGAAACTCAAACATCCCTGGTCACTTAGTTTCCTCTTCTATAAAATGAAATTTATAATATGAAGTTTACATCATGGGGATGAATGTAATGATTAAAGGAGATCATTCATGTAAATGCCTTAAAATACATGTACATCATAAAAACTCAGTAAATAAATAGGTAATTTGTGGAATGGGATTATAGGAAACCAAATGAAGTTAAATTTAATAGAAGGCATTTCATTTAGACTCATTCTACACCTCATTTGCTCTCTCTTAGTAACTAGGGAACTAGTCAGAGTAATCCGCAGAGCATCGGCTGCTACTTACAAAGTTTTGGGAAGAAGAAAAAGTATCGGAAGATAATGTCTCTCTAATTTCAAAGTAGGGCCAGAGGTAGTCACAGAAATGATAGGCTGAACACTTAGCATGAGAAAGACCTGGGGGAGAAAACAAAGCCAGCTCAAAATCCATTTGCAGAGATCTGGAAGTTGACAGAGCAGTGTCATTTGTAGTAAGCCACATGGCTATGTGAAGACCAAGCTTTGTCAGATCATTCTCTCCTCATATGACTGGTTCTCGAGTCTAGGGATCAAGAGCACTTGACTAATATATCTTGACTGCAGTCTGTACTATAAACATTTTGTAAACTGGAAACTTGTGTCCTAGATCCAGCACTGGTCATCTTTTCTGACTGATTAAGAGTTCGGACAGGAGGGCACCTGGGTGGCTCAGTTGGTTAAGCATCTACCTTCAGTTCAGGTCATGATCCCGGGGGTCCTGGGATGGAGCCCCACGTTGGGCTCCCTGCTCAGTGGGGAGCCTGCTTCTCCCTCTCCCTCTGCTGTTTCCCCTGCTTATGCTCTCTCTCTTTCTCTCAAATAAATAAATAAAATTAAAAAAAAAAGCTTGGACAGGAAAGGAGGGGGGAGAAAAAGAGGGAAAAGATGAATAGATGGATAGATGAATGAATATTTGTGTAGCTGAAAGAGGATATAGATGGTATCTCTAGTCAAGGCCAACAATAATAGTAGTAAAGCCTATATCCACATATTACTGGAGAACTTCCAAAAGTTAACTGACTAGCTGTCCAAGGAGCAGAGCGGAAGCGTAAAGCTGCAAGGTATAATTTAAGGTGGAGTTGGTGAGGAAGAACTCTAGGCAGGTGTCAAGAAGTTAGTAGATTGCATTGTGAAGGCTGGTGGAGGGGGAGAGGGGAGCAGACTGGAGCCACTTGGGCCACCTAGCAGAGCAGCCTGGAGAATGGGATCCAGGATGTTTTTAGCCACCCAAAAAGCATCTTGATTCACTCATTACGCCCCAGTGGGTCACCATTAACCTAAGCTTCTCCTTGAAGAAGTAAAGGGAAAGATGCACATGAAATCTCCCATGGGTCAGAAACAAGAATTCCTGCGCAAGGACTGGGCTTTATCCTGGGTTTTATCCAGATCCCCCAAAACAGCAGCTTTCAAATAGCAGTTTGTGAACGGGGGTTGACCTTGGAAGAGGCTAGAGTCTAGAGATCTAGAGTAAAATGAGCAAAATATGGCTAATATTCAGATGGTGAGTTTTTTATAAAGTTAATTTATGCCAGGTAAACGATTATATGTCTTTCCTACTTTTTAGTGCTATTCTATCCTTTCTTAAAACGTGCAGACTGTGGTAATAGAGGGTAAATGGTGGTTGGTTTATTTATTTATTTGTTTTTGTAATGCCCTTAACAAAATAGAAGTTGGCCATCCTGTGTGGGTCCCTCTGCCTTTTTTGTGTGTACATTTTTACTGAAGTATAACACATAAGTACACAGCTTGATTAATGTTGACAAAGTGAACACACAGGTTCCCAGAAACTAGATCAAGAACAAAACATGCCATGTATCTCTGAAGGGCCCTGCATTGTCCTTCTCTGTCATACCCTTTCCCAAGCATAACCACTGTCAGATTCTGACAGCCTGCTTGTGTTATTGATATAAATGGAATCATACGGTATTTTCTCTTTGGTGTTTGCCATCTTTCACTCACATGAGTGAAAGATCTTGTACCATTTTTCTGTACCCATTAAGAAATCCAACACATTTCTTGAAATATTCTCTAACCACTCTCAGGCCTTCCAAACTCATATAGTTCATGACATCTATGGCAGTGACTCTCCAGTCTAGGCCAAAATACGTAGGTATACCAATGTCTACCTGGGGCCATTGCCATATACCTGTCGACATGTAGATTTTATTTCTATAACTGAAACTCCATTGGTTTATAATAGCCTCGGTCAAAAAGAAACACTGGGCAAGTTACATACATGGATGGCGACCAAGACAGCTTATTCATAGAGAAGGGAAAGAGAGATAGCAAAATATCAACCCATCTACAAGGTAATTTGCATATTTTTAGATTATATGTAAACTTAGCCTCAGGAACATATAAGAGAACATAGTTGGAGAGTGACATTCTACTCAACCAGAACCACTACTAAAGAAGATCAAATATGAAAGCTAAGAATGCTTTTGGAAATTTAGGGAGATACTGAGGTACGTGGCTGTGGTTTCATTGTAACAATTCTTGATTAGTGTTTAGTGGGGTTGTGTGTTATTTCTCACATGGTGATCATAGCAATGCTATACATTGTACCAGGCTGTATGATTTCCATAATGTTTCTTTATCCTTAGAACCAACCTAGAAATGAGGCGGGGAATGGAGTGTTCATATCCCTGTATTACTTAAAACTGAAACTCGGGGCGCCTGGGTGGCTCAGTCGTTAAGCATCTGCCTTCGGCTCAGGTCATGGTCCCAGGGTCCTGGGATCGAGCCCCGAATCGGGCTCCCTGCTCAGCGGGAAGCCTGCTTCTCCCTCTCTCACTTCCCCCTGCTTGTGTTCCCTCTCTTGCTGTGTCTCTCTCTGTCAAATAAATAAAATAAAATCTTTAAAAAAAAAAAAAAAAACTGAAACTCAAAGAGGTTGCCTATCTTGTCCAGGAGTACAACATTACAAACAGCAGAAGCCAACATTGAACCTTGGGTTTCCCTGGTTTCTGATGTTCTTCCATTCACCACACAGCCTCTTGGGTGTATATCCCCCTCCCCTGCTATACGATAAATGCCCGGAAAGCAGAGGGTAGCCCTTATCCTGTGTTCTGTTTCTCTTCTGCACCTGCTTCTTCATCTTCAACAGAGTGGGTGCTTAAAGTACTTAGAATTACACGTGCTTCTTTATAAGCTGGTTGCAACTTAAATAGGTTGCTCTAGGAGTTCCGAGTTGCTAGTAGAGAGTGAAAGGCATTCTTTTTTTTATATATATAAATTTTTAATTTATTTATTTGAGAGAGAGAGAGCAAGCATGAGTGTGGGAGTAGGGGGTTGAGGCAGAAGGAGAGAGAGAAGCAGACTCCACACTGAGCTGGGAGCCTGACATGGGGCTCGATCCCAGGACCCCAAGATCATGACCTGAGCCGAAGGCAGATGCTTAACTGACTGAGCCACCCAGGTGCCCCAAGAGTGAAAGGCATTCTTGACTGGAAAGAGATCTCAGAGCAAATCTAAAGAAGAGACAGAGTTTTATTGACCTATGGGGAAAAAAAAAAATGTTGGTATTTTTTCCCTGACAACATGAGAAGAAGCCTGGTACCAAAAGGGAGGAGGTGGAAAGATGAGAGAGGCTCTGAAAAATATGGTGGATAGCCAGAGCCCGTGAGGAAATGTGGTCTGTGGTAAATTTCCCATGGTGAGGAGGGTTGGGTGCTAGCGATAGCTAATATTAACTGTTAGGCATTTCTGACTCTGCTCTTTGTTGTAAGACCCCACTGGACAGTTTTGCCCTGAGCTTCAGTAAAATTATATATCCTGTGTTAGTGGAGCTTTAGGAAATGAAATAAGAGGGGTTAGGACATCAGTCTTTGGTCTAAAGAGGGAAGACAAGAGAGAGGCCAATTGCCCTAGAAGGTAAGACAGAAAGAGAAGGTTAAGAGATGGGTCAAGTGTAGGAGTGTTGAGTGGAAATAACCTGGGATATAAGCCTCCTCAGGAATGCTTAGAAATGTGGGAAAGCTCACTAGACTCACTGCAGAATGTGGGATATTGGGGGTCAAATCATTTTAGTTGGATGTTGAACAAAGCAGTGACCTCAGAAAGCTAGAAGACTTGAAGACATAAAAGGTACATCTGTATTTACTGAATGGTTCAACTTAAGATCTAGATCCCTCAATCTCTGGTAAGTTTGCAGAGTTTTATTTTGTATTTTTTCACCTTCCATTTTATTCTCCTTGTTACCCCCTTGTTCTTATTCTACTGGGTAATGACTCAATTTAACATTCTTTGCTAGCTTGCTCACATGACAAACCAAGGTCATGTACAAATCCAGAATCCTAGTGGTATGGGATCTTTGTATGTTCTACCCTACCCTGGGTCTCAGAGGGGTGTTTGTGTGTGTGTACGTGGTATTTAAGGGAGAGAATAAGCAGGGTCACAAAGAGAAGGAAGATCACTTACCAGCTTAAGGACAAACTTGTTTACTCTTAAATATACATTTTTTTTCAGAGTCAGCAAAAGCCAGAGCCATCGTGCCTATGAAACTGCATTTGCATTTATAGTACAAATAAGAAAAATGAATTCTAGCTAGAGCATGTCCTTAAAGAGATTATAAATCCACTCTCTTGACTGGAGTGCTGGGCAGTACTTTGATTGGTATATGAGCATGCATGTTGCACTTGAAAGTTAAGGGAAGCGAGAAATTTGGGTAAGGAGCCAGTGGGGACATTTTACCATGGGAACAATTTAGTCACAGAGAGCCATCTCTTCTATGGAAAACTGCTTATACCTGGCTAACTTTGTAGACATTTAATCCACAATGAAGTTTGGCTTATGGTGGGTTAATAATTAGATACTCTTTGTGTATAGTTCAAGTGAAGGCCACTAGCTATGACTTCACTTTGGCTGGGGTTTCCCTGTAATCCATTTAGCAAATTAAAGAGATTACTTTGATTGGTGCCATTATCTCCTATTCTCTTGCGGGTGAACCACTTAACCTGTGCTTAATTGAAAGAGATAGAGAGGGTACAGTAACAAATACAATCAAAAGGAAGGGGCAATAGGATCTGTAGGCCAAACAAATGATGGCACTGGGCTAACAATAGCAGATTAGAGGTGAGATCAATTAATTAGAAGCTATTGTAGGCGTTGGGTGGTTGCCAAGGTTTCTAATGGCCTAAGCCATCATGCCAGCTCTGTTTAGGAGGATTTTAATGACTGGGAGTTGATGTGGTTATTTCAATAATTACTTACTTTTATAATTACTTCATTAGAATACTAAATGTATTACTTCAGGGAGGAAGATCTTTATCCCCCACACATCCAGCCATATTGGGAGGCTACATCTTTCCACAGGGAAGTCTCCTGTTTGGAAGAGGCAGTGGCCGGGAAATAGTTATGCTCGTACAGCAGTAAGAATTATACATCAGGTGTCTGCTCAGTAAGGCCCTGGGCTAGGCATCTGGAGTACAGAGATAAATAAGGCACTGCCTTTGCGGCGGGTGCAAACACAAAAGCATAGTTTCAATGCAATTGGATAAAGACTGGGATAAAATTATGCAAAAGGTATGCATGTACCAGTAACCACTTAGTAGAGGAAAAGAGAGGTCATTCTAGTTGTTTCAAGCAGAAAGGGATTTAATATAGGGGAATTAAGTGGCAGGTCTGGCCTGGCATCTCCTGACTGACATCCTCTTCTGCTCACTCCCTCCCCCTTGCCCTGGATGGACTTCTTCCTATCCTTTGAATTGCCCAGTCACACTCCCGCTGAGAGGTCTTGCAGTAACTACTCCCTCTGTCTAGAATGTTCTTCCCTCACCTGCCACATGGCGAATCCTGCTTCCTTCAATGTTTCCCTCAAATGTCACCCCTTCGGCAAGGCTTACCCCGGCTGCCTGGTTCAGAGCTGCTGCTCACTCTCACTTCCAACATTTCTAATTCCCCTTCCACTGTTTTACCTAGCCCTTAATTTTTTTTTTAAATACAAAATATGTGCTTAATATGTTTATTATTTATTCCCACAGACATGATAGGATGTAAGGTCCACAGACAGGATTCCGAGTCTTTTGATCAGTGATGAGTCCCAAGGGCCTCCGGCAGTGCTTGATATGCAGACGGTGTTTGATAAATATTTACTGAGTGAATTGGGTGCCGCTCCTATCCCTGGAAGAGTTCTGGAGAGGAAGCCATGGCAGAAGGTCACACCACTCTAGCTGGGATCCGTAGTTCAGGAAACAGTTGCTGATGTCCTGCCAGTGCCCCACTGAGGCCGCTTGCCCTGCAGCCACTCCCACGTTTGTGCGCTTCCTCGTCAGCATTTCAGGCCACAGGAAGGTGGCTGTGACTTCGTGCTACCTTCCAAGCCTCAAGGAAGACAAGCTGGCAAATGCAGTATTTAAGTTTTCAACTTCTCCAAACAGAAGGAGAGAGAATGGAAGATGGAGAAGCCAACTCAGCTATCTGTCACAGGACCTTGTGTGCATGTGAATGAGGGCCACCATTCCCCCTTTCGGGTGGACAAGCTGGGGCTCTGGGTTGTGCAATGAGCTGTAGGTCCCACCTGTCTTTGAGCCAGGCTTATCCCACGGGGCCTCCTCATTCTGAAGGCTCTCTTTCACTCCACCTCATCTGTCACAGCAGAGTACCAATAAGACCAAAATCAAGAGTTTAGTTGCCCAGGAAGGCTTTGCTTTGTCCTAGATTTATGGCAGTGACCCCTAACTTTTGCCAGCATGGACCAGACCAAAAGCAGAGCTGGGCTTAGGGACACGAGGCAGAATCCTGAGCATGGCAACTCAGAGCATAGGCCTTTTCCTTAGCAGGTCCTTTGTTATTACATCCAGTCTGCTCAGGAGGAAGAACATTAAATGACTTTCCTCTCTATTTTGGGCCTGACCCCAAGTGGAAATTCTTCAGTTCCTCTGTATCACAACACTAGCGTCACATAAATCTGACAGGAGGCCACATAATTGCTGAAATTAAAGCGTAATACCTGACACGTTGGAGGTGGCTCCCTAGAGTCTGTGAATATTTATTTAATGGAAATGGGGTACGTTTGACCTTGCAGGGTCAAACTGACTGTTTCTCTCCCTGACATACTTTGTGAAGAAACAAGGAAATTTTAAGCTGCAGATCAGTAGGTCATCTGCTCTGGGGCTGCTATACTGAGCAGGATTATTCCATCATCAGGAACAGCCACAAGCATTGCTAAGGGGCCAATTTGTGAATGGCACTGTTAGGGTCCATTCAAACAGGATTAGGGACGTGGTCACAAGTAACCCTACATTTGGGCATTTGTGTGAGCGGAGCCTTCTAAAATGACTCCCAATGATCCCCACCTTCTAGCATTCACTCTCTTGAATAATTCCCTCCCCTTGCATGCGCAGAGTAGACCTACTGACTACTATTAAACAGCACATGCAAAAATGATGGGATGTCCTTTCCAAGGTTGGGTTATAAAAGACTATGACTTCTGTCTTGCTGGCATCTTTCTCCCTCCCCACCCCCCATCATGCTTATTTTGACAAAGCAAGCCACCATGTTGGAGAGGCCTACATGGCAACAAACTGAGGGTAGCTTTCATCCAATAGTTGCTGAAGAGCTAAATTCCTCAATCTAACCTCTCCTGAGGGACTGAATTCTGCAAAGATACAGATGAAAGTGGATCTTTCTCCAGTCAGGCCTTAAGATGATTATAGCCTAGTCAAGACCTTGACTGTGGCCAATAAGAGAGCCTGGAGTAGAGAGCCGAGCTAAGTTGTGTTCAGATTATTGACCAAAATTGAGATTATAAATGTTGTTGTTTTAAGCCACTAAGCTCCAAGTAATTTTTATGCAGCAATAGATAACATAATGAGGGAGGCAGCATTCTAAAATATGGATACTCAGAGCTCCATAAATCCCTGTGAGATGAAAAAGTAGAGGAGGGTCTCAAGATGCTTAGTGAAGCCATTTAGACGTTCATTCAGGAATATTCAGAATTATAAATCAAAACCTTGACTCATGTTCAAATAGTAATTATGTTTACCAAGAGTCCTTAGGGCAGCTCTGTGAGATAGATGCCCCAATATTTATGAATTCATATGTTCATTCATGTACTCCTTTATTCACCTTTGCATCTCCGGGTACTGTGTTAGTTGAATGAAGCCCTCATGGAGCTTCCAGTTTAATAGGTGAGGGCAGCATTGCCTCAATCCTCACAACCATGAATGTATAATTAAAACCTGAGATGCTTCCTGAAGTAAATGCATAGTCCTACCATAGGAGACTGACCCATATCAGGGTGTGGTCAGGGAAGGCTTCTCTAAGGAAGTGATATTTTGAACACTGACAAATGAGTTAACTAGGTGACTTGAGAAAGAAGAAGCAATCCAGTCAAAGGGAATAGTATATACCTAGGTCACGTGTTGGGAAGGCCCATTGTTTGCACTCAAGAGAGAAGGGAAGACGTAGGTGTGACATGTAAATGGGGGCCAGACTGTGCTGGGATCTGTAGGAAATGTGATAATAGGAACCCATTTGAAGAGGGTAGTTGGTGGTGTTGTGATCAGATATCCCTGAAAGGTCACTCTGGCTGTAGTGTGGAAACCAGTCGGAGGGGAACTTGAGTTTATCCTGGGAGACCAGTTAAGTTGCTCTTGCAGTAGCCCTGATGAAAGGAGGGTGCCTTCCACTGGGGTGGTGGTCGAGGGCTGGAGAGCGTTTTGAGAGAGACCTATCTGGTGAAGGAGACAGGCTGAGTGATGAACTGGAGGTGATGCAGATGAGGTGTTATGACTATCCCCATCTTCCAGATGACACACTGGGCCTTAAAAAGGGTGACAACGTGTCCAAAGTCAACAGCAGAGCCAAAGAAGCAAGATTATAGATGCTAAGCTCCACTTGAGGCAACTGAGCAGAAGACTAGGCTTTCTCTTTGTTCTGGCTCCATCCCTAGGTAACTACCGATACACACATACAAATACATCCACACATGCTCATGCATGCCCAGTGACATGGGTGTCCGCAGGACCACACACGCACATCTGCATGTGCACACATACAAATCTAAACTGTTCAAAGCCATTTTTCTGCCCTCCCTATCTTTGTTTCCCTCTTTCTTTGTAACCCCTCTACTTCAACTAGGGGCCATTGTTTAGCTACTGAACCCCATTCAATTAATTGCTAACTGTTCATCCTTCTCTTACACTCTTTTTTGAGTCTGTTTTCTTCTGTCTCCACTGCCATCCCTCCAGCAGTCGTGCAATAGCCTTTTCACGCTTCCTCTTCAGCCTCTTTTTTCTCCAGTGTGTCATCCACAGTGCTGCTGGATTGATTTTTTTTTTTTCCACCACCTCTCGTTTCTTAACACACCCTGTTAAAAAGCTTCAGGTGCTCCCCAAGCTTAAAGTCCCCACCTCCTTCGTCTGCCCTTTATGCCCTCTGTAGGCAACTTACCAGTTATTTTTCTTTATGATTTTTGGTTCCCCCAAAGTGGCTTAATTTTTACCCACACCTAACTGGCCACTCGAATATTTTAATAGTACCTAAGAATTAACAAAGTTCTTTCTCATGTTCACATCAACCCTACAGGGTTGACATTTCCACATTACATAGGGGAGTAAATCGAGGCACAGAGAGATTATTCTCCCTCAGTGACTAATAATGGCACCTGTACTATTACTCTCTCAAGGCTTCTCTTTAAGCCTATATTCGTACTTAAAAGCATTTCTTTTACAAGAAACTTTATATACCATGGCCACAAATGAGAAACTCCCTATCACTTATAATATTCGCTCTGTTGAGGGGAGATAAGAGACGTGAAAAAGACACATTGCAACTATGAAGACTTTCTTCTGGCTGTAATTAGAAGCAATGAAAGAGGCCATGGGTGTCTCTCTGTGTGACTCTGTTTTCTCGTTTGTATTTGTGTAACCACATAAAATAATTGGCATCCAACAAGTGACACAGGTCTCACATCTTGGGTGGAAATGCATTATTGAAATGCCCATCATCTTGAACAAAGTTGACAACCCGTGGTGTTTTTCTGTAGATTCTGGTGCTCTCCTTTTTCCAGCAAACATTAAATATATCCTCCTTTTTCCACCCAAAATTCTTTTTTTTTTTTTTAAGATTTTTATTTATTTATTTGACAGAGAAAGAGAGAAAGAGTTCACAAGCAGGGGGAGAGGCAGAGGAAGAGGGAGAAGCAGACTTCCCACTGAGCAGGGAGCTCAATGTGGGGCTCGATCCCAGGACTCTGGGATCACGACCCGAGCCGAAGGCAGATGTTTCACTGACTGAGCCACCCAGGCGCCCCCCAAAATTTATTTCTGACATGGCTTTGTTTTTTCCATGTACTCTCTATTCCAAAGTACATTTCTTCCTACATTTCCACTTATATAAAAGGGAAAGAAGCTAAATTTTTGGAATAAGCAATTTCTCTATGGAGAGTCCCAAGGCTGCACTCATATCAAAGCTAAATAACCTCTCATTCTAAGGGATGTTGGTCCCTCAGGCCAGGGCTGAGGTCATTAGCAGGGCAGAAGGAGGAAGCATGGATGGTTAATGCTTCCATCTATCCTGGTCCACACGGAGACACCCTCAGCTTCCCTTAGTATTGTGCCAGCAGCCTTCCCCCACATTAAGAGTCACCTCACAGATTCTGGATCCTTTTTTATGAGTGCAAACATTTTTAAAGGTTCTCCCCCTTTGTCAACCAATAAAATGCATGGCAAACGTTTTGTAAATTACAAAATGTTCTACATAAATATAATGTCTTCTGTATTTCATATTTTTTTCCACTCTTTAGTTTCTCTTGAAAACTAAATCCAGGAAGGATGCAAATAGACATTTTGAGAAATGATTGTAGCTTGTGATAGAAACATTTCTCTTCATCTGTTGTTGTCCATATTCACTTAGAGCTTGATAAAAGCAGATGGACTGTGATCCTAACCATTTAGGCAGTTCATGTAGGATCATGAACTTACACATTCAGTGTGCATTACAAAGGGGGGTGGATTTCTCACTATTAAGTTTTCCTTGAAGCTGGTAGATTTAAAAAAAATAAAATTCGTATTTAATAAAAATTAATCTGTTCATACTGCTAAAAATATCTAATTTGGTGTTAAAAGGAAGTGGCAAATCTAGCAAAACCTTGCCAAAGAAATTCAAGCTGCAAATACTATAAAGCAATTACAGGGAATTGTCCACGTGGATTACAGGCGATACTGCATTTAGCAGTCAATTTTGTTTGTCCCGTAGCCCCAGCTTGGAAAGAAGGGGCGGAAATGGCTAAGATGTTCTGGAATATGAAAATAAACAAATAGCAAAATAAATGATCTAGAGAGACTTTGGAAGTTCAAAAGCAGACTATAAAGCAGTTGGTCACTGCTTGTTCGCCTAAGCACGCCTGGCTGGTAGGGGAATTACTGTAAGACTTTTGGAGCTAACTGAAGCCGAGAGGACACAGTCAACATGCTATTTTCTTTGGTCCAAGTCTTTGGTGCAGAATATTCTTGGGACTGTTGTTGCCACTCGATATCAAATCCCAGCTGTGTCCACTGAAATCACCCATGAGCCTGGGACCTGATGTGGGCCGATTTGCATGTGTGGGGGACTCTACCCCAGGTGGTAGCCATTTGGTGAATGATTACCTGGCTTCAGACAGCCTTTCTCCACTGGAGAGGCTTCCATTCCTGAGCATCAGCAGAATTTCCTAGGGCAGAAACAATGAAAGAGGAAAGCCAAGCAAATTCATCGCAGAGTTTCCATCTTCAAAGAGAATCTGTCATCCTTTAGAGCTGTGCTCCTCTTCCTTTTCTCCTTTTCTCCTAAAGATTAAAATTTCTGTTTTTAACGGTCCCTGCAGAAATTTGAGACCCTGATCTTTACCTGACCTGTCCACTTCTCCTGAACCCTCCCTGTCTTTAAAACAAAGATTTTATTCATTTATTTATTTGAGAGAGAGAGAGAGAGCTAGCGGGGAGAGGAGCAGAGGGAGAGGGACAAGCAGACGCCATGCTGAGCATGTAGCCCGATGCTGGGCTCAATTCCACAACTCTGAGATCGTGACCTGAGCTGAAATCAAGAGTCAACCACTTAACCCTGCCTTTTATGCAAGTTCCCAGCCAACGGTCATTTTCCAACAGGCAGGGAACCAGAACAGCCTCTATTATTCCTCATTCCTCATACTTCACCTGTATTTGGAGGCCTAAACTTCTGGAATAATAATCCAAAGAGTCAGAGGTGTTAACTCAGTTACACTGTGCCACTACTGAGGCAGGGCTTCATGACATCACAGTGCATGAAGTTGCCTGGACCAGCAGAGGTGTTCACGTGCGCCATGTAGCAGGTGAGAGGCTGGCTTTAGAGCTAAAGTTGAATTAAAATATCAGCTCTGTCTCCCATGCTGTGGAACCCTGGTCAGGTTCCTCAGTGTGTCTGATCTTATTTCCACATTTGCCAAAAATGATGAATAAGACTTCTCTCCTAGAGATACTGTGAGGTGGAAGTGAGAAATGTTTGTAAAGTACGAAGCACAGTGGTGGATACTGGACAAGTGCTCCATGAAGACAACTTTATGAACTGCAGGCTCTTAAAGAGACGGAGCATCCACATTCCCTGTTACTACCAAGCACCTCTCAACCACAAAGAGTTACTGCTCTAAACAGCCAGGGTTGTCCCCAGATGTCTTTATTGTGTATTTGTGTGTGTTGTCTGACTAAACTGAGCTGCAAGGAGGTGTAGATCAACAGAATGGCATGCCTTCATTTATTCAACTTTAGCAAAAACAGATTCTGTTAGCCATAGTTCAGAATATCCACTTGAAATATTTTCACTTGACTTCGTTAAGCTTGAAGAATTGCTCTTTTCCTTCACCCTTTTCTTCCTCATACTTAGCCTTTACAACTCAAAAGATAATTGCTCTATTAACAAATGTTTATAGCATAATAAAGGAATGGGAGGGAGGAAAAGGATTTCTTTTTTTTTTTTTTTTTTTCTCTCCTTTGGGCCATTCCCTTTAGTTTCTTGGAAGTACTGGAGAGCAAAGGAATAAGCCATAAATTATTTTTGGAATTAAACCAAAGGATTCATTTTTCAGCCCCTAGCAAAGAGTTCTTAGCCAAAAGACTCCAAGACCTTGTGAGGAATGAGGCTACCAGGAATTCTTAGTGGCTGAAATGCTGTCACCACAACTCAGAGCTGTGAAGAAATCCTGGCTTTACTGGAAATCAGGAAAAGGCTCTGGCAGGTATTGGTAGGGCCTGTGGAAATCCCCCTCTGGGACCCGGGGCTGGGGGATTTAAGAGAACCTTCTGGAGAACACTCCCCTCTTCTTCAGACTGATGAAGTGTTGGGCTGTTCAAATAGAAATATCTTACAACTGTGTGTTAAGGGCTGAATTGTGTCTCCCCAAAATTCCTGTGTTGAAGTCCTATCCCCCAGTATCTAAGAATCAGACTATATTTGGAGAAAAGGCCCTTAAAGAGATAATTAAGGTTAAATAAAGTCATTAGGGTGGGCCCTAATCCAACCTGACTGGCATCCTTATAGGAAGAGGAGATTAGGACGGACACACACACACACACACACACACACACACGGAAGACCATGTGAAGACACAGAGAAGATGACCATCTGCAAGCCAAGGAGAGAGGGCTGAGAAGAAACAGCCCGATCAACACCTTGACCTTGGATTTCTAGCCTCCAGACTGTCGTTTAAGCCACCCAGTCTGTGGTATTTTGTGATGGCTGTCCTGGCAAACTGACAAATATGTTAAAGGACACAGGCAACATGCCCTCATGACCGAAGAAGATCTCTTCATGGTCTCCCCAAAAACATTCTTAAGACTTTACAAGGAGTATCCCTGACATGAGGAGGCTCCATTTGGGCATATGGCAGCAAGTTTCAGGAGTCAGAAGTGACCCTCCTTAGGTACTTCACCTCTTTGAAGAGACTGTGCTTTATCAGTTGATAACTAGCCTCTTGGGCTGTCTTGACCTCTTTCTAGGACATTGTTTTCTTTATAAGGGCCTTTGACAGTGAAGAGGGTACTTAGGTTCCTGCTCACTCTTCAGCTTCCTCCTTCTCCTTCCCCCTTCCCTTGCTCTCCCCCAGAACATAAATTTTGGTTTGTCTTTGACCCAGTGATAATATTTTCCTTAAGAATTAAAAGTGAAATTACCTGATCCTCAATATCCAAGCCTTCTCCTCACCTCTGACCCTGGAATTTTCTATGGTTTGCTCAGCAGTAGGGATTGGTGGCCAGGGTGTTGATAAAGAGACAGTGTCTACTCTACCTCAGATCACCTATGTCACACTGGATTCTATAATACCTCAGTTTCCCCTTCTGAAATAAAAAGGGGGCTCCAGGCAAACTTTTCTTTAAGATCCCTCCAGAATTAACATGTAGTGCCTCTAATCTACCCGCTCAACAAAAATATACACCAGTACACGCAAACACACATACACACATATCTCTCTCCACTTGGATCACAAAGGCACAACCATATTTGAAGACCAGTTTGAATTCAAACATTGAATCCTGTGCATTCTGCAAAATAATTTAAGCAGTACGCTGCACTTGCAGAAACCAGTCATTCATGGCCCCAAATAGGACAGTGAACTTTCTTTGTACTCATGTTTTTAAGGGCTGTTAAAAATGCTTGCCCTAAGTCTTGCATATAATAACTCATAATTTAAGAGAAGTGTGTGAAAATGCTTGAGCCAGATGTTTGATTTTTTTTTTTTTTTTTTAAACACACAGCTTGTTTGCACACTGCCTTTTACCCAGTGCAGCAGTTTGGCCTCTGAGGATAACTAAGAAAAACCTCTGAGATTGTTAGGGGGAGCTTCACCTGCCAGTCTGGGCTGCAAGATCTCTATAGCAACCAAACATAAATCAAGGAAATGGCCCCTTTTGTAAGTTGGTTAATAGGCACAACATGCTTCTTTAGAAAATCCAACCATTCTTTCAATAGACTTTGATTGAAAGTCAGCCTTTTCTTCAGACACATTCACATTCACATCTAGTAGCAGCTTGTATGGCTGTCCACTGGCTAATTTATTACCCTTTAAAGATCTGGCAAAGAAAAAATGGCTCTCAGAACAATGTTTACATTCAGAGGCATAAGCACAGAGCCACAAAAGAGCATCCTTTTGTTCTGAACTTGGAATATTAATCTTTAACCTAGGACTTTAACTTTCCCCTTCTTATGGGGTTCAACAGAATCTCTCCTCTCATTAAAATTTTACCAATTTAATAGGACTTTGTTTCTAATATGAGAGTAAGCCTTCCTCCCATTGTTTTGCCAAACCTTGATAGAGATTAATTGTTCTCAGGCCCCCCTCCCTTTGCATGCAGAATACTCGGCTTCAGGGATTGCTGATGAGGGAAGTTGGCTCTCTTGTCCATAATAGAATTTGGCTATTAACAAAAATACAAGGGATGCTTCTCCCCCCTCTTCATGAAGCAAGGGAAGGTCCATCAGGTGATCAGTTGGTGAGTTGGCCCCCTCTTACCCCATTCCCCCAAAATATAATTTGGAGATGGATCCAAGAAATGCCCCACACCGAGCCCGTACTCCCCAATGTCATCGAGAGTAAAGGTGAAGTGGGGACACACACTAGCTCCTCCTTTCATATAGGCAGGGGCACATCACTAAGTAAATGATATGCTTTCTCTCATGCGGGGAGCCAAATTCTGGCCCCTGTCTTCCTTTGAGGTAGGGAGAGGAGATGGGGAAAAGCCTGTAGAAACAAACCTTTGTAGTTTTTTCTTTTTTAAAGTAGATTATGAGATGAAAAGTACTTCTAAAACAAGAGGGAGCTTGCATTGCTCTGTGTAGCTTCGTATCACAGATGGAGTTGGACAAGAAAAGATTTATATTAATGCCTCCCTCTTTAGTGTTCTTAAATCTTCAGAAACCAAAGTCTTGAGAAACCAGACTCTTCAGGAGCTCCCTTCCCTTTGATATGGTCAGCTGTCCCCACTGGCATGAAGGGAATAAAGGGTCGGTTTCAAAATGTGCGTGTTCAAACATGCCCTTTATTCTAATCATAGCACTGTGTTATAAAAAAAGTTGTCTCATGCTATGTAGGACTGGCCACTTAGAAATAGCTTTTGCCTTAGCATTAGCCTGGAAATACCTTTGGGGTCTGTGAAACTAAAGGGCCTTCCAAAATGTAACGCAAAATAAGAACAGTGTGTCACAAAGATCCTCTGAAAGGCAGAAAAAGATCCTAGACATTCAATGAAATGAGTTGAATTTTCTTTTCTGTGCCTGAATGTCACATGGAGCCAAAAGGTAGCTCTCCTAATTATTCACAGCCTGGCCAGATCAAACACATTATGCATAATTTTCCACCACATGCCTCTATCCATGTTCCGACACATCTTGGAGACACCATAAAGTACAGTAGTCAAAATGGCAGGCAAGGCGCTGAATTGTCAGTGTTCAAATCCCAGTTCTGCTGCTTACAGGCTCTGTCACTTTGGACAAGTAACTTCAACCTCCTTGGGCTCAGTTTCCTCATTTGTAAGATAAAGTTATAATAGTACCTACTTCAGAGAGCTGCTAAGAGGATTAAGGGTGTTATAATAAGCCACTTAGAACAGTGACCGGCCTATCGTGGGTCCACCAATGTTAGTTGCTACTGACATTTGTAATGTTTTTGTTGTACTTGATGCTATTGTGTTGTTGACCACCGGAAGAATGCACATTACCCAACATAGAATGTTTTCCAAGTTCAGCTGATGTGTTGCAGAACACTGACCAAAAAGAAAATAATTTCCCAAGGCTGGAGTTACTCCATTAAGAAAAATCCAGAGATAGGAATCAGTTTGTGTCTGTGGCAATAATTCATCCCGTTTGCCTAAAACCATTATCACCTGATATCTCCACCCTTGCCTATAATCCTGTTTGATGGAAACATCTCAAGCTCAGGCCGGGGCCCAGTTTCACATTTGCCGTATCCAGGAGTGGTTAATCAGGGCTCATTCGTCCTCACCCTGCTCGTTTGTTCAAAGGGCTTTGTTCCTTTCAATAAGCCTGTTCAGCTTCAGCACAAGTATCAAAGAAACAATGACTTCAGAGGAGGTAAGAAGGAATACTCACCAAAGGATTCACTGAGGAAAATTCAGCCTGTTTCCTAGGAAAGAGCCCCACATTGGTAAGAATTTCATGAACAAATCAGAACTTGCCAAAAGGATCCATGGACTTAAAAAAACAAAGATGTTTGAGATTGTTTTTAATTGTTATTTTGTCACTAATATAAGAATTAAATTGTAAACATTGGATACTCGCCAAGGAAGAGCATGTTCTAAAGGGAAGGCTTTAAGTTTTGAAGGCAGCTGAACCCCAGATACTCCAGTACTTGTGGTGTGGCCTTCGGCAAGGCCTCGTCTTAAACTGTTTTCAGCTCTCCATCCGCCAGTATCCAGTAAGGAGAAACAAATGCCGTTCCAGCTATTTCTAATGGAAGGAATTTAATACAGGGAATTGGTTGTACAGTTAATGGAAGAACTGAAAGAGAAACTCAAAAGCTGGGACAACGCAGATGTTCATGTCAACAGAAAGCTGCTTCCACCCCTGAGGCTGAAGAGACAACGGGAAGAAGTGGGCCAACAGAGACTTAGACCTTGAAACAGTGGGAACTAGAACCCTAGAGAGGATTCAGCCAAATAGGAGAAACCCCTAAGGCAGAGGGAGAAATGTCCTGGCTTCTCCTCTCATCTGCCCTGCCATGGTGGAAACTTCCTGGAAACCAGCTGGCCATGTATTCATGCTTCCCTAGTGTCTTTCTCTCTGTGTTCCTGTAAAAATAGAAAATTTTTTATTTTATTTGGAGGGGAGCAGATTTGCTTTCAGATTCATTCCCTGCCCTTCCCCTGCTCTGCTGCTTATCAGGGTACTGTGGCATATAGGTAGATAAGAGTGGCCATTAGCCCTGTGCTATGTATGATGTCATGGGATATCAGAAAATATTTCTATGTGTTTTCCTCTAAAGACAGTCTTAATCTGTTCATTTTCCCAAAAGGACCATATATAGCCCTAAGTAGTAGATTTGTACATTTCCATTTACCACATAACCCTCTTATGCTGGAGAAATAATATGGTGAAGTGTTCAAATCCTGGCTGTGCCGGCTGTGTCATGTTGGGCAGTTGAACTTCTCTGTTCCTCAGTTTTCTCATCTGTAAAGTGGGATTAAAAACAGTCCCAACATCATGGCTCACTTCTTTTTTTCTTTTCTTTTTTCTTTTTCTTTCTTTCTCTTTCTTTCTTTCTCCTTCCTTTCTTCCTCTCTCTCCCTCTTTCCTCTTTTCCCTTTCTTTCTTTTATTTTTCCTTCGTTCCTTCCTCCCTTCCTTCCTTCCTCTCTCCCTCTTTCCTCTTCTTTCTTTCTTTCTTTCTTTCTTTCTTTCTTTCTTTCTTGCTAGCTAGCTAGCTAGCTAGCTAGCTATCTGCCTGTTGATACAGGGCTGTATTCTCCTAGATATTAACTGAAAATTTTCCCAGGCCCTACCTTAAGTTCTGACATGTCAGTGGCCTGTTTTTATTGCTGTGATAGGATGATGAAATGGGACTTTTTCTGCCTGGGTTCTGACTAAGGTACCAATATGCTAGATATTAGATACCAACCTGAGGGTAAGGCAAATTACCAAAAGCAAGAAGGAACATGTTGAGAACAAGTTCCATGACTCTTCAACCCCATCATCACCAGCAGCCACAAGAACAATTCAGAAGTATCAAGAGGGAGAACAAGCATTCACGGTGGATTTGGAGGAAGGGGAGCTTTGCCTCATGCACTAAAGGTGTTTCTCAAAAGATTGTCTTGTTGACTAATTCCATAAATGTCCAAGGCTTTTTATATCACAGACTGGGTCTGGATGAGGTGTTTGTCCAAGAAAAAGTACATTCAAAGATTCATGATCTAACTTAATATTATAAACTCAGGGAACAGTCAGATACCAAAAGAGGCAAAACTTGAGATGAGCCTTGAAAGAAGAAACTTAGAAAAGGATGAGAAGATGAACACATCCTGAAATGTTCCAGAATTAAGGAAAAGTCCTCTTATACACAGTAGAAAATCTGAAGGGAAAGACAACCTGGAGTACTCCAAAATGATCTTTTCTGTCCCAAAGAAGCTGGGAATTAGGGTTTTCATTGGAAGCTACTGCTCAAAGGAAAACCAAGATAGCCATATCCGTGGGAAAAGGAGGGTCAGGAGTAAATTCACCATTTTCTAGCTTGGGGACCTCAAGCAAATTACAATCCCTGTGCCTCCAATTTATCATCTATAAAATTCAGATTTTAACTGTATCTACCTCTTGATGTGAGGTTAAAATGAATTTATAGGTGGAAGTGTTTAGCATGGTACCTGGCAGGTAGTAAACCTCCAAAATTCTTAGTTCAGGTATTTCAAGTATTTGGTGGTAAAGGTCTGGTAAATTTAAGGGGGAAAAAAGGATGGGAATGATCTGGATCACTGGGGGAAAAATAACCTCATTCAACCTAGGAGGGTAGTCTTATTCCCTGTCCAAATTGTTTCACTCTTTAATTCAGTGATTCTCAGGGTGATCTCCAACCTGACCCATGAGGCTGGTCCATGTCATTATTATTGGTTATAAGTTGGAAGTACTACTACTTTTGTTGTTTTGACTGGATCAGGAGATTTGTCAAGCAAACCAGCCCTCTCATTAGAATGCCATCCCTAGCTGTGCTTTCCTTCCCAGCTGCTCTGGGGGGGGGGGGGGGTGTTTTACAGGAGCAGGAGATGTTCCTTCCATATCATGAGAGGCTTCGGAGGCCCAGGGACCAAGATAGTTCTTGGAGACTTTTAGTATAGGGCTCTCATTCCCTGTGCGTCTATCATCTAGAGAAAGAGTTCGATGGATTGTAAAGTGGCTGAAGGTCCAGTCCCTTTATCTGGCCCTTGTGGACTTTTAAGAGTTCTGCATATACAGACCTTAGAATACTCATGTGTCTCTGTGATGGGATGCAAATTGATATGCGCTTAATGTGAGTGTACATCTTTCTTAGGAGAGGATTCATTGTTTTCTTTATATTCTCAAATGATTATGAAAATAATAATAGCTGGCTTAGGATAAATCAGGGGAATTATGGTCTAGATTGCCCACCAGCAGAATGGTCAGACCAGTACCTGAAGCACTGTATATTAGAGAAAGGAAGGAGCTTATAATCAAATTATTTGCCCCCAGCACCTCCTCCCCTTCCCCTCACCGCAGAGTTGAAAAAACTGTGGACCCAGAGCCACTTTTTTCCCCCCCTAACTTCTGGTTTACTTTTAATTTTATTTTGGATTTAGACTGGTCAAAGGCTTTCCTGCCTTCTCTGCAGAAATGTAATACAATATGAATTCACAAGAATCATGGTTTGTTGGTTTTCTTGTAATCTGAAACAGCTTTTATCAAAAACCCAATTCATGGGGAGAAGATAATCACGTGCAGGAAAAAGCAGATCTTTGTGGGGGTCTTTGTCCTTTCCTTGAAGATATCAGGACTATAAAGTATCTTTTCCTTTTATTTTCTCTCCTATTAAAAGCAAGAGTCAATCCGATTTTGTTTTCCTTCATCTTCCAGTCTAGTCTCGCGCATGGGATTAATTAGACAAGACGAATCAGTGAGAGAACATTTATCTTTATCCAGGAGATTGTTTTCAGAATTTTTTTATGTTGTCCTGGCATTTCCACTTTTCTGGGGGCTTTTTGTAACGACGGAGAGGCCCCACGGCTTCTAATGCCTGGTGAGGCAAGCATCCCCTTACGTGTGTGCGTGTACATATGAGAAACATTAATTTCTAATTTACTCTGTTTACCTTGAGAGACTGCCAGTGGATGATTCAGATATTCCACAGAAAGGGGCTTTTCTTTTGTAATATAGGACAAAGGACAGCTAAGCTTGTGTTCTTTCTTCAAAGCAGAGGTTCGGATGGAGGGGGCAAAAGTATGTATTCGTGCAGCTTAGAAAAGTACTATTTTGACTATGTAAACACTCACATAATTGTATTAAGAGTTGCTACCAAATCTTTTCATCTAGTGTACGCTTAAAAACTAGGCTTAGATACAGTGATAAAGAACCAGCATGGGCTGTTCCCACGTTCCTTTAACTCAACAATTTGTGGTGCAACTGTGTTTAAGAAGTGAATCTCGGGAGAGTGATTTGCATAGTGCTAGGTTTAGACTGCTCTCTGATTTCTAGATCCAGGTGTGACACCAACATCGGGGATGTCCACAGCCTTCCTCACCTGTCTTGGTCTTGGGTGCTCATTCCAAGCGGGAGCAAAACCACTCAGCTTCTTTCAGGGGGCTTGGGGATGAAAACTGGAAAATTCCAAAGACTCTCTGAGAACTGTGGTAGGCAACCTTATGTGGGAGATCAGAGGTCTATTCAAATCTCCCTGAAATTGTCTGGGAGCTACCAGACCTTTACTCAGATGCAAGGGCCAGTCCTGATCCCAAATGCCAGAAGAGAGCTGGAGAATCTGAGTGAGTCGCTGCTCTCGCAGCTGTGCAGGGCCTTCTATTAGGGCTGCCATGTCTGGTTGCACTCATGTGCACTGCACAAGGGCAGTACATCTGAAGAGACGCAGTTCACATTGTCAATATCATAGAAAGTCTATGACACAAGGTGTCATTATTAAAACAGTTTTCTGGTAGATGGCATTAAGGTAACTTGTTCTAACAGAATCAGTGTCTTAGCTCAGTTTTAGGTAATACGAAAACTTATTAGTGCAGTTTTCGTTTTAAATAGCTGACATTGAGTGAGCATTTACTGGAGAATGGTGGTTAATTGCTTTGACCTCTCCCCTTAGAATAGGATTCTTAATATAAATTCAGAGGATCTTTCAGCTTTGATAGGAAAATAAATTGTATCCTCATTATCACTCACTCCTAACTGAAATCTAGGATTATGAATGGGGACACTAACCACAATACTACTAGCAGTGCCTATGGTTTCTTTTCTCATAGCACATTTAAACTGTTGCAGTATCTCAAAATGGTATTCATGCTCATCACTTTTTCAAAGTTGGGCTAGTTGTTAAGATCCACCACTAATACGCTATTTAACGAGTCAATAAAGAGGGGTATCCATTACTACATCACAAAAGTTTTAAAAACTATTTCAATTGCCTTTTAATAAAACTGGCTTCCTCTATAATCCTGTATATTTTATCCTATGAAACACTGTTCTGAGAAAGGGGTTTATAAGCCTCCCCAGCCTATGAAAGGGTCTGTGTCACCAAAAAAAAAAAAAAAAAAATCATTCATTCATTAAAAAGAGAGAGATTTTGCTAGAAAAGTTAAAGAATAGGAAATACTAATTCTTGTTCTCTCTCCTCTTCAAGAATCCTTTGACCACCACCCCCAGAAAGAAAACTGGGGAAAAGTCATAATTGCTAAATGAACTCACCTGAACAGTTTGCCTTTTGTGTCTAATTGCCATGCAGTATAATTACAGCCACGTGTGGCGTAAAATACCCGTCCACTTGATCTTCAATTCATTTGACTGACTGGATCTCAGCACCATGAGCTGGTCATTTCAGTAGTCGCCGTAGTTTCACAGCTTGTGCCTTTGGAAGACGCCGTTGCGGGGTAGAAGGTATCACATGAGATCCCTTGAGAGTCATTGCTCTAAATTTAACCTTCGCTGTGATCGCTGCTGTGATGTCTGATGGCCGCTCTCTTATATAACAAAAACGACACGGTTTTCTACTAAATGTTCTTGCGTTGTGTCTAGCATAAACACGTACTCTCCTCCATGTGGAGAAGTGATTAAGGTGCTGCAAGACGTGTCACAACTTTTAGGTTGCGTTTCTGTGGAGGAAGGACAGCAAACGTGTGCTGAGCAATACTCTAATTTTGTAGCACGCAAGATGGTCGCGTGCAAGACACAATCTCTCTCTATAGCTCCTGAACCCACATGGTCTCTTCATCTGAGCATTAGCAAAGATGATCTAGTCTCTGAATCATTCAGTCCAGATTCTAGAAGGAATAAGATGACTGTCCAAGTCTGATGTCCTCCTGGGCCTGTTCAGGAGCCAGGGAGAGATAAGGTCCCATAGTACAAACAATCCTGCAGGGACCCCTGTGGGCAGAGGGCAGCTCTCTGAGAGAATGGAGAGAGCCTGAGCTTTCTGTAACAGGATCGTAAGGACTTAAAAAGGAGAGACCATAATGGTTTCTTAGGGGAGCCAAGACCATATGCGTCCCTGCCCATGAGCATTGACAGTACATGCCCTTGATGGCCCTGAGTGGCACAGAGACCTGAGCATGAAGAACAGCCTAGCAGTTCTTTATATTTTCAGGGAACACAAGAGGGCCTTTTACGTGCATGACTCTGTGTTAGGCAATTTTTATGTACATTGTGTCATGTAATCATCAGATTTCCCCAGGCTGCCCCTGCCAATATTTCTGTGACATCAATCTCCTTTTTTGGAATTTCTTCATAGGATTTTAGTCCTCTCTTTAATGCCAGATCTTTCCAGGAGTCCCCAGCCTCACATACAGAGCAGCTTCCTGGTATCTCGCTCCCCAGCTCGGCCTGTTGAACCATTTTCCTTCTCTTCTGCTCAGCCGTCTTGAGTCATGGCGGTAGCTGAGGCCTCTGCTGCTTCCGGGGCTGCTGGAGGCTGTTACTCCACACCACGATCCCGGGGCCGTGCCAAAGATACTTTCTCCGATCTGGTACTACCTCCACTGTGCCAAGCGGTTAAAGCCATTGGTGACGGGAACTGCCACCACAGGAGCCTCAGGTGCTGAGGACAGCCCTGGGATCTTTGTCCTCGTCACGACCCGGACCTTAAGACCCCCTGATATCCTGGAATTTTAAACATTCTGAAGCTCTGCTGGATTTCCAATTCAAGATTGTGGATAGAACACATGCAAACACTAGCTCCTAACTTTCCCAAACAGAATGCAGACATCAGAAATAGAATTCACAGATCTATATCTATACCCAACACCAAAACATGAAGAGGGTATATTTCCTACTGAGAGGAAATGGGGGATGTAGACAAGACCTCGTGGTTATAAGCAGAAGGCGCCCATGCTTACACACCCCCGCACAGAGCTGAGAGTAACTCACCACCTCCTGAGAGCCAATAATACCACAAGGCCACTTCACCTCCAGGCCGTAACAGTGCAGGACACACAAGGGAAAATCCTCCTGTGAAAGGTAAACCCGGAACTGAGAATCCCCAAATATCCAAGGGAGACCAATCCTAAGGAAAATAAACTAGGTTTAACAAATGCAAGAACTAATACCATATGAGATAGGAATATTAGAACAATGTTTAAAGGACTTCAAAATTTAGAAAAGTAAGAAAGAGAGAGAAAGAAAAAGAAAAAGGAAGGAAGAAAGGAAGAAAGAAGAAAAAGAAAGAAAGAAAAAGAAAAGAAAGAAATGAGCCAGCCTCAGAGAGCCAAAGGAGGGAATCCCATCACTAAAGTCAGAATAGGAGGTCATGTAAAAAAAAAAAAAACAAAAACAAAACAAAAAAAACGGAGTTGTTAGGAAAAAAATCAGAGATCTTAAAATGGAAAAAAAAAAATTATTAAAGTTTAAAACTCCATAGGTTAGCTGAATTGCATCCCAGACTCAAGTGGAAAGTAAATCCCTAAGCTGGAAGATAAATAATGAGACAGGGATTATCAAAAGAATCTTAAGAGACCTGGAGGACAAATCCAGAATTTCCAACATCCATCTCATAAATTGTACAAAAAGAGAAAATAGCATGAAAAAGAGGACATGAGTCCTCCGATTAAATTTACACAAATGCCAAGCTGAATAAACAAAAGCAAGTCATAAGCACAATGAGGTATTTATTACTTGACAGTCACCAGGGAGGCTAAAACCAAAAAGTTGGACAGTAAAAAGCATTAGCAAGGATGTGGAGAAGTCAGAGCCCTCGTACATTGGGGTGGGAATTTTTAAATGGTGCAGCAGCTTTGGAAAGTAGTCTGGCAGTTCTCCAAAGGTTAATGTGGAGTAAGTGTATGAACCAGCAATTCCACTCCTGGGATCCACCCATGAGACTTAAAAACAGATTCGTGCAAAAACGTGAACACAAAAGTTCATACAAAATTATACCTAACAGCCAAAAACTAGAAGCAACCCAAATGTTCGTGAGTGGATGAATGGATAAACATAAAATGGAATATTATCCAGGCATGAAAAGAAATAAAGTACTGACGCATGCACAGAGCAGATGAAGCCTAAGAACATTATGTTAAGTGAAGGAAGCCAACATATCCTATGATCCCATTTAGATGAAATATCCAAAATAGACCAATTAGACCGAAAGTAGATGAGTGGTTGCCAGGTGCTAGGGACAGGGCAAAACAGCGAGGTACCGTTGATGGATATGGGGTTTCTCTGGGGGCAGGGGGAATGAGGAAAACGTTCTGGAATTGGATCGTGGAGGTGGTTGTGTAACTTGGGGAATACACTTACAATCACTGAATTATATACTTTAAAAGGGTGAATTTTATGTTACGTGAGTTATATCTCAAACTATTGAAAAGAAGTCCTCACTGAGGGGTGCCTGGGTGGCTCATTCAGTTAAGCGTCTGCCTTGGGCTCAGGTCATGATCCCAGGGTCCTGGGATCGAGTCCCGCATCGAGCTCCCTGCTCAGTGGAGAGCCTGCTTCTCCCTCTCCCACTCCCCCTGCTTGTGTTCCTGCTCTTGCTGTCTCACTCTGTGTCAAATGAATAAATAAAATCTTTAAAAAAAAAAAAAAAAAAGAAGAAGAAGTCCTCACTGAAGCTGGGCTCTGCCGCATAGAGGTCATACTTGGTCCTGTGAGAATAATTCTTCTTATCCCACACTTTTGTGGTTTGGGTGTTAAAGTACTGTTCTCTGTTTGTTACAAAACTTATTTGTGTGTGTGAAAGGGAGAAATAGCTTTTTCTGTGTTTCTCTTGACACCCTGGTTTCTCAGTTTCTAGAGGGCTGGGCAGAAAGATCATGTGAATGGCGGGCTCACACCGTCCTTCGAAGGGCTCCAACCCTCTGTGGGCCGTCAGAGCCTGCACTGATTCCCTTCCCAGGAGCCTCCTTGGTCCTTCCCGAGAACAGCTTTTAGGTGCTCACAGCAGAACTTTGGGAGGAAAACCCGAGCTTAGAGTGATTGTGACCCAAGAAAGCAAAGAAAATGGACACTGATTTTATCCTCTCGAGCCTGCCAAGCCCCTTTCATCTAATTCT
Source organism: Halichoerus grypus (assembly GCF_964656455.1). Classification (NCBI taxonomy): domain Eukaryota; kingdom Metazoa; phylum Chordata; class Mammalia; order Carnivora; family Phocidae; genus Halichoerus; species Halichoerus grypus. Next base: position 137,777,657 of record NC_135712.1, read on the forward strand.
TCAAGTGCTTTTAACCATGAGTGAACCCCTGTTGACTAAATTTGTCCCGGGCCTTTCTGCTCAGTAATAACTACAGTTAAGCTAGAATATAATATTTGACAATAGTGGCAAAGCTGAGCTTGAGTTATGTTTTTGAGCTAGCCCAAAGAGTTTAGTAGAACAAAAGCCTACGACCGAATGAATGCAAAATGAAGACACACGCCTGACTGACCAGATTTTCTAATGGATCCTCCACGCCCGTTAGCTAGGCAGACACCAGAGGGCATCCCCCGTCCCTCCCCCCCACACACACTGTTGAAACCTCGCCAAGTGTTTTCTTCATGGTGGTGGTTCTCATCTCTCCTCCCTCGGTAAATGGGTTGTTTAGATGCTCAGGTGTCCTTTGTGAAACTTGGCTGTAATAACCACGTACCACAATCACTGGCAGAATTTCGATAGAGCTGCTTGTGAGCCCCATAGAGCCACCACCAGGCTAGCAGAATGCTTTTATTTTATTTTGTCTGCCTTGGTCTTGGTTTTTTTCTTTCTCTTTTTTTAAAGATTTATTTATTTATTTGAGAGAGAGAGTGCGCACGTGTGCGCATGTGCTGGAGAAAGTGCGTGCAGGAACGTGTGTGACCAGGGGGAGGGGCGGAGGGAGAGGGAGAATCCTAAGCAGACAGACTCCATGCTGAGCAGGGAGCCCACAGGGGGTACGTTCCCACGACCCTGAGATCATGACCTGAGCTGAAATCAAGAGTCAGATGCTTAACTGACTGAGCCACCCAACTGTCTCTTGGTTTGCTTCTTCATTGCAGACTGCCGAGACCAGGATTCAAAGGTGAAGCATAACTGCCCAGTGCCCACTGGTTTAACAAGGCTTGTGAATACTGCCAAGTCATAAGTCGATGCAGTCCTGAGGCTTAGGGGTGTCCGGTAGGACAGAGAACACGGAGCAGCTCAGAAGTTCCAGAAAAAAATACTGAACACCTAGTAGTTCTTCTAGCTTCATCTCCCTCCAGCACGGGCACTTAGAGACCTGACAGAAGACACATTTAACTCCCTTGACCTCAGTGATAGGAGTACATGCATCCCTTTCCTTTGCTAACCTTAAAATAAGCTACATGAGCATAAAGCGGTAGTTCTCAAACTCTACAGCATGTTAGAGTCACCCCAGGAGATTTTAACGATCCTGATGCCCAGGCCTCATCCCCGATCAATTAAATCCTAATCTCTGGGGGCACAGCCAAGCAGCAAGAGTTTTTAAAGCTCTCCAGGTGATTCCAATATGCAGTCAAGACTGCGAAGAGGTACTTTGAGCAAATTGGCATCTTATTCAAGGCTTACATTCTAAAATCCAAGGCCAAGATTGAAAATAGAAAAAATGACTCTTGACAAATCCTTTAAATGGCCCATAAAGTAGAGTATAAGTGGCTTTGCATCTACAGTCCTGAATGGTTAATAGAAGTGTAGATGCTTAATTCACCTAGAAATGTAGAGCATAGAATAAATGGTACATATGCAAGATATAATTTTGCTTTCTTAATCACATAACCGAAAGCGCACACTGAGTGGAACTCAGGTTATTAAAATGCACGGAAGATGAATTCCACTGTCCAAAAGTGGAGTCAAAGTAGTGTTTGTATAGATGATGAATCTTTACATTTTAGGTGACCTGATGTCAATTTTAAGATCTGAGAGTTTTCATGACATGTCTCTGGTAGTATTTTGACAACTTTCCTGCAGTTCATGAAAGAAAGTTAACTTTCTTGTACTGCACAGATCATGGCTAAACCTAGAAGCCAGCCAGTCCAGACTCTCGCAGATAGTCAAGGCCTTCCCAAACCCAGCTCACCTGATGGCTCTAGCCTTATTTTCGGTGCTTCCTAGAAAAGCTGCTTTATTCAGTTCTGCTAGTCTCTTCTTTTCTTGACATGAAATGTTCATTCCATTCCCACAACCTTGTTCAGGCTTTGCCCCCTGCTTTGAATGTCCTTTAAATGCCCCCCCCCACACTTGCCCACGATCCCAAACCTACCAACCTCTGTGCACCATCAGTCACAACTACAATGCTCTAGTATTGCTCTCTGAGACTGCCAAAGGTGGCCTAGTTCTTCATTATTCAGCTTGTCTTTTCTCCTCACTCTTTGGGACTTTTTCATTGACCTTGATCAGTTCCAGTTGGTCAGTCCACACTTGGAATAATCTTTGACTTTTTTTTTCCTCTCATCCCCAATATTTAATCCTGCCATGAGTCCTGTGGGCTCCAACTTGAAAGTCACCCAGAATTTAACCGCCCCTGCCACTGCCACAAATTTAAAATACCTTAGGATCCCACCTGGATGATTGTAATAATCACCAAATAATCTCCCTGCTTCTACTCTTGCCCTTACAGACTGGCTTCCAGAGTGACCCTTTCAGATAGTAATTCCAATCACGTTACTCCCCTATCCAGAGCCCTCCGGTGATTCCCATCACTCTGAGGATAGAATCCAAAACCCACCAAATTTTGCCAAGACACACTAGCTAGCGGTTGAACCTTTCTCCATAGAGTTTTACTATTCGTATTAGCAATAATAGCTGGCATTTGACAAGCATTTATTCTCTGGGAGGCACTGTTGTAAGCCTTTGACGTGTCTTACATGTTAGGAAACTGAGGCACAAAGAGGTCAGGAGGCTTTCATAAAGTACACAGCCCGTGAGTGGTGAGCAGGGATTCGAATCTTGACCACTGTCCCACCCTTCCTCTGGGCATAGGAGACACCAAGATGTGCCGCCACCCACCCTGTCAGACCCTCATTTTAATTTCAGATATTTCAGTAGGATCCCAGCACTCTGTTTGTTGTCTTATGTTCACGAATGTATCAGTGTGTGACTTTAACTGTAGGAGGAAAGGTTTTAAGGAAGGGCAAAGAAAAAAAAGGGCTGGAGCCTGAATTCATTAGGGAAGCCCACGTTGCTCAGAGAGCAGTGCCCCAGAGCCAAGCTGGAAGCCAAGAAATTTGTTTTAAAAATATGATCTCTCCCAAGCCGGAGATTACGTCAAATATAGGGTGATATACCACCCAAAAGGCAAAACCACAGTTTGCTTGTTTAAAGGCTGTTTTAGGTTGGTTTGGCTGTGGCCCGGGGCTGCACCGTAAGCAGAGGGCCGCAGATGCCGGGCAAGGGTTGAAAAGTTGTCTGGAGAACAGAAACTGAGGCCCTCCCGGCTCAGAGGCTCTGCGCCTCCAGAGGGGTCAACCCCCGGCCCCCAGGCTACTGGCTTTCTCCTTGCCACGTCCGAGCAACTGTGTCCGCTCCCGCCTCTGCCTCCTGAGGAGGGAGAAGTCCCGTTTGTTGAGTAGCAGAGAGCGCTTCGGCTCTAACTAGAATTTCCTCAGACAGAGGAAAATGTCACCCAGGGGCGTACACAACAGCGAGAGGGAAGGGTCTTCAGACCTTTCAAGGGATTCAGCCTGTCCGGTTCCCCTCTTGTCCCGAATGCCCAAGCTCTGGATTCTGGTACTTTAGTGACACACGGGTGACCTCACCAGAGCCGTGTAAGTGTTGGGGGGAAAAAAGAGCTGAGGAGGCTTAGCCTGCCCCTGTCTGACTATATTCTCAACAGTTGTTATCTGGAACAATTAAGAACCCGGAGGAAAGGCCAGTCACGCGCCAGGAAGTGCTGCAGCACCCTGGTTTCGGCGGAGGGGAGAGAGAGGCCGTTGGGTTTCACTGATTGGGTCTCCGCGGCAGGCTGGCTGCCCCCCAGGAAGGCCTGGTATTCCTGTCCTCTCCGTGAACCTGCTTGAAAGGGATACAGGAGTTATTGGGTAATCAGGACTTGTCAGCACCTCGGTTATGCAGGATGGTTCAATCCGATAATGTGAATGGAACCTGTAATAGTGCTGATGAAAAGCACTCCGGTTTCAAAAGGGCCTTGAATGATTTTTTGCTCATTTTCTGTTTACATGTAATGTGTTATTGATGTCATTACCTTATAATACAGCGGCTTGTTTCATAGAAAAACCAGGAATTAGTCATTCTTAAAAAAAAAAAAAAAAAGAAGAAGAAGAAAGAAGGAAAGAAAGCGACCCTGTTACGTGAGGAAAATTGCATCCGAATGCTGCAAGCATATTGATTTTCTGGCACCAGACTTTTTAGATTAAAAATGCCAATACTAAATCCTTTCATGACCTATAGTTCATATGAAGTTCGCATGTCATTTACTATTATTCTGGGGGAAAAAAAGCTGAATCTTTAATGAAAACGTAGTTGGAAAGAATGTCTGCCGTTTCTACAATTTGCATATCATTATAATAATGTCTGATTATGAGCTAAGCACGCTGCTGGTAAGGTGGGTTGAACATTTTTCTTAGTTCAAATCAAAAGCCATTTGTCAGTTTTAATTGTCTGCTTGTCTTGGCTGCATCCTTGGTGGGAGCCATGGACATACACACTCTGATTGTCCAGGCCTGTTAAGGATTGGCATGTTAAGGTCCACCCAATGCTAAGACACATTCCTTCACGTTCTAGGAGGGTCTGAGACTTATGTCTGGTCTTAGCCTAGTCCGGAAAACACTGATGGTACTGATTAGTTATTCTTCCCATTTAGGTAAGAACTGTAATGTATGTAGCCCCATAAGTTCCTGACATGGTCCTGACTTTGTTACATAGTTACTACCAACCACAAAAGTCTCTCAGTCAACACAGGGGTGCCTCAATGGCATCTCTGGTTGCAATATTTGGTTTCTTAATGGTGTGCCGTGAGCCATGTTTGAAAGTCAAGCAAAAATACCTTTCCTAAAAATCCATTTCCTTTTACTATATTCTTCTCTATTTTCAAGCCATAATCACAAATATTTGTGGGTTTTTTCAGAGCTCTCTCTCTACCCCTTGCTAAGCCAGGGACTTTTTGGTTTCCTTGTCTTTGGACAGAGATGAGTGGGCATTTTAACTGTTTGACCTCAGTGTCTTTGTTACTAGAAAGAGGATGAGGCACTCAGAGAACAGATTTCTTGGATAAGCAGCCTCTCTAACTAGAATCCTCCTTAGCATTCACAGTGGGGGTTGGCAAGATCCACGAACCAAATCCAACCTGACACTGGCTTTTATAAATAAAGTTTTATTGGAACACAACCACATCCATTTGTTTACGTATTATCTATGTCTGGTTTGGCACTACACGGCCGAGTTGAATAGTTGTGATAGAGACCATGTGGCCCACAAAGCCTAAGATATTTACTATCTGGCCCTTCACAGAAAACAATTTTACAAATCCCTGGTCTAAGTATGATATTCCTCTGAAATCTTCTATACTATGGTGGCCAAGAGTAGGTGTGGCTACTTTTCAGAGTTGTACCATAAGCAGCTAGCTTAAGAGTAGAGGAAATCATGAATTTTAAATCATAGATTTTTTGAGTGAGATGGAATCTTAATTAGAAATCACCTGGTCCTCCTTCCCAACTGACTGATGTTTGATTACTCTCAATAACATTTCCAGAATTGGGAAAACTATTTTAAAACATGCCATTCTGTATTTTGATAGTTCTGTTCAGAATTCTTCCTTGTATCAAGTAAAAATGTATCCCCTCACAGGCTCTTTCCATTGGTCAGATTCCTCTGCTTTGTAGGCATGCAAACAAGTATGAAGACTCTTCAACACATAATCATTCAGGAACTGAAAGCTATCACTACTTTGTTCCGGAGTGTTTTCTTCTTCACATTAAATATTCCAGTTCATTCCCTGTGTTCCTTTCATGTTAGAGTATTGAGTCCTTTATCATCCTAGTCACATGTCTCTGGATGCATTAATCCATCACTAGGTACTAGTGCAGTATTCCGAATGTGGTTCTACCAACTCGGGAGTTGGACAGAATCATCACCTCCATCATTCTAGAAGTAATATTTCTGTTACGATAAACTGGAATTTAATTTGCCTTTGGGGAGACCACATCTCACTGTTGATTCAGATTGTGCATGAACTCAACTGTCCTAGTCTACTCGGGCCGCTATAACAAAAGACCATAGACTGGGTGGCTTAAACAGCAGTCAAGTATTTCTCCCAGTTGTGAAGGCTGGGAGTCCCAAAAGCAGGGGCTTGTAAGTTCAGTTTCTGCTGGGACAGCCCGCTTCCTGGTCTGTAGACAGCGACTTTCTCCGCTGTGTTCTTACGTGGCCTTGCATCGTCTCCCTTCTACGGGCACTAATCCCATCATGAGGATCCCATCCTCGTGACCTCATTTAAACCTAATTACCTTCCATAGGCCTCACCTTTGGAGTTGGGAATTAGGGTTTCACTCTATGAATTTGGGGAAGACTCAAACATTCAGTCCATAACTTCAACTACACGACCTTTGCCCTTAAATAGGAAATTATCCTGCTGGCTTCCTACCTTTGTTTTTTTTCTGCCCCCAATCATACCTGGCTGAACTACGTCCTTATTTTTATAGTGGGGCCTGATTTCTTAACATCTGATAATTGCTTCTTAATTGGGAAGGAATAAAACGAATGTCTATAGTTCTTCTCTTCATTTGAGTGAAGGGTGGCTCCTTCCAGACTACTTACTCTCTTTCCAACCTACTTTACTTCTATAAATGGGAGGCAAGTGGCTAAAGCAAAGCTACTTTATGGGAATCACAGATACTGCTCTGCATGTATTTCTGACTCTCCCTCCTTTTGGCAGCCTGGTAGGATTGCGAAGCCATATGATGCATTCTGACCAATGAATTGTGAATATGGAAATGATGTGTGTCACTTCCAGACTAAGTGCTTATTTATTTATTTTATTGTATTTTATTATGTTATGTTAGTCACCATACAATACATCATTAGTTTTTGATGTGGTGATCCACGCTTCATTGTTTTCGTATAACACCCAGTGCTCCCTGCAGTACGTGCACGGTTAGCCCAGTAATGGGTATTAAGGAGGGCACGTACTGCAGACTAAGTGTTTAACTGTCAGTTCAAAACACTTCAGACCTCCCTCTCTGGTATGGTGACCAGCAGCATTCAAGATGGTGGCTGTTTATCACTCTGGGTCCCAGAATAAGGTGGCTGGAGCAGAGTTCCCTCCTAAGTCAGGACAGACACAAAGCCTGATTGAGAAATAATCCTTTGTTGTTGTAAGTGGAGGAGATTTGGTAGTTGTTTTTACAATATAGCTTATCTAACTGATACTCAAATTTTCTAGTCACTGATAAATATCACATTAGTCAGCTCTTTGTTTCATGCTTACTATGTGAAACGCACTTGGACTATCACAGCGAGGAAAATAAAAATCTCTGTCCTTGTAGAAATACAGGGTTTGGACATTTGGGGCAATGGCCACACCAGACCAGACTCCTCCAAATACAATGCGGCCGTTGCATAGAACAGAGCACCCTTGGGCTGTCTTCAGATGTATGATGATCACTGAGTAGGTTAGAGAGAGGCCAGGCTGGGAGTAGGAGATCCAGGATTTAAAGTGCTACTTTTGTCACTTACCTACGTGTTACTTTGTGTTGACCACTTTACCTGTCTGAGCCACTATTTCCTTTACCTGTTTGCACTCCTGCTTAGTTTCACTCTCTACGATTCATGCTGGTGGTTGCCCAGACTCTACTTTAAGGCTTTCAGAAACAGGATGCTCACCTCCTCCCAAGGCAGTGTTATGCCTCTGAGCACCTGTGTCTGCTCGATGTTTTTCGTCTGAAGCTGTTCAGCTCCAGAAGCCTGGAAATACAGTGATATTGTTTTTGTTGTGGAACCCCCCCTGCCAAGGTCAGAATTTGCATGTAAATAATTTTTTTACTGAGTTCCTATTCTGTGCCAAGCACGGCCTTGGAATAGACCCTCTGCAGACTAGAGGAGAAGTATCCACGATGGCCCTGAACTTGAAGTTCAGTTAGATAAGAGCGGCGTTTAGATACCCGGGCACAATGTACTGTGCTACATTGTGGGTCAGAGTCAGAGGCAAGGGAGGTGTAGAAGGGATGAGGGTAATCAAGGAAGCCTTCATGGAGGGCAGTGGACTGTGCTCAGCGTGGAAAGATGGTCGGTTCTAGGCAGGTAGAGGGCATCGGGGAGAGCCATATCAGACAGGGAGGACAGCTCCAGGGAAGGCAAAGAGAGGGTGAACTTGGATTGTGAAAACAGAATGGAGTCCCACCTGGGAAGAACAGAGAATGGGAGCATGCACCAGTTTCAGACCAGCCCTGGGTGGATGATTTTTAAAAGAATTCGCAGACACAAATTTTAAAAGATAGAATACCAGCCACCATACTATCTAGGCGTGGAGTAAAAGAGGTCTTAATTTCCTTTCTTATCAGGAAAAAAAAAAAAAGCTTTGCCAATATGGGCCTTTTCCTTTTATCCCAGATTCTCCATTTGTTTACAGCTTTTATTTCATTAACAACAATTACAGTATGAAATTACAGATGTACCTCCCTGGACATTCTTTGCGTTGACGGCGGATTTTGCCATGTCAGTATAAATGGGCCAATTGAGGGCTCTGTGGGAATGCAGGGGGCTTAAGGCTGTCTTTGGGCTGTAACAAGACATTTGGAGAAGGCAAATATGGAAAGGAATACCTTTGTCAAATGGGTTCCATCCTTTATATAAGTGATGGGTTTATTTTGACTTAAAGTGAGAATGGCTTTCCCCAGGGCACATATGGGACATAGACAGTTCAGGCTCATGACACGGACCCAAAAAATGCAAGGAATGACAGTGGGGGTTATGGATATACACACTCAGGCTTCCTCTCCACTGACCTAAATCATTCCATCTCCTCACTCAAGTTAGTTTCTAGTCTCCAAGAAAAATCCTAGGGAAAACAAAACTCATTAATGTTGTATTTGGTTAAAAAGGAAAAAAAAAAGTAAGAAGAAACATGAAAACATAAATGCTGTGTTCAAAATGTGAGTTAGTTGGGGCAAATGAGTTGTTTCCCGCAGTGTAAGAGGAAGTGGTTAATGAACGTATTGAATCCAAGGCAATCATTTTTGAAATGCCAAGGAGGATGGGGGCAGAATCAGAAACAGCAGAAAAATTAATGTGTTATTTTCTGTCAACGGGAAGGGGGAATTTTTGCTAATTACCTTTTAGAAAATTAAGGTTATTAAAAATAATAAGCTGACTTTTCTATAGATCTTAATAGTTTTCAAAACACATTCAGATGCATTATTTCATTTGATTCCCATAACAACCCCAGGAGGAATGCAGAGTGGATTTTTTTAAATCTACATTTTATAAAAGAGAAACCATGATTTTGAAAAGTTAAAGGACTCACTGTAGATTACACAGCTAACAAGCAGCAAAGTCAGGGCTTTAAAACCTCAGTCCTAACTCTGGTCTGGTCACATATAGAGGAAAAGCAAGCCTGTGAGTCAACAGTGGGTTTTATTAAAAGTGACCCACTTACCAGAGGTGGTGTAGCCATGTAGTTTAGTGGGAATGGGCTCACTCTGGAGCAGAAATTGCAAATAGAAGCCTGAAGTCATCATCTAAAAGCAGATGAGCTTGCACAGTTATGGCCCAAACAATATTTATAGTTTTTTTCTTTTTTTTCTTTTTTTTAAAGATTTTATTTATTCATTTGACAGAGAGAGAGACACAGCAAGAGAAGGAACACAAGCAGGGGGAGCGGGAGAGGGAGAAGCAGGCTCCCCGCTGAGCCGGGAGCCTGATGCGGGGCTCGATCCCAGGACACCGGGATCATGACCTGAGCCGAAGGCAGACGCTTAACGACTAAGCCACCCAGGTGCCCCTATAGTTTTTTTCAATTTTTAACAAGATTTAAAAACGAGGACATTTTATAATACAATCTAGCTATCTGACCTCTCTTTTAAAACCAGCATACCTGGTCTCACTGGCCAATGTTTACCCATGACCACAACTAGCAGGAGGTTAGGAGCCACTGTCTCTTTTAGATAGGCATGAGCTCTCTAGTTTGCCACAGTCCCCACCACTCCCTATTGTCCCTTGTCCTGTAGACCAAGGATCTCATCACATTTGTGTCATTGTTTTTTACCTACCCATCTGCATCACTCATTGGATTCTGCCAGCATGTGAATTTGTATCCTCACATCTGGAGGCAGCCTCTGGGCTCTATCACATGGGCAGGTTACTTTCACCCGTAATACTTTCGTTTCTACTTCCTTTCTACAAAAAAGGAATGATAATGTGGCACGCTACTGGATATTTGGGACTTTGTTGTCATTGGTATTTTTTCTTTCAACATTATTTCTTCCATTGGAAGTTCCATCTTATGAAAATGAGGAAACCCACATGTTTTCTAAGCATCCCTCGCATCTGGGGCACAAATGAGGGACCCTTGTCCTCCAATCAAATGGAGATGACCTAAACTTAGACTTGACAGCTCATGACCCAAAGAAACACATGTGTGCCACTTGTCTTGCGAGAGCCACATTTCATCTCTGGGGATAGCCATGGCAGATGTGTCAGTGGTACCATTCACGACCCATCATTGGTATCTTGGCCAAGGAGCTAGGATATGTGTGCCCATTATAGGAAGCATCTGCGCTTCCGCCATTCTCTGGTATGATGTCAGCCATTATCTCTGACTGTGTAACTTCCAAGCCTGGTTCTCTGCCCCTCCAAGAGAAGCTACGAGCCCCTTCCGATCCTGTAGTGCATATCTCTTGCCTATTGGTGCTCAGATCCATTCCCTACCCTTCCCCGATGCTACATGTGTTACACAAGGCAACCGCTATAAGATACATTTCCCAAGCTCCTGTGTCAGCAGGTTTGTAGGGTCTGAAGTTTATGCACTTTGGGGGCACTCTTTTATAAAAATAATTTAAAACTCTTGGGCGCCTGGGTGGCTCAGTTGGTTAAGCGACTGCCTTCGGCTCAGCTCATGATCCTGGAGTCTCTGGATCGAGTCCCGCATCGGGCTCCCTGCTCAGCAGGGAGTCTGCTTCTCCCCCTGACCCTCCCGACTCTCTCCCCTCTCATGTGCTCTCTCTCTCAGTCTCTCTCAAATAAATAAATAAAATCTTTAAAAAAATAATAATAATAATTTAAAACTCTAAATACAAAATTATGTACAAAAGGGAATGTTTGTTTTTAATGAGAAAAAAATCACAACGAATCACAGATCTTAAAAGTTTAGAATGAGAAAACACAGAACAAATAAAAAATCAAAAACCTTAAAAATAAGATCATATTTTGTGTGTTAACTGTTGAGATAGCTCTCTCATACTTTTTTTCCTAGAATTTTTGACTTTATACTCTTTGTTTCTTCCTAGGAAGTAATTTTCTGGAGAAAGAAGCAGAAATGTAATTCTGTCTGTCCTCAGTATGCTGATTGGAATTCACTTTTTTTTATTATTCACAACTCAGAAAATTTTCCATTCTCCGTATTAATGTGGTTAGGTAAATTTTTAGGATTATTTTCAGTTGCAGGCAGGCCTCTGTCAAGTCACTTTCATAGAAGAGCTGTACGATTTTAAGGCAGTTGAAGTTTCTTATGTTGCCCCGAACTGGTTTGTCATTGGCATCCTCGTGGTGAGACATCGGAGGTGAAAGCCAAGAGAAATGGCACGGGGGACACTTATGTTTGACTGTAGGCCATCCTGACACCAGGAACAACATTTTTTACCTATCTGAATGTCTGGTGGGATATTTAAAACTCATGAAAGAGGTGGAAAAATTCTCAGGGGTGGGGGACAGTCTGATGTCTGCAGGCACCCCCAGCCGCTATGTACTAAGTGATACTAGGAACCCTCAGTCCTTATGGCAACCACACCAAACTCAATTCCACACAGAAGTGAGTGAGCCACATACATATGTCCCACTAGACCCCCACTAAATCAGCTTCCCCTAGCCAGCCCTTAAATATAGGCCAGGCCACTCTAACTGGAGAGGAAGTATGGAGAGGGGGTATCAGAGCCCAGAAACAGCAGTCAGAACCATGAGTTATAATGGCGTATTTTCACGTTCTCTGTGTAGAACCATGCACATAAGTTGCTAGGGCCCTCCTAGGGCCTTGTAAGGGGTCTACATAGTGGGAGGCCCTTAAGTGTGGGTCTTGCCAACTTCCCTCTCAACCCACTTCTAGTGTGTTTTGGCCAAAAGGGGGCATTGGTAAGGCCTTTGTTAACACCCTTTCTTCCTCTACCCCTCCAGTCCTAGGAGGGGTGTGTAGTGGCTTCCCTCCTATTAACCTCTGTCACTGCTCTGTTCAGTTTTCTGTTCTTATCAAACATTTGTGAAAAACTACTGTAATAAATTTGTTCTACTGGATCACCTAGAATAGAGTTGTTTTCCTAACTGGGCCCTGATCCCTATTCTTTTTCTGCTTAAAAGAACATGCTCAGAAAATGTTGTCTATTTCTGAATTTGGCCTAAAGATTTTGTATGAATAGATGCTTGTTGTCTTCAGTAAACTTTTTATACGTGGCACCTAGTTGAGCCCACAGGTTAATCTGAGGGCCATTATATCCGTATGTACTTTTTATATTTGTATAATTTCTACTCTGCTTGTTCAGAGATAGAAAGGGTCGTTTTTCTCCATAATTGACAGATACATAAAAGATGACATATAGGATATTAAAAGGAAGCCATAATTGTCAGTGAGCACAATTCAGAACCCCTACAAGCACCAGACGTAATACATATGATAGGACCAAATTACAAAAAAAAAAAAAAAAAAAAAAAGGTACAAAGTGGTATCTGTAAATATTTTAAGCCAAGGAATCTAGTGGGATTAGAACTAGAAATGGAAAATGAAATTTTATTTCATTTGTAAAAGCGTGCCTGGGGGAAATAATGTATAATTCAGATATATCAGTACAAGAGAATACCAGGATAGTGCTGGTACTGAAAGAGGAATGAATCGTACTGACAACAAATTTGGTGCTGTGCTGTAATCAGAGAGTAAGAATTTTTTAGGAGCATAAACTGGACTGTAAATTGATACGGGAACAGTGAATTCGATGTTGGTAGTAACTGGTAAAAAGAAAAGACGCAACAGTACAAATTGCATTACAGAGAACTAGCCAATATGAGAGTGATGAGATTTTGTACTTCTTTGTCTTTTTCTGTATTGGAGACATTCTCATAAACAGGACACATTATTGTAAGGGACAGCAAAAGTTATTCAAACCCTAGAAGGTGAGAAGGAATCCTAGAAAATATCTGGTTGGCCCCTCATTGTACAGATGAAGAAATGAGAAGCAGAGAGAGAAATAGTTCACATCAGGTTAGCCACATTGGCCAAACAGGGCGTCTTTCCCCTCAGAATTTTACTTCTGTAGGAACTGACAACTCTATAAATGTTGACTGAGAGAAAACTCGTAACGAACCGTGAGCATCGATGATTATAAATGGTATAAAAAACACACACACAACATCTTTGCATAGATAGAAAGAATAATGTAATCAATGAAAATATCCTGTTATAAGAGTAGCTACTCTGTCTTCATTGTATCCTTGTTCTTCATTGTATCTTGTATCTTCATTGTATCCTTGTTCTTCATTGTATCCTATTCTTCGTTGTATCCTTCTTAGTGCCTACCTTGTGTCTGGCACAGAGAGGGCATTAAATAGATGTTGCATATTCATTAGCTGGATCATTGGTTGATGAGTGGATAATTCAGTGGTTGGATGAATGGGAGGGAGGGAGGGTGGATGATTGGAAGGATAGATGAGTGACCTTCAAGGAGGAAATTTAATCTGTTCTCTCATTTCCTGAAGAACAACTGACTTTGGCAATTCTGGGCCATGCTTTCTCAGAACGAACACAGCAATAAACATATTTTTTAATAATCCTAAACAGCAAGGACTTCATATCAGGTAAAATAATAAAGACAGTCTCATTTTCATGATCAGTAGACTTGAGATTTCCAAGAGAGGTGCCTAAGAGTGTCAATAGCATGGATAGTAATCATTTGCCTAAAATTACAAATAAGACCTCACTATCTGTGACTAAGTGGAGGAATACCAAATTAGCGAAGAATCTGAATTACAGAGCACAATTTTATTGCTTTTGGAGATCTACAGGCAAATGGAGTAGGCTAATAAAATATTAGCTGGAAGAGATCATTGGGGGAAAACTCTTCATTAATTGATGAGGATGTGTAATTATCATCTCCTATAAGTAAAAGTACACCTCCTACAAACTTCAGGATGCTTTTAGGGAGTTCTCTGTATAAAAACATTTTCCTGGCATCTCTTTCACACTTTTAATGAGATATGGAAACTTTTCTCTTCACGCCACCCAGCCTCTGTCTGAATTTTCACAAGTTTGGGATTAGTGGAAGTATTCTGAATCGGTGATGATTTCCAGGACACCACTATTGTTGGTAACAACAGGCATCCTGTTGAGTGGTTAACTAGAGTTCTGGAACATGCGTTAGTGAGAAAAAGTTTCGTTTGAACATGCTTTCCCCCTGTATGGTTTGTCTGTCTCACTGATTAATTGTGTAATTATTAATCTACTACATCTTATAAACTGACGAACGGAAAATTAGTCTGCCATTTCTTTCCCTCTTTTCTCCTCTGTGTGTAGCTGAGTTCAGTCACCATCAGCACTAAATTCCATTCGGAGTTCACAGCCATCACGATAGCTAGTGCAGTTTTAGGTTAAGCATATTTTATCCATAAATTGCTATATTCGGTTCTCGAGTTATTATTGCAGTTCCTTGGGGTACATTTAAATCCACCTTATTGTAATAGATTATGGAATATAGTGGCTAATGTGTCTAATGTAAAATAAATGACTATAATGATTTATGATGCGACACTTCAATTTTATTGAACATAAGGATCATTGTACTAAAATGGATGGTGTATCGCTGGTTTAGCATAAAATACTGAATAACATATTCAAGAAAATGAATGGCTCGGCCAGTTCATAATATTCTGCCCCTTCAGCTGAGAGGTCTTTAATAAGCAAGAGTGTCATTACACTTGAAAATGTATGTATAGGTAATCCATTATCTAGAACAATGACAGGGATCTGCTCCAGTCCTTATTAAAGAAGGGACTCTTTAGGAGAAAATGCCATTCTTTGGTCTTCCTGAAAGAATGATTTCCACCTAACCACGGGGCAACTATAACAGTGCTTAGCAGAATTGTAAGTGGCCCCCACATTTAAAAATTATCGCCTTAAGACTCTCTCATAACCTGCAAGACAGAGGCGAATTTCAGGAAGGTTTTGATTTTTTTTTCACCATTGTCCCCAGGCGATATCCTTAATGTTTCTGTGTCCATTCGCCAACCTTTTGTTTTAACTCTTGCCAGGCCCATCACTTATAGGTACTCGTGCTGTGTCTTTCCCCTGAACTCCATGTTTGTGTTTGAACACTGAATAAGAAGGTAGATTTAAGAAGACCTGAGTGAGCTGTTAATTCTTATTAACTGTGATATTAAAGATAGTTTTCAGTGATATATTGCAGGCCTGGCAGATAAAAGAAAATTCTTCTGTAAAAGGTAGCGAGTTTAAATTAATGGTAACAGTTCTATCTTCCAAAAAGTGGGGGGCCATAAAGAATAAGGGAAATGACGTGAACGTTTTCTCCCCTTTGTGATCCTGTGATTCTTCCCTCTCAGCCCTGTGATTCTCCTGGAATCCAATGTGATGACATAGATAATTCCCACCAAATTAACTATATCCTCATAGCAACTTCTTAACAGTATCCATCTCTTTCATGGGGAGGATAATTAGCTTTCCTCTTCTGGCATGGCTGTGCTGTTCTTAGGGGTGAGGGAACCTGAATGTTTTGAACCCAACTGCTGCATTCTGGGTAGGACTCTCATAAATTCCCTACCGGTGCTCCCCCTTAGCACATTCTGAGTTTATGCCCATCTTCCATCCCTCAGCCCAGACCAGCTCATCTGACTAGCCAAAACTGAGGCATGGTCAGGTACCACACAAGCCTGTGATTGGGGGTCTTTTCCTTATAGACCAGAGAACTCAGGTCACCGTGATGCCATGCATCCGTGGCAGTTTTGGTTTCCTTCTCCTCAATAGCAGATTTCACCCCTGCCTGAAAAGGCATGGGTCACAATGAGAAATAATGTGACCATGAAGTGAACAGTGGTGTGTGTGGAGTTAAGGAGTTTTACATTCCAGAGCTGAAACATAATGTTGACAGTGGATCCTGCACTCTGTGGATTTCAGGCGTTTATTTGTTCAGGATACACTCTCGGGCCATTTTTTTTTTTAATTATTTTTATTGTTTTGAAAAGGTGACATAGCCTGGAACTAATCACTGCAGAAAGTAACTAGGGATATGTTGATATCCTAAGTGAATTTGGGAGGTCAAAGGCTTGTGGTAAAGCAGTCTATTTCTGGAACACCGTGGATGTTTACTCTGTAATCAACTAAAAATGAAAGTGATAAGGACCATCTTTTT
Organism: Halichoerus grypus; assembly: GCF_964656455.1. Classification (NCBI taxonomy): domain Eukaryota; kingdom Metazoa; phylum Chordata; class Mammalia; order Carnivora; family Phocidae; genus Halichoerus; species Halichoerus grypus. The sequence goes on from NC_135712.1 coordinate 137,793,982, forward strand.
GCTAATGGGAATGTTGCTTTTGGATCTCTTGATACATTAATCTAGAAAAGACCAAGGCCAGGGGTGCTGAGATACTTCTGGCCCCAAAAGGTCTCCTGACCTCTACAACCTGCCCATCCTCCATTCCTAAACCTCAGGATTCTTTTCCATAATAAATTCTATGCTGTCATCGAACATCATCAGGATGTTTTCATAAAGCATATTAGGGCGTTTTCTTTGGTCTTCACACCTTCGCTATTTTCCCTCAAAATATTGTAGTAAATTTAAATGGTTCATAAGGTCTCACCACTGCCGCCTAAGACCTTGTTTTCTCTGCATTATGCACTCACACCAGCTTCAGTTTGAATTCCTGTCTGATCATCTTCAGGAACTGTTCCACAGTATTATGGCTACAGAAAAGGAGCTTACCAGGCCAAAACACACAATCTAAAGATTGGCCATTGAAGGGCCTTCTTGTTCTGACTACATTACCAATGTAGCAACCCCCTACCCCATGTTCCCCATGCCTTCTCCTTCCTGCTGCTTCCTCATACTGCACTACCACCCACCCACCCCCCGCAACAGCCTCTTGCTTTCACGTGTTCATCATGGCAAATGTCTCCTTGATTCTTTCTAAATTCTCATGTCTTACTTCTAGTACCAAGGTAATATTCAGAATCCAGGCTTCCATTTATGTGGGTCCGCTGGTAGAGTTACTGACGTTAACATGTCTTTCAAAGTGCTAAAGGAGCTTTTCCTGCAACCTAGGATTTACATACATATTTTGACCAGAGGTGATATTTGGCTTCTTTCCCAGTGAATTCATCCAACTATTTCTTCTTTCAGTCTTGAGTCACATATTAAGAACCCAGGTAAACCCTAGATGTTCTTCACTTAATCCCTTCAAAATACTTTGATAATTATAGAACAGAGGCTTTTGCCTGGGAAATACTGAGGTATCCACCCATCATTGATATTTAAAAGTATTTTTTTTGTTTAATCTATAGCCTCCTTCAAATAATAAGCTGTATAAACCCATCAAAGGAGCTCTGGGTTTCTCTTTGGGAGCTCTGTTTTTCTAAATATTCTAGTGTCTGCGTGGTAATCTGTCTTCAGTGTAACAGGCAGACCCTGTTCTTGAGTCGGTGGGCTCAATGTTATCAAGTCCTAACTTCTCCCCAGAAGGAGCTGAGTTCAGTGAGATACCTTCCAGACAAAAAAAAAAAAAAAGTTGTTTGGGGAGTTTGTGGAGGCAGGCAGTTGGACGATGGGTGCTACCTTGATGTAATGGTTCTTAAGCTCATCTGGAAAAACGAAAAGATGATCAAGGTGAAAAGAAAAAAGTTTGTAAAAAGAGACAAAGAAGAGAAGACTTTCTTTCCATGTAATAATGTACATTATAAGCAGTGGCAGTTAAAACAGTGAGCTAGTGGTGTGGGATAGCAAGATGGGTGGAACAGCACTGAGTCTAGAGTGGTCCCGAAGACATAGGAAAAGTCAGTACATGAGGTGGTCATTCAGATGGTGCATTGGTGTATTATTTAATATGTGTTGGAGGAGAAATAAGGCAAGCTTTCTCCTTCATTCCTTCCACCCAAAATAAACTTCAGGTAACTCACAGAGGGTTAAATGATTGTAATGGAAAAAAAATAAAGTTCATACACAAAGTTCTAAAGGAAATCATAGGCGTACTTTATGCTAAAGAAGAGAAGACCTTGGGCGCCTGGGTGGCTCAGTTGGTTAAGCGACTGCCTTCGGCTCAGGTCATGATCCTGGAGTCCCGGGATCGAGTCCCGCATCGGGCTCCCTGCTCAGCAGGGAGTCTGCTTCTCCCTCTGACCCTCCCCCCTCTCATGTGCTCTCTCTCTCTCCTCTCATCCTCTCTCAAATAAATAAAATCTTTAAAAAAAAAAAAAAAAAAAAAGAGAAGACCTTTCTGGGAGTGACAGGAAATGCACGAGCTATAAAATAAAATATTGATGTATCTGACTACAAAACAAAATCGGCTCTCACCAAAAGGCAAACAATAAGCTAGTGTAAGGTATTTGCAATACATACTTCAAAGATTTTACTGAGCAAAATAATTCATTTATATATGAATATACATATGCACATAGAGACACACCCATGTGTAAATATACATATGAATACACATTTTAATTTCTCCAAATAGATTCATGATATGTATGTGCTTTGGGAAGGTACACACCAAATGTTTTACCATGCTTTTGGGGATAATCTTTTATTTAATATAATTTTGTAATCTTATTCTTCTAATAGTGCAAGCATGTATTATTTTTAAAACAAAATGAAAACCTTTGTTGATACTGTGTTTAACTTTAAATGACCCATAAATCAGTGGTTCTTACTCCTTTTGGCGACAAAGACTCCTTTAAGAATCAGATGAAAGCTATGGGTTCCGTTCCCTGACAAGGCACAGAAGTGTGGCTACTCCAAATGCCGCCTGAGTTATGAATCCCTGCTCTAAGTAGTTCTCCTAAAGTGAGTTAGTCACAGTTAGAATTGCTGCATAACTACACCCAAACACAGTGGCTTAAAACATGGACCATGATTCTGTGGATCGGAAATTCAGGCAGGTTGCAGCCGGGTACAGCTTGTCTCTGCTTCAGGTGAGGCTGTCCATGTATAACAGGTTGTCTGTGAGGATCCACTAAGGACTCGCTTATTGTCTGGGGCCTTGGTCCTATCTGTCACCTGAGGTGCTTCAGCGCTCCTCCACGTAGCCTCTGTCCAGCAGAGTCCTGAGAGCTAGACACATGGAGGCATGGGGCAGAAACAGAAGCCTCATGATCTTTGGAGACCTTGACCTGGCTGTCATACAGCATCATTTTCACCACATCTGTTAGCCAGAGCAAGCCACAGGGCCAGCCCGGATGCAAGGTGGGGGCAGTTAGACTCACAGTCTCTTTGCAGGGAGGGATGGCATAGTCATCCTGCAAAAGGACTCATGAGGTGGGGTTGGGATTGCTGTGACCATTTTTGGAAAATCAGCTCCCACAGTTTGACTCTGAAAATGTGGTACTTTTAGCCAACATAGGAATTTGTCCATCTGTGACTGAACATTCATATTCAACAAAAGTAATCTAGGAGTGATTGTAAACTTATAACGGTTATCTACTCAATTTAAATACCCAAGGGCTTTGTTGTTGTTGCTGTTTGTTGGTTGGGTTTGTTTCTGTTTTTGTTTGCAACTTATTCAAAATTGCCCCATGTATGGAATAGAAAAATAGATGCCATAAGTTTAGCTACTATATTGTCTTTCATCCATTTTGATATAAAGATATTTGCCCGTAACATGAAAAGCTCTAGTCTGGAAACTCTTCAGAAAAGTCATACTCTCCTGGATAATGAGAGCTCATGGATTTTGGTGCTGGATCTTTAGGGCCACAACAAGGGGAAGAACTGGGGGGAAAAAAACACGAGCCATGGCCCTAGAATGGATTAATGTGGTGAAAAGACATAAAAATTAAGGTTAATTTATGACCCCAAAGCCCAAGAGAATTTCCAGTTAAATGTGATAAGTTCAATCACAAGTTTATCTCCCTTCTAAAACATCAGTCAGACGCTAGGACTTCACTTTTCAATGACAACAGATAATCAAGAATCACTGGGCATATGAGGAAAGCTTCTGATGTAGAAGAGGCCCCAGAGTAAACAAACAAAAGAGGAACTTGAGGAAAACAGATAATCAAGGAAACAGAAGAAAACAATGAAAATTCCTAATTTGCAGTCTCTGATAAATTTGAAGCTATTTTAATAAAGATCAGGAAGCTGAAAAGAAGAAACAAGGAAGAGCTCTTGGAAATAAAAGTAAAATCACTAGGGGTGCCTGGGTAGCTCAGTCGTTAAGCGTCTGCCTTTGGCTCAGGTCATGATCCCAGGGTCCTGGGATCGAGCCCCACATCAGGCCCCCTGCTCCGCGGGAAGCCTGCTTCTCCCTCTCCCACTTCCCCTGCTTGTGTTCCCTCTCTCGCTGTGTCTCTCTCTGTCAGGTAAATAAATAAAATCTTTAAAAAAAAAAAAAAAGTAAAATCACTAAAGTGAGAAAAGATGTCAAATGCAAATTTTCTCATGGTCTCAGCTGTGGCTAAATTCAAGATCAGCAGATTCCAGATCACCTTTTTAGTCCCCAACAAGAGAATGTGAGATGGTTTTTCATTCCTTATCATCACCCACCTTAAGCATATGTGAGAGAAGGTGAGACTTATGGAGGAAGGGCAAGAGTGAGGATTTCTTGGGAGAGAGATGGTGTCTTCTTTCTTGCTCATTTCCCGCTGGGGGAAAGGAAACTAACTTTTAGAGAAACATCAGAGCTGTTGCCACATGTCTCCCTAAAATGCGGGAGGACAGAGTGATTGGTACCTCACTGCCCCAACAGGAGAACAGGGAGAAAGGGCCGCAATGAGAACACACTCCATCCCACCGGTGCTTGAACAAATCTTTGTGCTTCCCGTGGGTCATGTGGGGAAACTCTAGAAAGGAGCAGAAATGGAGTCATCCTGAAAGGGACCCCTAGATGGGCAAGATGTCCCCAATTGTCTACTGAAACAGTTACTTGATTGAGACTATTTTTAACACCTGGAAGAGGCCCAAGTTTCTTTCAAAGGCAGGAAGAAAATATTCAAGATAATATGGTTGGCAGAGTATGGTATTAAAAAATAATGCCCTGATTTCCTGATTTCAGCCTAGCAAGTCCAACTTTTTTTCAACAAAGTAGTTACATTTGTGGTCTTGCCATCCTTTAGCATGTCCTTAGAGGATCAGTAGCTCCTGCTGTTGACCCCTGGAGTCTCTCCTAAAAGTCTGAGGCAATCTGAAAGTCACAACATCCTCTAATAGGAATGAAAATAATAGGTAGGCTAAATGAGAATATCAGGACATTTTCAAAAAATGTAGAATAAAAAGACAAAGGGATTGTAAAATAAGAGGGAGGAAAAAAAAGAGTTAAGTCAACCCAGAAGTTTTAACATTTGACTATTAAGAACTCCAGAAAGATAAAAGAGAACAAGTGGGTGGGAGGGGAATAAAAAAGAAAGTTTCCAAGATCTGAAGGACATGAAGTTTCAGACTGAAAGGACACAACAAATGCTTAGGTACAGAAATTGAAAAATCAATAAATACAAAGATCCACACCAAGGAACACTACTGGGATATTTTAAAATAACACATAAAAGAAGACTCGGACAGCACTCAAAAAATGGAAAAAAGTCATACTGAAAGTAATTGGAATCAGAAAGGCATCAGATTTTTTAGTAGACACATTAGAAGAGAGAAAAACATAAAAGCAGTATTTTTTATAATTCTGATTGGAGAAGGTTTTCAACCTAGAATTCTACACCTGCCTAAACTTTTTATCCAGTGCAAGCATAGAGTAAAGACATCTTCAGCTATGCACGGTCTCAGAATATTTCCCCTGCACACTTTCCCGATGTTATCCTCAGGATTTGACTTTAGCCAAAGGAGGCACTTAGCTCCAAAATAGAAAGGATCCATGAAATAGAGTATCCAACACAGGAAATCAGAAATATAAAGCAATATCTAGACAGTGGGAAAGATAAGGTACCAAATGACAAACTGCACGCTTAGTCTGGAGAGAAAGGGGTTCAAGCTAGATCAAGAGAATGAAGTGCTCTGGGAAGGAGTTCTCCAAAGAGGATGTGAAAAGGAGTTGATATATTATCTGGTCTATAAGACTATTGGAAAATAATACTTATAATGGGACATTTAAAAGAAAATTAAGGATATGTAGAAAACTAAGCAAATTTTTAAAAAGAAGTAATTATGAACTCATTTGTACAAGAAATGAAAAAGAATCCTAGTATACTACTTGCCTCTGTAGTAAATAATAGTACTAAAAACGCTATTGATTTCACAAAACTTTATTAGAAACTATAATTATTCTGATATATCATTATAAATATACACTTAAAATGGAATGAGGAGAATGATGTAAAAGCTAGATCTTCATGTCTCATAAAGAATATCAGTATATAAAGTATAAAATTGATATACTAAGAAATATTAATATAGGGAATTTGGCAGTCTGGACACCAGAATAAATTGCTTAAAAGAGATTTAAGGGAAAGAGATGGGAGTTCAGGGTATGGGGAGGGAGGGGTTACATGTTATATTTCTTTTGTCACTGTTTTATTTTTTTTAACATACACTGTTGTTTTAATATGTTTTAACATACACTTTGGCAAAGAAATTAGAAGGAAACACAGAGAAGGATATCCAACATGGATTGATTCGATTCCATCATTCAATATTATTTGTTGGTCTTCTTTTTTCAAATGAGTGTGAGTTGTGGAGGGTGTAAAGATGAGACACCGCCATCTTCCCTGTGGGGGTTTGGCAGAGAGAGGGAGGAAGATAGAGGATTGGTGTAGTGAATGAAGAACACCGGCTGAGTCTAGGCTCCACCCGTACTTGGGAGCCAACTCCGAGCAACCTTTGTGCCTGTTTCCTCATCTGTATATGAGAATGGTAATAGAACAAACCCACTGTGTAGGTTTGTTGGGAGGATTAAGTGAGCAGATACAGAGAGTGCTTTGGTACTTAGCACATGGTAAATGCTCAGTAAGCAGCAGTTATCACTGGAACTTAGCTAGTAACGTACACATCATGAAATGGTAAGTGCAGTGCTAGAAGGCCACCCAAAATGCTTAGGAAACCAAGCCCATGGATTTTTAAAAATAATTCCCTGATAAAGATAATTGTTAGTTCCAGGGCCCTGATTGTGAAATGAAGAGCTTTGCAAAAGCAATCCCCCATTTTGACAGATTTCCGGAACCCAGCGTGTCTGTGTATATTTGCTTGGCCTCTGTATCCAGCATTTTGCACGTCAGGCTGGGTTTGGCACTTCCTTACCTTCCCTTGGCTCCACTGGGTCCATCAGGGCCGTTGCCTCTTAAGGTTTCTGCCCCAGCATAACTGCTAACGGCATTCATCCCATCTTCTGGCTGTCAACTGAAAGGCCACCGAGAGTTTACTTCCGCAGAGGAGCCCTGCTGAAGAAGAGATAACCCAGCCAAATAGCCAGAATCCCACATGTTTACTTTTTACAAGGGCAGACAAGCAAATACTGAGCCTGTGCTTCTGAGGTCCTTATCTATATGTTCTCTGCTATATTCTTTTCTTGAACTGATTTTGTCACTGATGGAACCACAGAACAGACCAGAGGAAAGCACCATAGAGAGTGTGATGCATCCAAATAGAGGAATTTTGTTGGAGTATATAGTAATATAGCCATTCATAAACTTTCAGAGTCAAGTCAATAAATCATTTATTTGATGATTAACCAATAAACAGATTTTTAAAAATATGCCAAACACGCTGTAACCTTAGGAGGAAAATAGGGAAGAAAATTATGTATTCCATATGATCTTATCTCTGTAAGAAGAAGAGGGAAAAAAACAACTGGAAGGAAATAAACCAAAATGTTAAGAGAGGTCATTCTGAGTTCAAAGATTATGAATAGTTTTTATTTCCTTCCTTATTCCTTTTCTTTTCTTTCTTGTTTTTATTTAGAAAGTCTATTATTTTATCAGGAAAAAAATATATATGATTTAAAAATAAGTAGTAATAGCCCCAAGATAAATAACACAAATTTAATTCCACAAATACTTGAGTACTTATTTTCTAATATGCTGCTAGATGCTTTTAGAATTCAGTACACTTTGGTAATGAAATTTATTTTATTCACTTAGTATTTAGTTTAATGGTATCTTATTTTTGCCATTTTGCTCAGATTTTAAACCTTTTGCAGGCAAGAACCAACTGTTAGACTTCTCTGTAACACAGTGCCTGGGTCAGTTCTCTTCTGATATCAAGCACTTATAAATACCCCAGCCTTGGAGAAGGAAGGAGTATGATGTTCCCACCAACTACAGATACTTAGACCAAATTCTCAACAATGACATGAACCATTGGAATATGGCCGCCTCTCTCATTACTTAGAACTTCACTGAACTGTTCCTAAGTTTAGTGCCAATTACCTAAAGGTTAATGTGCTGAACAATACCAGGAGAATTAGGGTTTTCCCAAGAAATGGTCTGTGGCACATTATGTTCAGGATGAGAGAGTGTGATTGCTCACTTGGGAGCCCCAGAGTGTCCTGTGGTGCTTCTCTCCAAGTAGTGTCCTACCCTGTGAGGCTTAAAGGGAGGAAATCAAAATGATAGGGAAGTAAAGGAAGCTGGGCAGAGTATGTACATATCCTTAGGAACTATTTGCAACTCCCCATGGATGCAGTGATGAACACCCCCCTACCCTCATGGAAATTACATTCTGATAGGGAAGCTCCAGTAGATCCCAGTCTGTTGGAAAGGGATACCGTTGACAAGCGAGACTGTGTGAAAAGAGAGAGCTTTGGAGTTGGGTGCTAAAGAGAAGAGGCAGGAACTGGAAATGCATATTTTGTTCTCTTTTGTAGTTAGTATTCAGTTTGGTTATGTCAACCACTATCACCACCATCCCGCACCCTAGTCTCCCCCACACAAAAAAAGAAAAAAATCAGAACAGGTTCACTATAGAATTGTATGGGAAATCATTCCATGTACCAACAGTAATAAATCATTTTTTTTAGGAACATGATTCTCCAATTCAGGATCCTAACCATCACCACTGTAGCTATTTTAGGAAGCTTTTCATTCTTCAGAGAGAACTTACAGCAGTTATTTGAAAAGTTCCTCTAAGCTGACAGAAGGCCAAATCTCAAGGGGCTTTAGCAAGAGGAACAATCAATCTCATCTCCTTCACTTGCACTTTGTTCAGTCTGCTCCAGAAACTGGATTTCTTGATGTGACTTGGACACATCAGGATCCTTCCCACCTCAAAGCTTTTGCTGTTATTGTCCTCTGTGCTTGGAAAAAGCTTCCATTGAATATTTACTACTCTTTCCTGGTCACATTTTTCAGTTTCTTGTTCAGAGGACTTCCCTGACCACACTAACTACGATGTCCCCAAACACGCTTTATCCTGCTTAATTTGTCTTTAGAGTACTTATTCTTTCCTGAAATTATAAGTATTTATTTGCTTATTTATTAATCTGGTTTTTCCCTGAGAATGTAATTTCCTTAAGTATAGATTTCTTGTTTGTCCTTTTCCCTGCTACATCCCCAGAGCCTAAAAGAGTAGATGATGCAGTGGATAGTCAATAAATATTTGTTGAATGAATAAATGGATTGATTTAATTGAATTGAGTTTTCCTAGAGGTAAAATTGAAAGCTCAAGAAAATGAGATCTAAAAATTGTAAGTTACCTCTACAAATAATTAACAGTATATCCTTCACTGAATCATAGGCTTTAAGAATAAAATCACCACTATTGAGCACCCCAAAGCACACAGGAGTAAGGAAAGTACCAAAACATTAAAGTTTCCTTGGGCTTACTTGCTATATTTTGGTCATATAAGATGACATGACCTGTAATTTCCAAACCCACTCAACTTTGAGAGTTGCAGGAGGCATCCAATGGGAGAACTAGAGATAGCATCTAGAGGCTATGTTTACCAAGGGAATACTCTGGTCTAAAGGTCCCCTGGCTATTGTCACACTGTTTGTTTTTCCTGATTGGAATGTGTGGCGCTATTTGGGGGTGGGCTAGTGTCTAAATTGAATGGGTGAAGAGAAACAGAAAGACCTTCTCTTTGCCACCTTTGTAGAAAGGCGGCTAGGAATATATGTACTGAATTACCTGCTGTCGATTATTGATGGCTTTGGCTGGAGTCGTTTACCCTCTCTAGTTACTTTGACATATGGCCCAAAAGGCAGCTGTCAGCCTGCCTTGTTCTTCACCAATCCCTTATCCATAGGAAAGTTCTTAGGAAAAACTCAACAAACTGAACTCACCCTTAGGAGCTTCTGTGGATTTTTGGAGAACTCAGGACAACCTGATTATCCCTAAGAGGATAAGTCAGTCATCTATTCATTCATTTAAGTTCATCCAGGAAAGTAAGGCTGACGTTCAGCCGTTTGCAGTAGTACATCTGTTCTGGTTATTACAATAAATATTTGTGTACCACATGGTAAATAGCCATTATTAACCTGAGCAGCCCCCTCTCCCAACCAGAGTCACCTGGATTTTCCCACAAGAATCCCTCACTAGACCTTCCCCAAATCACCACTAAAAGGTGATTGCCTCACAGCAGGGAGCCTTCTGGAACAGGTCTGTGAGAAAATAGCTGGGGTCTGTTCTGAGTAGCAGCACCCATTACCTTTCATATGATAAATATTTGAATATCTCCCTGCCCAACACTGTAAGGAATGAAACCTTCCTTTGAAAGTTCTATGTCCTTTACTTCGTAACAATCCAAGCATAGCTTAACAGAGATGGAGCTCATGAAATCTGAAAATATTAAGTGGTTTCAAAACATCCTAAAGGAGAAGTCTCCCAGGATCTATTTCAGTTGCCTTGCCTTACCAAAACAAACCTCACACCCTTTGCCTAATTTGAGAGCATTTCCAAAGGAAGGACATTATGGTTTTACCATGTACACCCACGAGTACATGAGCTCTCTTTCTCTCTCTCCATTCCTGCATTTGCTGCCATGGCTGGGATAGATGAGTATTACATTCCCAGGCTCCATTGTGGCACTTCCAGAGAAGGTCTGAGGACTGGATCCAGCTAATAACATATATTGTGATGCTTGGCCACCTGTTCGTCTTCTGGAAAAGAACTTTGTCCTCAGTAGTTTCCACATAACACTGCTTGAATCTCACATAACTCTGGCAAGTTTCTATACCATGCTTTAGACAGTGTCTCAGAAATAAATTAATGAGAGCCCCACTGTGGAGATGACCAGCAGCTTCAGGCCTGCAGGAGGTCCTGAGTAGGTTTAAAGGCTCTTGCACAGGCATATGAAAAACAAGACCCCAGCCTACTAACCATCAGGAAGGAACACATAGAGCAAGACCGAACACTTGGGACCGAATGTCATTGATATTAAAGTACAGCTACCTGCTGACATTTTTCTTCCTCTGGAGAAGAGTGTAGGGGGTGGGTGCTGATCTCCCTACTCATTAGGCTAGGCTGATTCCAAAGGACCGTGAAGGGCCAACGGAAGGAAAAGGGGCCAGGGTGGGGAGGGGGCGGACTTTCACGTACTGCTGTAGCTACCTCATTGTGCTATATTAACAATATTCATTCCTGTAGGGAGTTCCTTTGGTGAGTTGCTTTCACCTCCATGGAATAAAAGTTTAACCTCCCAATACCTGGACTCCTAGATCTAACCATCCCTCTATTTTGAGTACTGTTTTCTTCAAAACTTCCAGTCCATTCTTCACTGCACAAGGGATGAGGCATCAGCATCAAGCTCCTTTCTGTAGGAAAAAGAAATAGAAATGCACGTTCATATCAGTCCTCGTGCCTCCAATTTTATTTTATAAGCAGCCTAGACATGTAAATCAATGTGTGGTGCTGACCAAAACAAAACATGACTTAGAAAGCAAGAAAAGTACTTTATTTTTCATGTAAAGTATATGGCTCCTCAAAGCAGGAAAGCAATACTTTGCCTCCCTTCAACCTTCCCATCCTTAGTAATCAGATTTGGCTAGACAGGTGATAAACAAGATTTTAGGGGGAGGCTCTGTCTTGGGGAGAAGACACAAAAAGGAAGTAGATCAAAATCCTAGTGAGGGCGACTCTTGATTTCTGCTCAGGTCATGATCATAGCATCATGAGATCGAGCCCCATGTCAGGCTCCCGCTCAGCGGGGAGTCTGCTTGAGATTCTCTCTCCCCTGCCCCTCCTCCTTGCGTGCTCCTCCGCATCCCCATGCACGTGTGCTCTCTATCAAAAAAATAAAAATAAATCCTTAAAAAAAAAAAAAGCCTAGCAGGGAATTTTAGGAGAGCTCTCACTTTGGGGAAGTTATCAACCAAATGTGAAGCAAATGAAAACCAAGTGTCAGTTGGTTCAGCAAATAATTATGAAGAACCAAGCCTACTGGAATTGCCACTTTGGTTGCAGGTTGTCTGAGCACGTGTAAAATCATTGTCATTAATCATTTAATATCAGAATTATCATCCATCCTATCTTCTGATATTCTCTCTATAACATCAGAGGTGCTGAATTGTGAACTAAACAGGCATGGCCCTTGCCTCTCAATCTGTTTTCATTTGAAAGAACATGAGGACAACAGAAACTAATGGATTAAACACGAAAGGTTTGCCTCTACAACTCAATTAGTTTTGTACCTGAGTGAATTAAGAGAAGGTGTTCTCGGAGATCACAGCTCTTTCATATTGATCCTGTAGCATCTGGAACAGTGCCTGGTACGAAGCAGGCCCTTGGTGTCTGTCTGTGCAGTGGTCAAAAGAAAGGAATAAGTACACGGGGTATCCATAAAATCTGGAAACATAGGTGAATATGCACAATGTCCTCAAGAACATCTTCCATCTGTGAAAAAGTGAAATACCATTATGTTTTCAGACTTCATGGGTATGCTGTAGTTTGCGGGAAAGAATCATAGGACTTAATACTTATTCAGGGTATAGACAGAGGGAATTGAGCACCAGTTTTCCAATTATTCAACAAACACTTTGAGAAGAAGCGATTTTTTTAAGGCTCTTTGAATAAAGCAAGAGGGATTTGAAATTTTATCAAGGGAAGAGGTTTGGCAGAAAGGTGAACACAAATTGTTCGCTTCTCCCTTTTGGTGTGATTGAGTCTCCCATTTACCTTTCAAATCTTTGTGTCTTTGTTTAAATCAGTGGGTTCTGGACTGGGGACAGTTTTGCCCCCTCCCCCCACGGGGAATATTCGTCAAAGTCTAGAACTATTTTTGGTTGTCACCAGTGGGAGAGGAGAGCCATTAACATTTAGTGGGTAGAGGCCAAGGATGACGCTAGATACCCTACAATGCACGGGACAGCCCCTCACAACAAAATATCATCCAGCACAAAGGGTCAGTAGTGCCAAGGCTTAGAAACTGCAGTTTTCATGTACTTTCATGCAGCTCTCTGGGAGAGCTTTACCTGACGAACCTCAAACTATGCTAACTTCCTGTGATGTCTGCATTTCACGATTTACTTTCCTTCTGTAGTATTTATCACAGTTGTAGTTAAATACATCCTATTTGTTCTTCTGTTAAAACCCCAGCCTCCCAGAAAAAGAAATTGTGTGTATCTCATTCACCACCACATCATAGAGTCTCTCACAACGCTGGGCCCATAGTGCGACCTCAATAAACATGTGTTGAATAAATAAATCCACAAATGGCTAATAGAAAATAATCACAAAAGGCAGCCCCGTTAAGTAGAGTTGTAGTTGTAGCAATCACCTGAAGTTTGTCAGATGGTCCTGGATTTCTCCTCTGTTTCACTTCAAGAAAGCGATGAGTTTATCTGTGGTGTCAGGGGAAGGGAGAACTAATCATCAAACTCCCCTGTGTACACACTTTTAATTTACAGACTTACCGCAGTATTTCAGCAGTTTAGTTCTTTGTCAGTAAAGGAACTGGGATATCAACCATGACAAAAAATCTTTGGAAGTTGAACGAGGATTGATCTTGTGGCAAAAGCTCTTCACGGGCTGCCACAGTACCCATTCAGGCTCACTTTCTCATTCTCTCTTGCAGCCAGGTGACATGGGGCTTGTCAGTGGGATAAAGGGGAGATGTGTTAAGACAGAATTTCTGGAAGAGCCTTTGTTTTCCTCACGAAAGGGAGAGGCAAAACTGGCACCAGACTTCTTTCTCCTGATTGGAACCAAGAGTGCGATGCCTACCCTGGGACTAGTTGTTCAGTGAGAAAATTTACCCAGCTTTGTTTAAGCCTCAGTAGTTAGGTTTTCTCTTACCTGCAACTAAACACAGTCTGACCTGATGAGAGATTCTTTTGCCTTGGCAACCGATCTTTCTCTGTGGTCTATTTAATGATGCAAGAACAGAAACAAAGATGGTAGCCATCATGGTTTGGCCTGGGCTTAAATCTCATTGAAAGCATGAAGTAAACAAAAGAATCTGAGGTGAAAGATTGTGACATTGAAAGATGAATGGAGGAGTCCAGTCTCTAGTATAGTGAGTACAGCAAAGAGATTTAAGAGGGAAAATAATCACATACTTACAATACAGAGTGTACCTGGCTGACTTCCCACTTACATTTGGCAGACCTTTTTTGTTGTTGTTGTGAGTGGGTGAATAGATGAGAATTTCAGATGCAGATTTAAAGGTTCTGCATGGAAGGGAAGACCTTAGAATAAAGCAGCTTTCCTACAAATTTTTGTGGATCCAGGCTTCAGAATACTTCTACCTCCTTCTTCTCCTCTATTTTTCTCCACTAGACTGAGAATCTTGGAGATGGGGACCAAGACCAAGATGTCTTCTTGATCTCGATTTCTCTGTCCCAGGAGAGTGCCATTCCTACAGGCCATTCTCAGTCAATACTCTCTCAACAGAACACTTAGTTTTCTTCCCTTTGGTCTTTAAAGTGTGCAATTCTAAAATGAAGAGACAAAGTCTGGAGGAGGAGACAGATTTCATTTTTTTCTCTTATCTCTTGTTTTTTAATCGCAACCAATGGTTCCTATAGTTTGAAGAGAAGGGTTAGGGAAAATCCTGAAGGGGAAAAATAATTTATTCAAAAAAAGAGTATTTTGAAAAGGAAATTTTCCCGAATTATATTCCTCGGAACCCAGTGCTTTAAATAAATGAGTAAATGCATTTTTTTTTAGGTAATATGGAGTCTAATGGTTACTGCTTTTGATATGTCAGCAGGTGCTGTGTCTTTCCAAGTGGTATGAGGTTTGCTACTGTTCAAATCCCTCTTTATAGAACCCAAAAAGGGTTCCAGGACAAGAAAATCATGAAATAATGATTACCCAATCACTTGCTCACTTGTGGCGAAGTTTGGGAACTGCTGCTTTACATCATGAGGATAATAAAGGAGTGTACAGAAGGAAGGGCTAAATGAATAGAACAGGGAAATTCAAGCAGAGAAACACAGATGTTATGAAAGGCAAGTTTGAGTTTCATTCTTGCCATGACAGTTTCTAAATGTGTAGCTTAGCATGAAGACGAAAGAAAGGATGTTGGCAGAAGTTTTAAGCCAAGAATCAGGAACCTGGCAATATATTCCAGACACTTCCTCTGAGTAACTTGGATCACCTCTCTAAATGGATTGCCTCAAGGATAATGGGATAATAAAATCCTTCATTTCTTCTTTTACCTTCTCATATTTGAAATGAAGCTCAACTTGGTGGAGAACTTTTGATTTAGTTAAAGAAGAATCAAATAACATAAATGAAAAGACTTGCTCCTTTGTGAAAAAGTTATGTTTATTAATTTTTGTCTGAGTTTCTGAGAATCTTGGGCAAGTTTCCATGTTAACAAATCAGGAACTGTTAACTTCTGAGCAATGTCTATGGGAGAGAGACTTGCAAGTGGTTGGGTCAATTAGCAAATAAATGAAATAACTTACCATAGTAGGGTATATGTAATGTGCACTGTCAAAGTAGTAAACTGAGTCAGGAGTGGGCCTACAATTGTGTTTCAGAAGTATTGAGTTTGATACTTGGTGGCGACTTTTAAAGTTCAAGTAAACAAGCACGTGGTTTTTCCTTTTGACTGAGTTTGAAAGCTCTAAGATGGGAACCCAGAAGCCATAAACATTTATACAGCTTGGCAAGCTCTTCATTATGTAAATACTTTGTGAAAACAACTTTGGTCCATAAAGTATTAATGCCATTTGGTAAAAATCAGTTTTTGCTTGGTGTGTCTTTTGAAGCTAGTGTGACTCCTCGTTATTCTATATGACTATAAAAGCTTTTTGGAATCAAATCCTAATCCCAACATGTTTTTCTTGTTCATTTAAACCCTTTATACACATGTGGGAGCCAGAGAGAGTAGAAAGCTTTTGAGGGATTAAGGTTAAATTGTTTGTCATTCTCATGCACGCGCTCTGAAAGGTATTTGCCATGTTTGTGTTTGTAAGTTAGGATATACATTTGTGTTTTGAAGAATTTTCTTTTTCCTTTTATGCTTATTTTTTTGGTTTGCAAACATAGACCATCTTAATATGGGAGAGCCAACATGCTGAAGTTTGGTTGTTTGTCTTACCACCTTGTAAAAATGTCTGTGGGTGTTGATTTGCTAGGTTAGTCCCTGATTCAAGCTTCCAAAGTGAAGTTTTCTCAACCCAAAACCAATAGTAGTAATACCCCCAAGGAGCAGAAAAAGCCTAAACAAACAGACCTCACCAAAGCTCCTTGTTTAGAGCTGTTAAGAGTCAAATTTCGCCTCTGGAATATTTTTGTTGTTGTTGTCTTTATCATGAAAAAGAAGCAACTGAGGCTGCTGAGCAGAAATTCATAGTACTTTCTGCCCACGTCCAGTAGCCATAAGATTGACAGATGAGGTTGAGCTACTTAAAATTCTATCAAAGGATTAAAATTTAAATGGACTCAGGACAAACTTCATAAGATTTTTGTCTTTTGGTGTAGCTGCAGATTGAAGCAAATGAGCATTTGTTCCTCAAAAGGTGATCCTGTGTGAAATGAACTGTATCAGTTAGCTTTTGCTATAAAAGGAATATCTCCAAAACCTGTAGCTTACAAAAAACCCCACCATTTAATTTGTTCATGATTCTAGAAGTCTACATTTTGGGGTGGACTCAGATGAGTGGTTCTTCTGATCTGGGTGGGCTTGTCTGATCTTCGTTAGGTGTTTGCTCATGCATAAGTGGCCAGGTGCTGGGTTAGTTGTGGATGGTCTGGTCTAGGATGGCCAAAGCCAGGACAGCTGAGGCCTTTCGCCCTGTGGTCTCTCAGCCTGGTCCTTTTTCAGATAAAAATTCCATACCTTTTTCATTTATATATAATCTGTCCCTGTCTCTCAATTCTTTTTCTCATGTCCTTAATCGTATTAGAATATCCCCAAGGGCAACATCCTCTAGCCTGGTCGCCTAAATTTTCTTGAGACAGGGAGTGAAGAGAAAGGCAACATTTCTTCTGATTTATTTTCAAAAAAGTTTTAGAGTTATTTGTGGGTTGTTTTGTCTGTTTATTTGTTTTTTTGGTCATCAGCCCCAAATGCTTTCAGGCAGGATCCACAATCCAAACAAAACTAATTGATTAATTAGATGGTCAAGCGGTTAAAAACTGATAGCTAAATGAATTAGCATTAGTACTGAATTTATTGCTTTTTATTTCTACTTCCCATTTCCTGTGTGTCTCAGAGAAGCTCACCAGTCCGTGACAACATTGCCCTTAGAAACTTCATCCCATGCCCATCCCATCCCATCCCATGGGACACCACTTATAAACTCTGCAGCCACTGCAGAATGTGCCCTAGCTGTCCCTCACCAATTAATCAGGAAGCTTGAAGTGACTGATTGCAGCCTCCATCAACACAGGATGTTTTGACACAGCTGTTTGGACAAGGCTGTTTGAGGTCCCCTACAAGGCTTGCTGGCATTTGGAAGGGGACATGGCCCAAGGGTGAAGGTTTGAAAGCAGTCACTCATCTCTCATCCAACAGTCAATATTCAGATGCATACTGGAGAGCACCTATCCCATACTAGGCCCCCAGAAGGAGACCATGGTGAGCAAAATTGACATCGACTCGGCCCTCATGAGGCTCGAGTCAAGTTGGTGAGAGAATGGTTCATTACTAATCTTCCAAAAAGTTACAAGTTGTAATGCCTGTTGTGAAGAGAAAGACTTGGGGATATATGGTTTGAGGACAGGGAGGAATGTTTGAAACTGTGGTTGTTGAGTATGAAAGAGCAGGTTGACCAAGAAAACAGCAGATTACCCGGTGGTAAAACTAACACCGTGAAGGTACCCTGGATTTTCCCCCAGAGGGTTTGGCCGCCTGGGTGCAGAGCATGGGCAGTTGGACAGTTGGCTATGTCCATGGCCAGTTGCATGCAAATTGGATTTCATGAAATTGTCAAGGTACAAGGGAGTCTAAAGCATAGGCAGGAAAGTTCAGAAATGATGAAATGTGGAATGTAAGCTCAATAATATCAGTGAAGAATGATGAGACACCACCCCCCCCCACCCACCGCCCAGTGGCAGACATGACCAGCGATCTTAAGCCTGTGAAGAGGTAAAGATTTGGCTCATCTGTGGAGTGTCCATCCCATCTAAAGGCCATCATTGTCACTCACCTGAAAATGATACTTGAGAGTGTTCTAAAAAAATTACCAATGACAAGTAACAAAGATTATTGTCTATAGGCACACTTAGAATAAAACTTCATTTTAAAATCTAATTTTTGTTTATAAAATTCCCTTCATTTAAACTTATTTTCCCAAACCCACTGACAAGGGAGTCCACGTAAGGGGCCCCAATGCAGCAGGAGATAGGGTAGTAACGGAAGCCTGCAGCATGTTTAAACATCTTGTAAAATCAGCAGAAGGCCTGGACGCTTGTGCTCTTTAAACCCACACCAGTTTCCAGGATTTGTATTTTCTGAGGAAGGGAATGTGTATGATGTTGTGAAATGGTTAATACAATGACGACTGCAGCCATTCACGTGTGTTCATCCCTGGCCTGCAAGACACGGGGCACATCCCATTAATAGTGCTGGTGATGCTGCATGAGACTCTTCTCAGGAAAGGTCTCCTCCTTTGGCCTTCCTGTCAACTAGTCTATGAGGGCCCTCTTGGCCCTGTTGTCCCAGAATCCATGCAGGTTCTCTGATTACCCCAAGTCTCCAACCCAGTTCCAATCTTGCATGGCCCACCTATATCTTCTGTCATGATCTTCATGGGAGTCATGGACTGAAAGACCACATTTAGGCGATTGCCTGGTAACAACAGTTTGTGGGATCCAACAGATGCTCCAGAGCTTAAATCTTTCTAGATTTTTTTTTAATTGAGACATAATTGGCATATAACATTATATTAGTTTCAGGTACAATATAATGATTTGATTTATGTTTATAATGCAAAATCTTGCCACAATAAGTCTCGTTATACCATTGATCACACATAGTTACAACTTTTTTTTCTTGTGATGAGAACTTTTAAGATCTACTCTCGTAGCGACTTTCAAATAGAGTATTATTAACTGTGCATTACATCCCCAGGCCTTATTTATAACTGGGAGTTTGTACCTCTTAACCACCTTCACCCATTTGGCCCACCTCCTCCCCTGCCTCTGGCAACCACCAGTGTGTTCTCTGTATCTGTGAGTTTGGTTTTTCTTTGTTTATTAAGACTCCCTATGCAAGTGAGATCATACAGTATTTGTCTTTAACTTATTTCATTCAGCGTATTGTCTTCAAGGTCTATTTCCCTTCGACTTTCTGATAAATGTACATAACTTCTTGGATCCTCAGTTTCTTCACCTGTCAAATAGGGTTGATCAAGTACTGATCTGAGATAGAGGAAAGCTGTATCAAATCTTATTTATAAAACATCTTAAATCTTAACTGGGACTATTTCTATGTAGTGATTTCTAATTCTTATGGCATTGATTCTGCTAAATTTAACCATCTTTAATATTTCATATTTGTACATTACATACAGGTACCCATATGTCACATTCCCAAGCAGTCTGATTATTCTAGTAGATATCTTTCCCTTATCTTGGACAAAAAATGTAACTTGGCTGTAGGATATCCAGAACTGATTGTGTGTACCTGTCCAGATGCTACCAAGCAATACAGTTTAAAAGAGCACAATAGAGCGTATCAGCATACCCTATCCATAAAAGGTATTTGAGAGGTGCCTGACGGGCTCATTCGGTGGAGAGTGCTACTCTTGATCTTGGGGTTGTGAGTTTGGGCCCCACACTGGATGTAGAGATTGCTTAAAAATAAAATCATAGGGGCGCCTGGGTGGCTCAGTCGGTTAAGTGTCTGCCTTCGGCTCAGGTCATGATTCCAGGGTCCTGGGATCAAGCCCCGCATCGGGCTCCCTGCTCAGCAGGGAATCTGCTTCTCCCTCTCCTTCTCCCTCTGTGTGCTCACTTACTCTCTTTCTCTCTCAAATAAATAAACAAATATTTTTTTAAAAAAAATAAATAAATAAAATCTTAAAAATGAATAAATAAAATAAAAAGGTATTCGAGACTGAGTCTCCAAAATATGTGCAGGTATATACAAATATGCTCCTATATTAATATATTTTTATATTATCAAATCATATAATAATGTGTATATTAAGAGATGATATAGGTAAAGTATACAATATCTTAAATAGTTTCATTATATTAATTAAAATTAAAATTTTGGTACTCACTAAAATATTATTTTAATAATATTTATGGTGGGGACAATGTCATAGCTTGTAAAAATGTGAGCAGATTGTAAAAGTGTCAACTCTGCCTGTTTTTTAAATTTGCTTCAGCTTGGCGGTCTCTTTGCAGGAGTCCTTGAAGCCACGTGGCCATTTGAGACAGGTTAGTGAAATTAAAATCAGGTAATATAATTTGTAAATCCACCAAGGGGCATAAGTAAAGAGTGATACTTTAAAATAAGCTGAAAGCAAATGAACAAGTAGGGATCATAATCTTAAATCCTTTGGGTTGTGGAAATTTCATATCACCTATGATACAAGACTTAAGAGTTAAATCAGAACAGGAGAGTCAGTTGCACTTAAATGTTAGTAAAGCTTAAGGTTTTTCCTTTTTAAATTACAAATTAATATACATATACATATCTCATTTTTTTTCTGAATTTCAGTACATTAGTGGTTCCCAAATTGAGTGCACATCAAAATTAACTGGAAGTCTTGTTAAAATATTGCTGGGCCCCACTCCCAGAGTTTCAGATTAATTTGATCTGGGGCAAGGCCTAAGAATTTGCAGTTCTAACAAATTCCCAGGTGTTGCTGATGCCGCAGGTCTTAGGACCATACTTTGAGAACCACTGTAATAGATCACCTTGAAGACCCCTGGGTTGTATCCTGTCCCAGACCTTTGATATATATAATACAAATGTAGTTGAGATCAATGCCATCAAGAAGAAATGTTCCCATAACATTTCGGTTTACCCATTCATGTCCTCCATTTCCCTACCACGCAGTGCATCTCATCCTTTGCCCTTCCCCCACAATGGAGGCGGAAAGGGCCCAGAGGACAAGGGAAGGATGGCGCATCCTCTCTGTGAATGCAGCTGACAGTTTGCACTACCTGGTGAATTCATGGCCTCAGCATGTTTCCCTGGGGTGAATTAATTGCTTTGCTTTTCCTTTTCCTTTGCATAAAGCCAGGCAGATTTGTCCCCTGTTTGGACAAGACCTTGTTGCTAGCACTTTCCAAGGATGGCCAGAAAGTGGCTGCTGTATGAGGTTGATAGTGTTGTCAGGAATTCCAGGGCGGGGTATTGTCATTTGAGTTGGGAAATGCTAACTGAGGTCAATTCCAGTTCAGTTTCCTACCTACAGAATTATGGCAGGACGTAAGTTTGGCCTGCGTGAGATGAATAGGTCAGCAGAAACGTATTCTTGTCTTCCTAATAGCAGACAACTCTATTTTTAAGCCTTAAGTCAGAACATATTTTTTCCCGTATTTGTGATCCAACCATTCATGTCCTCAAATGAGATACTTTAAAATCAAAGGCATAGACCACAAAATCAAGAAAAACCTAAACCCCCCCAAATTTTTTTCCAAGTCAAAATTGTACATAAGAAGTTATTAAGTTATTAAGCCTGAAACGGAAAATCCTTGTTTCAGTTAATCATCGTTGAATAACAAAACTACCCCCAAATCTAGTTGCTGAAACCAACAACCCTTTTATGACTTTGCTCATGGTTCTGCATATGGTGCGGTACTTGGGAGAATAGCTCATCTCTGCTCCCCTTGGGGTCAGCTAGGGTGGCTTGAATGGCGCATGATCATCTATTTCCTAGTCGGCTTCACTCCCCTCTGTTGACAAGCTGGTATCAGGGCTGTTGGTGGTGTGGGGGTGGGGGGGGGTGGGAATTTTCTTCTTTGCGGTCTCACTCTACGGCAAGGCTGGGCTTCTGACAGCAGAGTAGTAGGCCTTCTTACAAAGCCCAGTGTACAAAAGCAGAAACCACCAGACCTTCCTAAGGATTAAGCTGGGGACTGGAACCGCGCTGCTTCCATTATGTTCTTTTGGGTCAAAGGGGTCCCAGAGCCAGCACAAACTCAACAGGACAGTCTGCATGGGACATAAACACCAGGAAGCGTGGGTGATTGGGGCCACCAAAGTGACAGTCTACCACACTCACAATGACTGGATTTTCTACTCCCTAATCCTTGAGAGCTCTTTGCATTCCATCCACATCCAGGCTGTTCCACATAAACAGGAGTACAGCATCAATCTCAGGGTGGACATCAGCACCCCCCAGGGAGAAAGGTGGCTTTGACTTTATCTGCCAGAGAGTTTTCAGAGTACGAGGATGTGTATCTGCTGAACAGGCATTTCTGTTTCACTTCCGCCAAAACATCCCTCTAGTTACTCCCTTACTTACCCCGTTGTCTGTTTTCCTTCCTAACACTCACCTCTGCCCAACACTTTATCAAGTTGTTGTTTATTTGGTTATCATCTGTCTCCCCCTCTATAAATGTTAATTGAACCTAAAAACCCTTCCCAGGGGTAGGGAGCCCGCACGACCACATTGCCCAGCACATAGAAGGCTCTGCAAAAATATTTATTGAATGAATGAATGAATATAGAAACGTGGTATTTGAGAATATGCCCGTGAGGCAGAAATGACAGCCCCATGGGAAGTTGTTCTAATGCAGAGGCTATGGCGAGGGTCTGTGTCCTCACTAGGGCTTGGGCTGTGCACCTCCTTGTTGCGTATGGTGGGTACCCTCTGCCGGTTCCCATGGTGTCATTGTTCAGAGGTGTCAGCGGACATCAATCATGGGTTTAGAGGGTTTTCTGTGGAGTCTACAGCTCCTTTATTTGGCCAATTTGGCTTTGTGCTCCTGTTTCCTAATACAGAGATGGGAGAAACATGAACCCTGCTTTATCTAATGCCTTAGTTTTAAGGAAGAGCTCCTGGTGCAATGCTATATTATTTCTAATTAAACCTGGGATATCCTCATCCTTGCTAAAACTGGTTAGTGAGCCTTAGCTATTCATTCCTAAAAAGAGGCTTAAGCAGATAGTTTTTCATTATGTTCTGCCTTTCATGGGGACACAGGGAGGGGTTCTCTTGCTTTCTTCCTAACTTTCTCTCTTTTCTGCTTTCTACCAATCTGTATTTTTTTCTTTCTTAGCTTGTTTTCTTTTTCCCCTTGAAAAGTTGGTGCTGTTAGTTAGAATCCTTGTTTGTGCTTATTCCCCTGTCCATTTGCTCTTTTGATTGTTTATCGATCACAGAAAAACAAATCAGATTTCCTTAATGAATTTTATGTGCTTGCATCTGATTTGCTTACAGGTCACCTATGTCTGTCATTTGTAGGGACTCTCATTGGAAGGCCGAGTCTATTTCTTACCCTTTAAAGAGTCTTTATCGGAAACCTGTTCATCCTGGCCCTGTAGCAGTGGTCCTTGGGGCTGTGGTTTTCAACCATTTTACCCACCCCAGAGCGTTTGTGTGTTTTCTAACAAGGCTAAGAAATTGCTTTGAAAAAGCATTTTAAATGTTTCCCTTTCACTGTGTCCTGGTTATTTCCCTCCTCATCTTCTTGATTTTCCTTGTCCCACCCCGCACCACACCCCCCATTCCCACTCTGCTTGTACTACTGGAGTGTGTCAGCTCTTCCCATGGGAGCCTCAGCCCTGTACAGTTGCAAAGGGAGGGCATCTGGCTAAGACTGTTTTTTAGAAGCACTAATGTGAGTGTTGTTTCTGATTACATTAACCTTACCCAAATTCTGCAAGCATGCTAAACCTGCAGAACATCAGAGTTTTCTGGCATTTTAGACTCTAGGCCTAGAGTTGCTTGAACACAATTGGGTGTTTTAAGTTCAAATAAGAGACCATTCACGTCCCGTGGCGTTTGCACCCTGTGTGAAAACACTGCTCCATGTCACTTACCCAGACACAACTTCAAGTTCATGAATCTGGAATTGTCCATTGGAACAGTCCCGTTGAGCTCTTGAAAGCAAACCCAGGGGCGCCTGGGTGGCTCAGTTGGTTAAGCGACTGCCTTCGGCTCAGGTCATGATCCTGGAGTCCCGGGATCGAGTCCCACATCGGGCTCCCTGCTCAGCAGGGAGTCTGCTTCTCCCTCTGACCCTCCTCCCTCTCATGCTCTCTGTCTCTCATTCTCTCTCTCGCAAATAAATAAAATCTTAAAAAAAAATTAAAAAAAAGAAAAAAAAAACAAAACAGAAAGCAAACCCAGGCAAGGCCATGGGCAAAAGAGAGAATGGGAACCCCAGCCCCTTTGGAATCATCCCAGTTTCCTCTCTCTCTCCATCTGAATCCCCATCTTTCCCGATACGGATATCTGC
Source organism: Halichoerus grypus (assembly GCF_964656455.1). NCBI lineage: Eukaryota > Metazoa > Chordata > Mammalia > Carnivora > Phocidae > Halichoerus > Halichoerus grypus. Next base: position 137,818,309 of record NC_135712.1, read on the forward strand.
TCTGGCTCTCTGAAAGTGGAAGAAAACGAGCCCAGATTCTCTTGGGTTTGGCATGAGCCTTGAAGCCTCTGATAACTAAAGTCTACCTGAAGCTAGCATGAAACCACTTCTCTTCTCTTCTCACCCTTGGCAAGTAAGTCTGCCTTTAGCATTGCTCATGTCTGATTTTTGTGGGTTTAACCTGGCCCAATTTTTAAGGAACTTGATGTTTTCCTTCACTGTCTTTTTCCTTCTCTCCTGTGTGGTTCCAGCTCAGTAGCTAATTAGCTTATTGCTCATTTCTCTCAAAATTTGCCCGTTTAATGTCAGCAGCACAAAATTACCAGGCAGCTCTCAACAGAACTAAGTGCAGCTTTACAAACCCTCAGCTTCCATGATTTTCTGCATCAGTTTCAGGAGTAGATACAAATCACTCGTTACTTTCCACCTCCCTGTTGGGCTGTGTGTGTAGGGGGAGGAACACTGGACTTCCCGGGAGCTGAAAAGGCCTGAATTCTAGACATGGATCTGCAGTGTGTCAGCTGTGCTACTTTTAGGCATCCATTCACCTTCTTTAAGATGGAGCTTTTCTCATTTGTATAATTGGGATCATCATGACTACCCTGCCCGTTCTGGAATCACAGAATAACCAAGTAAGAAGCAACACTTTGATCTACTCAGTAAACACTAATCATGCACTTATTATGCACTAAGTGAGGCACTTAGAATACAGAAGTAAAGCGAAGACCCTTCCTGCCCTTTGGAGGTGTCATCATCATCATCATCCTCACCACCAACACCACCACCAACACCACCACCACCAACACACGGCTGCCTTTATTTAATGTTCAGACTTATGATAACATGGAGCCCACCGTTTGGCTTTTGGTCTCATGATTCAGTAGACATCAGCAGGCAGGAACCGTGGCTCTGAATATCCCCAGTACTTTATTGTTACTCCTGGGCGGGAGCTGCTGCATCGATTTAGAATCTGCCACTTACTAGAGTCTCAATGGAAATTCTCTGAAATTAATTAATGAATAAGTAATGAATGAGTGAATGAATGATTAAATTGTACCATGGACAATTTACGTTTGCTTCCTATGCTTGGCAGTATCAATGGGGATCCCTGTGAAAGGCTTTTTTTTTTCTTGTTTTATCTGATTCCAGCTGGTTTTCACTGGAAACTGATTCTCTCTTCTTCAACTTAACTCTAAGATTGATGCTCTCTGGGGTAAAACTACTGCTGAGATTCTTTTATCTTACCCCAAATAGATTCAGAAATGTTTGTGAAAATAAGTGATCAAAATCACAATTATCCCTTACCTCTCTGATAACTCTTTTTTTTTTTAAGATTTATTTATTTATTTTGGGGGGGAGGGGCAGAGGGAGAGAATCTTCAAGCAGACTCCCTGCTGAGCATGGAGCCCACCACACGGGGCTCGATCCCATGACCCATGAGATCATGACCTGAGCCAAAACCAAGAGTTGGATGCTCAACCGATTGAACCACCCGGGTGCCCCAACCTCTCTGATAACTCTTAACATTGGAGATGGGCAACCATAGCTTGGTATTTCCATACTTCCTACCCTTACATTTCCTCCTTTGGCCAGGTGATTATGTGGAGACCAGAGAGCTGCTGGTGTTTGGAACAATGGTCTTTGACTTGGTTGCAACAGTAAACCTTGCTTAAGTAGTGCCATACTGTCATCTTTTTTTTATACACATATTTTTATTTAATTTTAATTTTATTTTATTATGTTATGTTAATCACCATACATTACATCATTAGTTTTTGATGTAGTGTTCCATGATTCATTGTTTGCATATAACACCCAGTGCTCCATTCAGTATGTGCCTTCTTTAATACCCATCACCAGGCTAACCCATCCTTAAACAATCCGTGGAATTCCATTAGGACCTGAATGTATAGCATGGTTTCTAACGACAGGGAGTTAAGAGGTTTGAAATAAAATTCAGTATATTGTAACTCTATACCCATGCATTCTTCTTTTTTTTTAAGATTTTAGTTATTTGAGAGAGAGAGAGAGAGCATGAGCAAGGGGAGGAGCCGAGGGAGAGGGAGAGGGACAAGCAGACTCCCCGTGGAGAGTGAAGCCCATGGGGGGGCTCAACAGGGTGTTCAGTGCAAGTCTCCTTGCATGTGGGGCTGGATCCCAGGACCCTGAGATCATGACCTGAGCTGAAGTCAGACACTTAACCAACTGAACCACCCAGGCACCCCTATACCCATGCATTTTTCTGGGGAGTACATGCATACTTCCCAGCTTTCCTCAAATTCTCAAAGGGATCTATGACCCTCCCCATTCCCACCACCAAAAAAAAAAAAAAAAAAAGTTTAAGAATGAGTGATTGAAAGATTCTGGTCTACTTGGAGAATGTGATTTCTTCTAACTAACATATTTTCCTTTTCCCAGAACTGCTGTGTAGCAGTAATAAAATTGTAACCCTCCAGACTGCCCGGTGGTAGACTTCAAATTAGACAAGTCTATCGTGTGACTCATGGAAATTTCTCATGCTTTTTTGCATTCAATAATCAGGAAAATCCTGTGTAACTTTTTCATGCTTCTGAAGACAGTAATCAGGAAAATCCTTGAGGAGACTGTGGTTTTAAAGGATGCGAAATCAGGTTATGATCATGTATGCCCTGATAGTATGCTTTTCCTCTCTGGAATTTCCTCTTGGGGGTGGTCTGTTCTTCTCATTTCCAAAACTTGTATCAACATCCTCTTGGACCCCGAAGTGTAAGCTACTAATTTATTTTATTTTCTATTATTTTGTACAAAGGAGAAAAGGAACTATCATAGGCCATGTGAAAGCTTCCCATGGTACAAGCAAACCAGATTATTATTTCTCATCATGTGTTGTAGGACGGGAAGCTCAACTTGCGAGTTTCCCCCCAATGCCTACCTTTCAGCCACTCAGTGTAAACTAAACCATGCATCCCGGTAGCCTACTCCGAGTTAAATGCCCCAGTTATTTTGTTTTGCCTTCGCTGGGTTTGATTTATTGGTAAGAGAGTTGTACACATTTAGGGAACATAGAGGTGCTAATACTTAAAAAACAGCCTGTGCTTTGCTACTACTCAACTGTTGAAGGATGAAGGATGTTCCCTAGGAGTTTCATGAAGTGGAAAAAATAGGAGTTTTGAGTCACATAAATTCGTTTGCAGTGTTTTTTCCATTTCCTTCCAGCACAGCATAGTGACCATGCGCACACACTCTGGATTCAGAAGGTGGAGGTTTGAATCCCAGCTCTACCACTTACAAATTGTACAACTTGGGGCAAGTTTTAAGACCCATCTGTGTTCTCAGCCCTTGTCTAAAGACTAGAGATACTCATACTGCTTACCTCCTCAGGTTTGCAGGAAAAGTAGATTATTTGTGAAACTCTTAGAATACTGCCTGACCTATGGAAAGTGCTGCATAGGTATTTTTAAAAATCAGTCTGGTTCCAAAGGGTAAGGCTGGGGCTTATGTGGATTCATCCAACCAGGAGCAGGCCTCAGAGGCCATCTGCCCCTGCTGGGCCAGTTGTGGTGGTTTTGTTGTTGTTTCCGTCTTTTCCGTCCATCTCTTCTGAGGGCAGGGTTTTCCTTGACCGGCCTCCCCACCACGCTCCAAGGGCTTTCAACTCTGAGGTAATCTGATGGAATTCCTGTCACTTAACCCCTCTGTCACACAGTGCCATTGAGTGCCTCAATCGAAGCCACTTCAACTTTTCTTGTCAGGAGTTTCTTTGGCTAGCGGGGGTTTTTGTTTGTTTCTTTGTTTTTGTCCCCCTTCTCTACCTGTGGTTAACGTCTAACCACTGAGCCTCATCCGACCTTTTTATTTTAATTATTACTCTACGGGCAGTGTAGACAGTGTTCTTAAACCAGTTCTGAGAGGAGCCATGTGTAAGTTAATCATGAGCATCATGATTAAATATAACCCCCTGTTAGTAGGCTTGAACAGAAAAGAAAACAAGATGTGGACACGATACTTTTCAAAGCCTCATAATTAGCTAAAATAGTTTTAATGTAAGAATCACAAGATTCAGTTTAGTGATGCAAATGGTATCCTAGAGTCTCGTGAAATACACTCAGGCCAGAACACAGAGAATAATTTTGTTCGCCTCGTGATTAGGTTTATTTTTTATGGGATGCGTCTATAATAGACTTAGCTATTATTAATTAGGAAAAAAATGGTAAACGGGAACTCAGAAAAAAGACTCTTTTTAATCCTTACACAGAAAATGCCCAGTAGCATTCTTGGGAATTTGCTTTTATTTAAAAAAAAATATTCTCTATTTGCAAATTAATAGAAAGGAGTTTTAGTGAAGATTACTGACTGCAAGATCTAGTTCTTACTGATATTTATGCTGATCACATATAATTTTAAGCAGAGTAAATGGTGTATTGCCAGCAATTTGAGTGATTTAATAGAGCCATTCCAGGTTTTTCGAAAAGAAGTATTTGTAGAATTTTAGAATCTTCTAGCCAAGTTTCTTTATCTTTTGGATAAGAAACTTGAGACCCACCGAGCCACTAATTACACCCAGCTAAGTGAGAGCAGAGTACAAAAGCCAATTTTCAGAGAAACTCTAAAAGGAGAAATCTTTTTTAAGTTTGCATTTTGCCTTTTGACATATTTTCCGTTTTATTTACAACAAATATTCTTAGTGTTTGTTTTTCTAAATAGTCACTTTTTTAAAGAGAAAATTGGTTTGCTAATGATTTGCATTAAAGAGAAAATGAAAACAGAGCCTGAATTTTATGGCAAATGTTGAGTAAGAAGAAAAGAAAACGGAGTTATTACTTTCAATCCATGTGCAAGGTCTTGGCAATTGAAATATGAAAGCCTAACAAAGAGGAGTTTAAATCGATGTTTTTTGGAGGCAAAACAAGGGATACAAAGCTGGATGGAACACAATTTGAGGATGGAACACAATTTATTGTCCAGTAAGGCGAATGAGAAAAGCAAATAGAAAACTATAGTACAAAGAAAAACATAAAAATTTCCACTAGGGAAGTATAGCAAAATGTCTTAGAGGATCAGAGCAGGGTTGTAGGCCACTGGGGATGGCTCTCCTTAATATCTATAATTGATGGCTCCCAAACGTTTATCCCCAGCTGAACCTTCCCCTGGAATTTCTGACTCATCCAGCTGCCAACTAGACAGCCCCACTTGGAGATCTAAATTAGCATATCCAAAGCACAGTTCCCAACCTTACCCCCCAAAAGGTGCTCCTCTAAGGGCTTCCCTGTCTTGATTGATGGCAACCATCCTTCCAGTTGTTCAGGCTACAAACCTTGGCATCATCCTTGTCCCCTTTCTTTCTCTCTCACACTACATCTGACCTATGAGGATATTCTATTAATTTGCCTTCAGAGTATATGCAGAATCTGATGATCTCTCCACATCCCATCATCCATGCCAAGCCACCATTGTTTTTCACCGAGATTATCAAAGTAGCCTACTAGTGGCTCTCCTTCCCTTCACCCTTTTCATACCTTACAGATTCTTCTCAACACAACACAGATCAGACCCCATCATTCATTTCCCAGAATCCTCCTATGCTTCCCATTTCTCTCAAAGTTGTACATGATCGACAGTGCCTCACAGCCTCATCTCCTACTCCTCTCTCCTTCCCTGACTTTGCTTTAGCCAGATTGGCCTCCTTGCTGTTTCTCGTGCATGCAAGATGGACTCCCATGTCAGGGCCTTTGCACTGGTTTTCCCCCAATCTTGAGGGCTTTTCTCCCAGCTATCCATATAGATCATTCGTTAACCATCTTTAATGCTTTGCTTAAATGTCATCATAATAGGACCGATTTGGAGCATTTTATTTACAATTGAATTCCTCCCCACCAGCCCTTCTGATTCTCCTTTATAGGCTCTCTTTTTTCCCCATAGGACTTAAATTTTGGCCTACTCTATAATTTATATATCTGTTGTTCATTTGTTTGTTTATTAGTGATCTATTTTCTACATCCTTCTGCTAGAATATAAGTTCCAAGAGGATAGGACCCTTGTTTGTTTTGTTCATTGCTGTATCCCAAATGCCTGGAACAATGCCTAGCACATAGCAGGCACTAGATAAACACTTCTCAATAAGTGAGTAAGTGCATTCATGGGGGAATTAGGGTTATTTTGTTAAAAAAAAAAAGGAAATAGTAGTTTTTAAACAGGTTTGGATCACAGTCCCCTTTGTAAATCTGGTCTTAATGTACCTCCTTCCCAGAATGATGCACATATGCAAATTTACACAAAACTTTGCATTCACTTCCAGGAAGCTCACACACATCCGGAGACTCATCCATGAACCCAAGATAAAGGACCCGTGTCCTAGGCAGAAAGAACAATATGCACAGAGGCTCAGAGGTGTTAGAGGTTCAGCAGGAACCATTTGGCTTGAGTTGGTAGTGAAGTAGGAGAATAATGGAAGATAAGTTTTGGCTATACTGTATAGGGCCTGGAATGGCAGAGTAAGGGTTTTTTGCTATTTGATGTAGAAGGTGAGAGGGAGTCATGAGGAGCAATGCCTGGTAATCTTGCCCTGTGGTCACCTCTGACTCAGTGTGAAACTGCACCCTCTCCATTTGCCTTTACACAATTGAAATTAATAGAATTTCTTTTTTTTTTTAAGATTTTATTTATTTATTTGACAGAGACATAGCGAGAGAGTGAACACAAGCAGGGGAAGTGGGAGAGGGAGAAGCAGGCTTCCCACAGAGCAGGAAGCCCGATGCGGGGCTCGATTCCAGGACCCTGGGATCATGACCTGAGCCGAAGGCAGATGCTTAATGACTGAGCCACCCAGGTGCCCTGGAATTAATAGAATTTCTGAAAGGCTTTTACAAGCCTGCTCTGTTTATAGAAGGTATAGATAAGTACATTATCATTATGATAATTAAAATGCATCCATGACCCTATTATAACTATTTTAGTTATCACCTTTCATTACACTTCTGGAATATGTCTCAGTCCTGTCATTCTCGGGGTATCTGATTATTATCACTGCCATTTGATTCATTAAGAACTAAATTTTCAATTTGATACTGCCCATCTCCTGCTGTGTTTTGATTGTTATTCGGGGGATATCTGAAGGAAGTTTCCCATCACGCAAAGGCCCTAAAAAGCCCTCCGAATGAGAGGATATGTAAAATGAGGCCACCTATGCTCCTAGGCTCTGTATGCCCTCTGTAAAAAAAAAAGAAAAGAGGCTAAATAAGCCATCTATGCTTTCTATCCCCCCAAACTGAAAGCATGTCGAATGTTTCAGTTAAAATTGCCGCATCACAAACCACCCAAAACTTAGTGGTATAAAGCAGCAAACTATACACAACTTGGTGTTCTAAAGCAACCATTTATTATGCTCATAGATTCTGAGTTAAGGATTCGGACAAAGCGCAACAAAGATAGCTTATCTCTACTCCACAATGTCTAGAATCTCTGCTGACAATACCTGAAGACCAGGAATGACTGGAAGGCTGCGCGTGCTAATCACAGAGAGGATTACTCACTTAAGTGTATAAAACCTGGGACAGAATGACTTGAGGACTGGGATTGTGGACCAACGTGCCTCACTTTCTGTGTACTTTGGGCTTCCTCACAGCATGGAGGCTCAGGGTAATCAAATTTTTTACATGGCAGCTCCAACGAACAAGGTGGAAACAGCAGTTTTTTGTGACCTAACCTCGGAAATCACATGGCAACGCTTCTGCCATACTGAAATATCCACAGTGTGCCTCTATTCAAAGAGAAGGGACAGAGACCCCACCTCTCTATGGGAAAGGTGTCCCAAAATAGTATGGCCATTTAAAAATTTTTATTTATTTGCTTTTCAGTTGAGGTATAGTTGACACACAGCATTACATTAATTGTAGGTATACAACATAGTGATTCACCGAGTCTGTACATTATGCCCTGCTCACCGCAAGTGTAGCTACCATCTGTCACCACACAACACTATTGTAATACCATTCGCTATGTTCCCTATGCTGTACCTGCATCCCCATGGCTTATTCATTCCACAACTACAAGCCTGTACGTCCTACTTCCCTTCACCCATTTTGCCCATCCCCCTTCCCCCTCCTCTCTGGCAACCATCAGTTTGTTCTCTCCGTTTACGGGTCTGTTTCTGCTTTTTGTTTATTTGTTGTTTTGTTTTTTAGATTCTACATGTACATGAAATCATTTACTTGTCTTTCTCTGTCTGACTTATTTCACTTAGTATAATACCCTCTAGTTCCATCCATGTTGTCCTAGATGGCAAGAACTCATTCTTAGTGTGGCCATTTTTTTTAAACACCACACTCTTAGAAATGTAAGCATCCTATGGAGAGTGTAGGACAGATTACTTATCATGGACATTTTCCTGTGAGACACAACTAAATTCACCATTAATTCAGTACCTGCACAAAAATGCAATTAAGTCCTAATTGTGTGAAGCAAATGATCAGCTTAACAGAGGAGCTGTAGAATCTACACAGACAGTACTAAGATTTCTGGAAAACTGTTGGAAACAGACCTTTAAAAATGGCTGGGGGGGGGGGCGGAATCATTAAATAAATGAAATAATCTACAGGGCACAAATTATTTATTGCTTATAGTTCCTAAACACCTATCAGCCACTCTTTTCAGAAGTTTACCTTTGTGAGGGGACTTGTTCTTATTAATCTCAATTGAGAGTTGTTTGTTATATTGCCTAAATGTGCTGGATCTCTACCAATGAACTCTCTGTGGGACAGAGAAAATGGGTTATTTCAAGGGTCTTGGGGGAGAGCATTTCCCAGATATTACCCTCACATCTGGAATAGTTCACAGGCCTGAGTTTACTCATGAAGTGAGCAGACTATTCCCGGAGTGGTGAGCACATAGTTGGGTCCAAACTTAGCCATTTTTACCTTCTCTATGGTAGAATCCTCAGGATTATAGCAACAGAATGTCATTAAAAAAAAAAAAAAAGTTAATTGAGAGAGGAGAAGGAGGGGATGACCCTAAAGAGGCAGCCTGTCTGGTACTCTCTTTATGCCAGACAAGAGTTCATACTCCATCATTATCTTCTTGTCAGTCTGAACAGTGAAACTAGAATTCTAAAAAGACTCTCCAGCATTCCCTCAGGTTGGAATAACCACCAGGAAAAGCAAAAGATAGACTCGTTTATTAACGTGTACTCAAAAATTGTGTTTCCAGTGTTGGCATGGGCATCATTTTGGTAGAAAGTTCCAAGCTGTGGTAGCATTTGAGCATTCTCTTTCGACACCCAGCATAATGGCATCTCTCGACACCCAGCATAATGGCATCCAACACACTTTCATAAGAATTTTCTCCCCATATTCTGGTTTTTGTCAGAAACTCGCCTGGCTGAAATGGCAAAAGGGAGCACAGGATGAACACATCTTAACTTATAGGACAGCATTTCTGCTCTAGTGTCCTTTGGCAAAGCACCTACCTCAGGGCTGAGCACATAGTAGGGCCTCAATAAATGCTGGTGGAATTGCATCAACCCCCTAGCCCAGTGAAATGGTGGCCATATTAGATTTCACAGGACAATTTCAGAATATTCAAAGGAATATGAAAGCAGCCAGGCTGGAAAGGTTGTTTCCCACCACAGGCTTGTAGGTGATCCAGTTTTCAATGCTCTTCTGTGCAATAAGAAAATATAAGAAAATATTTTTGTAAACTTACATTTTTTATAAACCCGATTTCTTTAAGCTACAAGACTTCCCTTTATTCTGGAATGTCCTTCTGACCTTTTTGGGGAGGGGGTGAGAGCTTAAAAATTGTTCCTTTTATGAAATGAGATGGTAGTAAATAACTTGTTTTTCCTTCTGAATTTCCTTCCTTGTCAAAATGAAAAGTTGGCAAGCTGTAACAAACCCCAAATCTGTTTATTGCTTTGCTTTTTTAATCATTCCATGGAATGTGAGGATTGGGGAACTTGTAGACTAGGCAAATGAGAATTTTTCTCTTGCATTTAAGAGAAACTAAAGAATTCCTTGAACAGAACAATAGGCAACAAAGTGGTAATAAATAGCTCACCACCTTTTATGAGAAAAAATTTAGCAGTTAGCATTCATATTTGCCATAATTAGGATGTATATCATGTTTACAAATACGGACAAGTTCAGAGATGCTCGTTACAATACATTGTTTAGTTACACATACACTCTCTTTCATATAGTTAAAGACCAAAAATATATCTGCACACAAATGCAAAAGGTGGCATTCTGGTTATGAGGAATTGTATGTGTTTCCATTGAAAACCCACACCATCTCAAGGCATTCCTGGTCCTGCTGCCTAAGCCGCTGACATACAGACCTGGCCTTGATAGATGAGTTCATTATCCCTTTCTAATTGCAAGCAGATTTCCAGGTGTGTTCATTACAATTTAAATGCAGTCTGCCTAATTGTACGTGTTGCTAGCTCAAGGGTCAGCCGGTGGGATCCATTACTCCTCTCCCTGGCCTCCGTTTCTTACCTGCAAACTCTGGCAGATGATCAGGGTCCCTATGAGTAATTCCTCACTGAGGAATCAACTGTCCACATGCGATGCTTCATAAATACAAGTGAGGAAGCAGAGATATGCCATGGTTATGTGCTTTTGTAAAGTCCTACTTACACATAGATTTAATTACACAGTCAAATTACTGATGGCATTTTTATGACTGGATGTGTGACATCTCCAATTATAATTATTTTCATTTGAGTAGGGAAGTAGGTGGAGAACACAGTTTCCATGTTTTTAGCTACATAGCTGTGTCTTTTGCTTATTCTGATTTTGATAAGCACCTAGAGGGTAATCTCAAGAGAACTGAAAAACCACACACACACACACACACACACACGCACGCACAGTCACACATGCATACATATAACTTGTATAATTTAAAAAACACATAAAATAATAATATACATTTTCTAAGATTTATGTATACAGATCAAATGGGAACATACAAACCATATCTCTGGGGAGAACAACAGGTTTTGGATAAGGGTAGTTAAAGGGATACTTTGGCTTTATCTAGAATGCTCTTTTAAAATGAGATTGTATTCATGAAATACTTTATCATTAAAATTAATGAATAAAATTTAATCCTCAAATTATAGTAGCATAAAATTAGTGTTACAGTAAAGCAAGGTATTCCAAGCTCTAGAGAATCCATAGGGGAGTAACTGATACCATACAGTAGTAAAGTGCTTCCAGAAGTGCCGTAAGTGAAAGTGAGGAACCAGGGCAATATAAACTGGGCCTTGAAATATGAGTAGGAGTTCACTAGCTTAACTAGATTGGGAAATGGGTAGAAGAACAGGGCAGGCAAAACGACCAGATGAAGCATAAAAGAGGGAGTTTTTAGAGAACATAAATATTCTTGTCTGACTCAAGCAGGGCTTGTGTGCCTGGGAAAAGGGGTGGCATATGGAAAGCAGTTTCATAACCTGGAGATGAGACTGGAAAAGCAGAGGCCAGAACCAGGAGAACCTCAGTGACAAGCTGAGGTGCTAGGTGCATGTGGTTGCAAGTACTTGTGTTCATTTCCAATGGCTGCCCTCAAGAATGACCAAAACCTTGGTGCCTTTAAACAATGGAAATTTATTCTCTCACAGTTGTGAAGGCCAGAAGTCCAAAATTCAGCAGGGTCATGTTCCCTCTGGGGGATTCTAAAAGAGAATCTTTCTTACCTCTTCCAGCTTTTGAAGCTTGTAGTTACATGGTTCCAATCTCTGCCTCCATTTCCAGAACCCTCTCCTCTTCTTCTTTTTCTTCTTCTTTTTTTTTTTTTTAATGTTTATTTCTTTGAGAGTGCAAGCAGGGGGAGGGACAGAGGGAGAAGGAGAGAGAATCTCAAGTAGACTCCCCACTGGGGCGGGGAGCCTGATGCAGGGCTCGATCTCACTACCCTGAGATCATGACCTGATCCAAAATCAAGAGTCAGATGCTCAACCGACGGAGCCACCCAGGCACCCCAAGAACCCTCTCCTCCTTTGTCCGTGTCTCTCTCCTCTGTGTCTCTTCGAAGGACGCTAGCCATTGGATTTAGGATAATCCAGGATGATTTCATCTAGGGATCCTTAATTATATCTGTAAACATTCTTTTTCCAAATAAGGTTACATTCACTGGTTCACTAGGCTAGGACAAATGCTTTTTGGCGGTGGGGGAAGGGATGTGGTGGGGTACACCATCCAGCTCACAGCAGTGCTCATGGGCCAAATCATATGCAGAGAAGTAATATTATCATGTCTGATCTCTTGAAGGTGGTGCAGGCAAGCCAAGCCTGAGAAGTTTCTCAAGGACTAGAGATGTTTTTTTGTCTGTTAAGAGCAAAGGACCTTCCATGGTTTCTGACATGCTGATTATTGAAATAATGAACAAATGGATAAATCTGCAAGACCAGTGAAGAAAAGACTGTAAACATTTAGAGATGAGAAGAGTACTTGTCCTGTGGGAAGTGCTCATTAAGTGTTTTTGAAAAATGTTGGTCCTGGAGCAAAAATTATTCTTGCAGATAGATGTTCTTTAGTAGGTCACTCAAGACACACAAAGCAGGGAACACTTACTGTACAAAGTGAATCTATTCAACAAATATTTATAGAACATTTATTGTGGCTTTATAGATAAAGGATAAGAATATTCCCAGCTCTCCTGAGCTAATAATCAATACAGAAGCAATATGTAAACCAGAAAAAATAACAGTAATAAAATAAAATATGATGGTGTGAAAGAAAGTACAGAGAAAGAAGGAAATATGATAGTATTTGAGATTGGGTGGTCAGGGAAGGCCTTGCTAAGGAGGCAACATGTGACCTTGAACCCTGTGAAAATATGGGTGATGGACATTTCAGGTTCACAGCTTCTTCAGTAACTTGAGGAACAAGCCTGGTCTGCTTGAGGGACAGTAAGAATGGGGGACAGGTTTGCATAATAAGGTTCAGCAAGCATACAGGGACCACATCATTTAAGGCCTTAGAGGCCCTGGTAAAAAGTATGGATTTTAAATATAAGCAGAAACCATCGGAGCATTTTAAAGAGCTATATGACATGGTCTGATTTCCATTTAAATATGGTTTCTCAACCTTGTCACTGTTAACATTTGGGACCAGACAGTTCCTTGTTTTGGGGGCCATTCTGTGCATAGGTTTATCAACATCCCTGGCTTCTACCCACTAGATGCCAAAGGAACCCATTCTCCACAGTTGTGACAACCAAAAATATCTCCGCACATTGCCAAATGTCCCCTGTGGGACAACAGCAGCCCCAAATGAGAACTAGTGACTTAAATAAATCACTCTCTGACTACTCCAAGGAGAAATGTTTGTAGGAGAGATAATAGTGGAAGCCAAAAGACCAATTAGGAGGCTTAGTATGCTCCAGGCAAGGGAAAATGGTGGTTTCTAATTACAGAGAGAGAGAAATAAGTGAATTTGGAATATGTGTTACAGGTGGAATCACAGGACTTACTAGCAATTTAGAAATGTGGGTGCAAGAGAAAGAGAAGAATCAAAGAAGGTTTGTGGCCTGAACAATGGGCTGACCAGTGGTATCTTTAACTGACGTGACGAAGAGTGACAGAAGAGCAAAGCTGGGTGGAGAGCACTGGGTAGGAAGGAAAGTCACATGTCCTGATGTGGATATGTGCGTTTGGAATACCTATTAGACATCCAAGGGAGAAAATAACTCAAGTAAGCTATTAGATACACAAGTCTAGAGTTCAGGAGGGAGGTCAGCCTAAAGGTATAACTTTTAGAGTCCTTGGCATGGAGATGGTTTTGAAAGCCATAGTCAAGATGAGATTTCTTGGAGAGAGCAAGGGAGGGAAGAGACAGGGAGAGAAGAGAAAGAATAGGAGTAGAGCGGAGGCAAAGGGGGTCCCAAGACTGAGCTTGAAGTTCTGTCAGAGGAAAAGCCAACATAAGAAATCAAGAGAGAGGGGGGCCACCTGGCTGGCTCAGTTGATGAAACATGCGACTCTTGATCTCAGGGTTGCAGGTTCGGGCCGCATGTTGGATGTAGAAATTACTTAAAAATAAAATCTTTAAAAAAAAAAAAGAAAGGATGGAAAGAAGGAAGGAAGGGAGGAAGGAGAGGGTCCAGAAAAACAGTGAAGGCCATTAGAAGGCACATGAAAGACCTCATACTTTTGAGATGTTGCTTTTTGGGGGCTAGAAAGAGAAGGAGTGAGAAGCAGCTGCCAGAAATTAGAGTACATAATCCTATTAGGCTTAAGAGATCCTAAATGTTTCTTCTCTAATCATTTTTCACTATAAAGTCCAGTCTATAAGCTAGTACCCAATATCCTGAAGCACTTAAAGTAATTGCTTCATAGTCTTAAGATCTGCATTTTGGGAGTTTTCTTCTTTTCTGGAGGGACTACAGACTTCCTTTTATTACCACGGCAGAGGATGGCCCACATAACCTCTCACAGTTCCTTCTAACTGGTGAGTCAGTGGTACATACCTATCAGTGACTTGAACTCTATCCGGAAAGAAAAGCCATTTTTCTTTGTCTTGGTCTGATGTCCCACCTCAGGTGTTGGGGGACTAATAGGCAGGAAAAAAAAAAAAAAATGAGCCAGAAACCAGAGTAGTTCACAGATGAGAAGCCAGAGCTAAGTACAGCTCAATAGAGTACATGGTTGGGAAACCATTCTTTTTTTTTTTTCTTTTCAGATTTTTATTTATTTATCTGTCAGAGAGAGAGAGAGAGAGAGCACAAGCAGGGGGAGCAGCAGAGGGAGAGGGAGAAGCAGGCTCCTCACTGAGCAGGGAGCCCAATGTGGGACTCGATCCCAGGACCCTGGGATCGTGACCTGAGCCAAAGGCAGACGCTTAATGACAGCCACCCAGGCATCCCTGGGAAACCATTCTATATGCAAAAACCAAAACCATTCAAAACAGTGAAGGAGGCTCATGATGACATTAAGTCTTCAGGTGTGTTTTGATATTCCAAGCCACTGACAAAGTCACATTTGAGTTGGAATCTTCCTATGCTTTCAGAGGTACAAAGAGAAACATGCACAGAGTGAATGGTCAGAGTAGGAAGGCTGAGTGGACACAGCTGGATGTGGAAGCCGGGGACCGGGGTCAGCATTTAAAGAGCATAGTCAGACATGAAGATGTGTTCACAGGTTCACATGTTAGATCATGCGGGAAGAAACAGTGGGCAGCAGGAAACAAGGTCCAAGGATTGGGACCAGAAGAGCAAGTCTCAGGATCAGTTGTTCCAGAACAGGACTTTGTATCAGGTATCTTCCTGGCAGAAAACGGGTTGGTTAATTGAGAATATAAAGGTGTGGGTAGGGTTAAGAGAGATCAACAAGAGACAAAGAAGTACTCTGGTACTAGCAATAGCAGGGCTTTATTATCCTGCCTAGACCTGAAGGGGGCGGGGAGGACACAGTGGCCAAGTCACCGAGTGGATAGGAGCCACCTCTCTAGGAGCTGGGGCCTTTGTGGTAGAATGCTGCCCACCTACTGTTCCTGGGAGGGAGCTGGGGGTGGGGGGGCATCTCAACCTCAGTCTCCTTTTACCAGCCAATCAATCTCCAACCAGAAGCCAGAGTAGATATTAGCCTCCGGGGGCAAGAAGGGTGGGGATCTCGAGAGACAGATAGAAGATGTCCCCTCACAGACTCCCTCTGGGATGAATGAGGTCAGCCTAACAACTGTGTTGCGCTCTTCAGAGTGAACAAGGTGTCTGTCTTCAGGTGTTAATGGCTTTAGCAGAAATTTAGCTACACTGAGCAGTGCTAACCTTGACTTTGCCCGGGAAAGAACTATAAGACAGCATCTAGAAAAACTCCACAAGGGAGAACAGACTCTCCGATTATATTATGTTTCCTGTGTTTTCCTGAGTATCTTTTCTGAAACCCATACCTTTTATTTAGTGCAGGAAGCACTGCTTACCTTCCAGGCTGAGAGTAGCCTTTCCTGAAAACGTAACCAGGGAGAAATAGACCAGGTTGTCAAAAAAACAATGAAAAATCATTACTCCAAGATGCTGGACACCAAAACTGTTACAGGATATCTGCCAGGGAGAAAATAAAGCCTGGCAAATTATTCTCCATCAACATATTCCACCTCTGAAAAACCATTAGCTTCAAACTAGGGAATAAATACAGGCCCCTACACACAGTAGGTGGGCCAGTGCCTTCTCAATAATAACGATGTATTTCTACCACCCTATTGTTGGAGCTGAATTGGCTATTTTATGTCTAGAGAACTGTAAGTGTTGTAGGCAACATCACAGCCATCAGTCCTCGACTGCGACGTTTCCGGTGTGAGGTGTCATTGCTTTAATACGAATGGTTATCACCTTACAGGAGCCCTGCAGTGATATGGTGATTGTTGATTCAGGCAAGGTGATTGGTTACTTTTGGGTCCTTGGGCTCTTGTAACTAATTGTTGGAATGGAAGAAGTACCATTTTAAAGTTCTGATGGGTAAGAGGACTAAAAGGGGCTGTCACATATCAGTTAAATAATAAATACATTCATTTGAAGCAAACCTAGATCCTTTGGGGGCCTATATTTTGTTATCTAGCAGTTAATAGATACCTATTGGGTGAGAGAATCTGTGTAATCCTTTTTACTGCTAAATTCTCTGTGCATAAACATAGATGTATGCTGGGACACATGTACCATGATCAAAATTGAGGTTCTGTTTGTGATCAGCTATAATCTTTTAGCCATATCATTTTTTTTTTTTTTTTTTTGAGTAAGCATGATTAAAAGCATGGAATCCAAAGCCAGACTCACAGGATTCAAGTTTCTATCAACCATTTGCTGACTCTGTGGCCTAGAGGGACATTACTGAACCTCCCTCTGGCTCAATTTCCTCATCTGTGAAACGGGGATAATGTTACACCTACTTCTTCAGGATTAATGAGGAATAAATGAGTTAATCCATGTAAAGCTCTTAAAACCATGCCTGACCCATAGGGAGTACTCCGTAAATGTTAGCTCTTAGTGTATTATTTTTTTTGCAGGTCTAATATACTGCACTGTTTATTAAGATAACCTCAAAGATAAGCTATTATTACTTCTGTATGTAGAATCAGCCACATAAAATGGTATTTCTCTCACTCCACTTTGGGTACCCACCACAATATTACCATCCTACCTCCCTGGAAGCCGGTGTTAACCACCCAGAAGAGTGCCTGATGCATAGGACATCGTAGGGACTCCACTGATGTTTGTGGGATGCACGGAGTCCAATCAGACATGCTTCCAATTTGTATCAAAGTGTCATCTCTAGTGTAGAGAACACTGAAAGAAAAAGAAACTTTTGTCTCTGGGTAATTACCAATCCCTGTGATCCCAAATACAACCAGGTCTTCATGTCACCTGGTAATCCACACTTTACTCTAAAACTGAAGTCCTCCTGGGAAAGCCAACAATACACATGCTGTTCCTGAGTAGTAGATTTTTTTTTATTTGGAAATAGGCTTTTGCTGACAGATGTGTAAAAGTGCACCCACCTATGCAATTCTGTATCAGCTTGACAGCTGTGGATAGCCAGGAAACCGCACTATTTCTTTTTCTTTGGCATTAATGGACACTTGAATTTTTCTTCCCAGGTCTACCTGTGTCTGATGCTATCAGGCTGTCCCAAGAACTCTTTGGCTCATTGCATCCATTTGGGTTTCCTGGTGGAAGCAATTCCAACACAAATATTGAAGACGTGCAAATCTGAGCTTTCGTTTTCTTCTGGAGGATATGAGCACTACCAGGGTGTCCTTAGTTAGGCATTGGTCCCATTTCCAACCCCTCCTGGCCCCCAGAGCCTACCCAATATACTGTGTGTAAAACATGGACCTGGTGGGACCTGGGTGGGCTCATTTCACAGTAGTGAAAAATGCCTTGTTTTTCTTCTGTGTTATCTTCTTTCAATCCATTATGTTCATTTTTTTTTTTTTCGGTGTTGTTTGAGATATACTGAGTAAGTGATTAATAACCGTCTTGGTTTTGCTTTTGCTCTCACTGGCTTATAGAGAAATAATGTGACCTACAGATGTTTGGACAAATAGCACATTGTGTTAATGACAGATTCCGCTCAGACATGCCCCATGCAATTGAGCTTTTCAGCACTGAAAGGACAGGTATTCCTAGACTTTGTCTAATCGTCCCTTCTTTGCTTTTCTTGTTAGACTAAATACCAACCGTATTGAAACGGGGACTGGACAAAACAGTGTTCAGAGCTGTGTATTGCTTTTGTCCTCCCCGAGGCAGACAGAGGGAGAAATGTGCAGATAAGTGTATGAGGAGGTCATATAAACAGTCCTAACAGAATAGAAGCATTCTTATGTGCTAGGCATGACACGGTGTAGGTTAGATATTTCTTTCTTTAAATGGCTTTTTATTTTTACTTAAAGTACGGTAATAGGAAATAGGGTTTCTTAAGCAGATAAAAATTACCAGCCAGAGTTAATTAAGTCATCTTTTATAATATGTGGTTTCATTTAAAATAGGTGATTAATGATAAACTCTCTGGGCTGGTTTGTATAAAGGTTTAGCTGGGATTGTCAAGGAAAAGGAAGGACAGAATTTCCATATGGAGTCATGTTCCTTGGATAAGAAAATTCAAACAAGATTAGAGTTACCCATGAGTGAAAAATCGTTAAATTTAAAATCCAAATTTTAGAGCTAGCAGGAACCTAGGGTTAAGTCGCTTCATCCAACATGTCCATTTTACAAAGGGGGAAAATGAGGCCCAGAGGGTTCAGTCTCATGGCCAACGTCATATGGCTCTTCCGCAGCTAAGCAATAGCCAGAACCTGCCTTTTTAGCTGAGAATCTGGTATATTCCCCACACTGCTGCCGGCACCTCTTTCTAGTCACTTTTTTTTTTTTTTTAGTTCAAAAATATTTGTTAAGCACATACTAGACACAGGCACTGAAGTGTGGTAATTTAGATGAGAAAATAGAACGTGAGAGTTCATCACGTCAGCCATCAAAGTAATGCTTTTCATCTGCAGCATAGAGACAGCTGCAAAGCATTTGATCTTAACAATGACAATTAAAATGAGCCTTATTTGAAGTTGCAAAATCACCACACTGCATTAGCGCAAGACTCCAGCATGCATGCACGAGGGCACTTTGCAGATGGCGTGCAGAGACTTGGTTTATGTAGGCACTTTAGGGAACAGATGGAACCCATGGCATCCCATGGTAAATGTGGATTTATAGCACTACCGTCACGAGCCAGAGTGGCTCTCTTCTACCTGAGGGAGCAGCTGAAGTGATGTGAGGCCTCTGGTCTGTGAATCACGGGCAGGGGAGTCCCGAAAGGAAATTTCGTCCCCAGGGGTAGCATTGTCTCCATCCTGTTCCCCGGGCAATGCATCATTAATGGGTGCTTGATGTCACTGAAAGATCCATTTTATTTAAACTTGATAAAGGGAAAATGAGCATCCCCCAGAAGCCTAGACGACCCACGTGAGTCTAAATGTTCATTGTTGTCATAAACCCAACATAGTTGTTGTTTTCCCTCCAACTTCTGGGTTTAATATGGATGGTACCTACCCCTTTCCCTCATTCATCTACCCCCAAATGTTTTAAGCACTTGAGATTAGAGAATTAAAGGAAAGTACATAAAGAGCTAAGCTTAAAAAAAAAAAAAAAGCTTCATGAAGACTTGGCTGATGGGTAACTTCAGGGTCTTTAGTCTGTAAAATACTGATAAGATTGTGTGTCCTGGTTCCTCATGAGGTAGAATTTCAGCATTTCATAAAGAAGCCATCAGAGGAGAGAGCCGCTTTGGAAACATACACACACACACACACACACGCACACAATATCAAACAAAAGGGATCAATGAGATGAATGCGGAAGATACTACCGGCAATGCAGAATATCCCATGATGGCATCTTCCCTAATTATTTAAGATCGCTTGTAAAATTGATTTTATGTAAACACAACAACACTCAGCAACAGCCAGCTCCTTGGAGGCAACGTAAGTTGTTGGGGATTTATTGACCTGTCGTTCCCATGTGTTACTTTACTACCATTTAATGGCCTGTTTAGATAGTCTTGGTGTGTACAAGCTCCCCCCATCAGCTCCGAGCGACACACATTGACAGGTAGCTGCCGCAGAGATCAAGTAAGGGACCCCCTGCTAGAGCACACAGAGGCACAGGAACTTTCCTCGTTCTCTACTCGAATGCAGGATTTTTCTCCAGAACTGGAATGAGACGTGAGCGGTCCGTATCTTTCTACTTTTTACTATGTCTTGAATGTAGAAAGCATAGAGAAAAAGCTAGACATAGACCTAGCTTTAAGGTCCTACTTTTAACTCCTACTGGCAATGTGACCACGAGTAGCCCATATGACATCTCTGAGCTGATCACCTATATGACCGGCAAAACTCACTCCCTGCCTGGTGCCGGAATTTCACAGGAAAACTGAAGTACAAAATGGGTGCAATGTCCTATGCAAAGGCATAATCAAACACAGACACACACACATTCTTTCTCTCTGCCTGTCTCTCTCTCTCTCAGGCTCTCTCAATTTAAAGCTGTTAGCAAGATAGCTTCAGAAATACAAAAGGCTATTCTCTGCCTTGATGGTGACTTCAAAGATAAGAGACTAAGGCATAGTCACTACTTGCCGAGAACTTAAGAGTCAAATAGAGGAGATTCCACATTTCATGGATTCTAAGACAGTGTTCGTTTAACATTCTAACTTCTCTGTGGTTGAGATAAATCTTATAACCAATGACGTATCGTGGTTGAATAAGCAGACTTTTTCTTTCTTAGTGGTACGTGAAATAATGATGCCTCTTTCTAAGACTCAGTGTTGTCTTAGATGCAATGAAGTAGAGTAGTATGGCCTCACAGATAACTCTCCTCTAGGATCAAGGGAGCTCTAGGGGATGAGGGAGATGGATCCCCAGAGGACAGCTTCTGAAAGACTTTGCAGGAAGAGTGACTATGTAAACCACGGGATGGGATGGGAGCTAGTTTGTGGGGGAAGAGAGAATGAATTCTGCAAGCATTTCATTTTCAAATTCAGGAGTTTCCTATTACATTAAAAGAGAAGTGTGAAGAAAGGAACCGGACAACTGATGGCAGGGGGTAGAGTAACAGGTGGATGCTGCCTTCACCCCCCAACCCACCATCTTTGCCCCCATTTAATGGAACAACCACCTTCTAGAGAGGTTCCAGAGTGATGAGATGCTCCCATGCGGGACGCAGGCCTTTGGACGAGCTGACATCATCCACACTCTTCCCCACGCTGTACCCCTTGAGTGAACCCAGCTCTTAATCTAAAACAGAATGTTCAGAGTCTCAGGCTCTGTGACTGGCCTCTGAAGCGACCCCAACTCGATCCCAGGGCAGAGCAAACAGCCTTCCTGCAGGTTTCATTTTCCTCAGGCCTTTCCTCTCAGGAATGCAGTTATGTGGCCATTTCCCTGACCCGGCCCTTGTCATAATGAATCCTTCCTTCCCACTGAATTATTTCCCCCTCTTTCCTCTCAAAGATTTATCCCACATGCCAACCTTTAGTGAAACTTCTTCTGCTCAAGAAAAAATAAACAACCAACCAGAACTTGAGTGGCCAGAGTTGGGACAAAATCAAATGGCATTTCCTGTATTTTCAAAGATTGCAAAATATTCTAAAGATGAAGAAGAATGTTGATATAGCTTAAATGCCCAATTATAATAACTAGAGTTCAAAATCCAATTAATGGCATCTTTCCTTCCCTCCCTCTCCTAATTTCCCCTCCTTGTTTCCTGCATTCCCTCCTCTTGACTGGTTCTACTCTTAGATTTTATATTTCTATTTTCTTAGTGTGACATCTACCCAGAGTTTAACTTTTTTGTCATGTGCACTTCATTTTTAGGATTTTTTTTCTCCTGTACAGCCCTTATTTCCCATGTTTTATCTACCTTGACCTTTCCATCTGGTTATTTTTACCCTTTTTCCTATTGCTTTATTATTTTCTCTTTCCTGTTTACCATTTCTCTTCCTTCACTCGTGTTTCCATTTTTCTTTTTGTCAAGTCCTTCTACATCCCTTGAAAAATAATTATTGAGTCAAAGGGACTCCCCAAATGTCAAGGTGTAGGCAAATAAGAAACTGTGCTCTCTTACAGTTACTAGGTATTCAAAATAAACTTGACCAAGGCCACCCTCCAACAGTCTTGAGGCTGTTAGCATCGCATTTAGGGGGAGCTCCCAGTGGTGCTCTCTTAAAGGAAGAGATGGCCTCATCCACCCAGGCAGGAGGACAAAGATGGGAAAGCAACGGAGTGGCAGGGAGGGGCAGTGTTGTATAATGGTTCTAGCCTCTGGTGCCAGAATTCCTTTGTTCAAACCCCAGCCAATACACAACTCTTACACAATTTTTGTGAGAATTAAATGAGATAATGTATTTAAGCACTTAGACCGTGCCTGTAACACAGTAAAACTATGTAAGTACTAACTGTTAGCATTATTTGTCTAAGTCACTTGAGTTGGTATCGGACGTAAGAAAATACACATTTTAAGAAATACACTTTCTTTTACATGTGTCCACCTGGGATCCAGTTTGAAAAGTCTTAAAAGTAGTGATTCTCACAGTGTAGTCTTTGGATCAGCAGCAGCAGCATCTAGCAACCTGTTAAAAATGCAAATTCTAAAAAAAAAAAAAAAAATTCCAATTCCAATTCTCAAACCCTATCCCTGACCCACCCCCAGCCAACTGAACCAGCAACTTTGAGTGGGGCCAAGCAATTCAAGCTTTAACAAGCCCTTTAAGTGATTCAAAAATACTACAATCTGAGGACGATCGCCCTATGGTGAATATCAGAGGATGCTTCTAAAGGAGCATCCAAAATACAAAGTATAGTTGTATCCCACCTCACTACCACCAGCAACATGGTGAGCCTCTGTATGGTCCATGGTCATACTTACTGGAGCAACTTGGAGACAAGCAAGCTATAGGCACAAGGTAACTATATTCTAACTGAGGAATATTAGCATCATATCTTCCTTTGGCATAGAGTAGTGAATTGCTTATTTCTTTAGGTCCAAAAAATAGGACCCCAAAATCATAGAGTGGGTGAAGACAAAGAATGTCCTCATTCTCATGGAATAAGCAAGCAAGACTAGGTAGTCCAGACATAGACTCAAAGATTCTCAAAGATTTGTGCCTTTCGCCTCTCAAAATAATCAGGTTACCTGGCAATAAATACACAATGACCTCTGTTTGATGTTTCTAAGTTGTCCATTTTGGAGTACGTTTGGGACATTTTTTTTTTTAAGATTTTATTTATTTTTCAACAGAGAGAGACAGTGAGAGAGGGAACACAAGCAGGGGGAGTGGGAGAGGGAGAAGCAGGCTCCCAGCTGAGCAGGGAGCCCAATGTGGGGCTCGATCCCAGGACCCTGAGATCATGACCTGAGCTGAAGGCAGATGCTTAACGATTGAGCCACCCAGGCGCCCTATTTGGGACATTTTGACGTTGATAAGACTTAGGACAAATCACTGTGTTCTCCTTCAGAAACCTCTTGGTTGAAGTTCCCCTTTCAGGTACATGGACTAGGTAGCCCCATCCACAGGTGTGACACGGGTGGCAATGCCTATGTCCTGATGAGCACTGGGTGATCCACAAGGACCTATGAAGCTCTCTGTTGAATATGAGGGAAGGTCACGTACATCTTCCTTCTTAATTGAATCAAGATGACAGAGGACATCTGCTGACATCCTCAAAGAGACAGTAGCTCAGAGGCCACAACCTTCACCCACAGGCAGACTTCCCAGAAATCCTCACAGAAGAAGCAGAGTGAGGAGCGCCAGGGTGGCTCAGTCGGTTAAGTGTTCGACTCTTGATTTCAGCTCAGGTCATGATCTCAGGGTCGTGAGATTGAGCCACTGTTGGACTCCATGCTCAGCGTGGAGTCTGCTCAAGATGCTCTCGCACTCACCCTCTTCCCCGTCCCATTTGTGCTCTGTCTCTCCAAAATAAATAAATAAATCTTTTTAAAAAAATAAAAAGAAGAGGAGGAAGAACCAGAGTGGGAGCATCTAGTCCAGAAGGCTCATCGTGCACACTACAGTCTTAGAGCCATAATTCCTGAAGGCATGCTACCAAAGCAGTCACTGCACAAGTACCAAATTCTTATATTTGATTAGGATGTTATACCTTTCTTTTTACTTAACCAGACAGACTGGTTTGGTTATCTCCATTTTATAGATGCAGAAACTGAGGCTCAGAGAGGCTATAAGGACAAAAGGCACAAAACTAGTCATAGAACCAAAGTGAGAGCCCATGTCCCCTGAATCCCATTCCAGGGCATTTTCCACTTCACCATGTGGCGTCTCTCTGCCAGCCCACAACATAGGATGGCCTGTAGGTCTTCAGCATAAAAGGAGCATGGATCCTTGATGGGAAGGCCCCTTTTAAATCTTAGAAATGAAAAGGTAATTTGCTTCCTGGATTTGGCAGCCCCTGTGTTGATAGCCTCTGCCAAGAATTTTCCAGACTTTAACTTGATGGAACTAGGGGGCTCGGCAGTGCCAGAGAGGATGGCCACCAGGAATATATAGCAGTGCTTTCCAGTAGAACATTTGTGATTCTAGAAATTTCTGTATCTATGCAATCCAATATAGTGACTGCTAGATGAGTAAATTTTTAGTTTGACTTAGCTCTTTTTTTAAAATTTATTTATTTATTAGAGAGAGAGAAAGCACAAGCAGGGAGAGAGGCAGTGGGAGAGGGAGAAGAAGATTCCCCACTGAGCAGGGAGCCCGACGCGGGGCTCAATCCCAGGATCCTGGGATCATGACCTGAGCTGAAGGCAGACACTTAACCCACTGAGCCACCCAGGTGCCCCTATTTTATTTAATTTAATATAAACTTAAATAGCCACAGTGTAGGTAGTGGCTACCATATTAGACCACACACATCTGTAAGATCATTTTTTAGTTGGGTGTTGGATGGGTTCTACCTGAAGGAAATAATAAACAAAAATATAATTTAACCTCTATCCCCTCAACCTCTCAAACAAAATCATTTACCCCCAAATATTCACACATCTATTTAGACATGTGCCCCCAGCAGAGCCCCCTTACTGCATGACACCTGCTAAATTGGTTGTTATCTGCAAAGTCAGTACAGTGGTTCTCTCTCTGTCTCTCTCTCTCTTTGAGCAAGCTTTGTTTATTGTCATTTCCTATTAACCAACAGAGCAGGGTGAGAGCCGTGTATAGACCAACAACGGAAGAGCTGTCCTCTGTGTTGGGCAGAGGCCTCATATGAAGAATTATAAACTGGACTCTGAACTCCTGCCTTTCAAAGAGAAAGGCCTAGATGGTGATGCGCCTACATGGTTGTTTGGTGACAGAGTGTTAGAAATTGGGGTAGGGACCAGTTCCTCAGCTCTCGTTTTTTCCCCTTCAAAGCATCAGAACCCCAGCTCTGTAATCACACCCACACAGGGGACTGGCTCCCCATTTCTCTGCAGGGAGGCTGGCATTCCACCTCACCTGAGACGGTTCTTTTCTCTGCAAGGAGCTCGCTGTGGCAGGAGGTGGGCTGACTTGGGATCCGTTTAGCAGTAGTGAGTTGCCATTTAGCTCAGCTGTCTCCATACTTTCCCAGTCAGAGCCCTTTTAGAAAGTCCAGCCTTCTTTACGCTTTTAAGGGTAGAAGACCAGCTAGCCAAACTCTGTTCATTCAGAAAGCCCAAGGGGAATAAGAAGTCAGTTGTTTTCCCCATTCAGTGCACTTCTTTCCTGCATCAACATGCTGACAATAAAACAAATTGTGAGGTGCATACTTGTTCCACATCGTTACGTACCGCATAGCATCTACAATCTGTTTTGCCTTAATGCATCATAAAATTTTACCTGTGAGGTCGTATGTTGAGTAGCACCCATGGCCCTAACAAGTACCTGTAGGCAGAGTGACACATACACTCTTCGCTTCATGCTTGTCCCCAGTTTATCTTCCTAGCCTTGTGGCGCGCCACGTGCTCTGAGTAGGTGACACCCCAGTCACGCACGTCGATTTCTGAGTTGTGCCCTCTCTCTTCTTACAGCGGGACCCAGCCTGTCCCCTTTGTCTCCAGTGCCTTTTCCTGACTTCCCCACTTGCCAGAGGTTTGAAAAAAGAGAACTGAGCTCCAGACATTCGCTCACATAGTCAATTCACATTTACATACACCTGTACCATCCGTCCCTGAGCGAGACCAAGACAAAGAGAAGATGACAGGCTAGGTTTCTGGGTCCAAATCAGACTCTGTTATCCTTCTAGCTGGATGACTCTGGACATTTGACTTAATAAACCCCATGTGGAAAATCACAAGGATGCTGCCTCCCTCTCGACGTAGGGGAATGAGACCACGGGCCTCCACTTAGTTGAGTGGCTTGCATGTGGTGAATGCTCATAGTCACTTCCATTCCTGTCAAGTTCTGCTCAATCCCACCCATTCCAAGGATATGTCCTGAGCTTACCTAGTTGGAATTCCTCTCCCCTCTCCATCATGCCCGTAGCATGTTGGCTGAATGAAGGGAACACGTATTTCTTTCTGTTTTGCACCAGTTATTTACATGAACTTCAGCCTCGTCAATGAGATTTCACGTCTTTACAGGAGATGGTTCAGGTGTCTGTCCTCTGTAACCCATTAATTGCTTACATTAAATTCAACATATAATTTTTGACTGCTTTCTCTGTGCCAAGCCCTGTGTAAGACGGGGCCTCAGGAAACAGGTATGTAACCACATTTTCTGATGCGCAAAAGTTACAGCGTAATCAGGGAGAACGTAATGAGCATTATTGTTTTTGTTTGCTTGGCCCCTATTCCTTGTGGAAATTATATCATCCTTCCTTCGAAAAGTCATTCCTATAGTAATTGGAATCATTGGCCCCTTATCTTCATCTCCTTCATGCCCTTTGCCCTGTGACTGCTTCAGTCCTCTCACTAGTGGGACAGTACCCTCGCCCACCCTTTGACTTTGTGCTCAGCCACATAACTTGCTTCAGCCAACAGAACAGTGTAGAATTCAGTATGCCACTTCTGAGGACCTATGAAGGGTCCACCGTGGGCTTCCACTTCTTCTCTTGGACCTCTGTGACTTCCATAAGAAGAGCTTTCTCATTCCTTCAACCCGGTCACTAGAATGAGGCATATTAATAGAACATGCCTGACTTTAACGTACCACAAAAACTATCCAGCCAGACCTGCCACTTACAGCAGAGCTTCCTGGTCTGTAGCAGTCAACCTCTAGCCAACCTGCAATTGCATAAAAAATAAATGCTTAATGTATTTTGCCACTGAGCTTTTGTGGTTGTTGATTTCACAGTAGTAGGTGATCCCTACACTGGCTCCCCACTCTAATCTTCTGTCCTCCTCCATGTTCTTCTCTCTACCCAAGAGCTTGAAATATCTCAATGGGATGGCCTTCTTCCTATCTCCTCCCGAACCAGAGTTGTAGTCCCTAGTCTAGGGCAAGCACGTGACCCAAGGAGGAGCAATCAGAGTCCATCCATTAGACCTTTAATGTTAAAACCAAGGAAAATGTGAGCCTGAGCCCACCTGGCAGATACGATTCTACTTTTCTGGTGAGAGCCAGCACATGGTCAACAGAGGAAAAGGGAGACTGAGACAGATGGAGGCAGGGAGCAGCAACAGACTCAAGTGGTCAAGGCCCCGATGCAGCACCTGGGGATATGGGAGGGTCCCCAGGTTCTGCTTTCCTCAAACTTGATCGGTCAGTATTTCCCTCAGTTTTGCGAGCTAACCCAGTGTCCAGTAAATTCCTTTTCAGCTTAAGCTGATTTGAGTCGAGGTTCTATCCCTTGTAACCTTGAAAAAACCAGACACAAAATAAATAAAGAGGCACTTCGGTCTGAGACAGCTATCCCAGAGGCGCAATGGGGGCTGTGGGAGCACAAGGCAGAAGGGCACCTTCCCCGGCTGGTGGCGTCAGAGAAGGCTTCTGGGGAAGGGAGCAATCACCCTACTGTCTGCAGCATGAGTGGGACACGGTCAGAAAAGGGGACAGCCTCTGAAAGGGGTGGAGGCCAGAGGCTCGAGGTGAGAAGTGAGTTTGGGAAGGTCACAAGGGCCAGAGTGGGAGGACGCTGTAATTCAGCCCAAAGAAGGAGGACTTCGGATGGCAAGTGGGAGCCGTGGAAGAATTTTCAGCAGGGGTCTAGTAGCCTTTTAGAAGCCCTTTTTTTTCTGGCTGCAGGGTGGATATTGAGGTCAGAAAACCAGTTGGGAGGCTGTTAAAAGCATCCAGGCATGAGATGAAGGGCTCCTGCATTCTGGCCGAGGCCTCCGGCTTTCCAATAGGGTTTTTTTCTGAGTTGGTGCGTGGTATTTGTCTGTCGAATTGTGAATTGGAAAATTGAAGTCATTTTCTCCTTTGAAGGGACTTGTGCCTCCCACTTAAGATTGCGAGGAGCCATGCTGTGATAAGGGGACGATTGTTTGGCCACTTGTTCCACAGTTCCTCTCCTCGGAGACTCTTCTGAACCGGTACAACCTGGGTGTCACCGCCCTCGGGCCGTCAGCTCCTCATTGTTCAAGATGTGCTGTGTTGCACTTACCCAGAATAAAATGATTCTCATTTACTTACCTAGCAGCTGTCAAAGCCTGAAATTTCATTCTGTGGGCGTAAGCAATTTCTCCCCTGTAAATGTGGCTTCATCTTGAGTTTGTTATCTGCCAGCAACAGAGAACGGCGGGCTGCAGTCGCTCTTCCTTTCTCCTACAAGCAACAATTAAAGACCAATTCTGCCCGAGTACAAATGCATCTGTTAGCAATTGTCACTCTGGAGTCACACGCTCAGGAGCTTCACTATTTTTGCCGGGAGACCCGCAGATGGAAAAAAAAAAAAAAATGGCTTGATGATATACAGAGAAAACCCGAAAGGGAAAAAAAGAAAATGGTGGCTTAGCTCCTTTTGGAACCAGCAAGGAAGAATCATTTTGTTTCCTACGCAGACAAAGGGACACTGGCTTTGGCAGAACTCAGGATCCAACTCTTTATTGAGGAAGAGACATGCAAATGGAAGACATCAGGGGAAGTGCTTAGATGAGCAAAATTGAATTTCACCCGGGCTGGCCTGATTCCTATAGCCCCTGTAGATGCAAAACACCTTGGCCGGATTATATTCGGTGAACTGAAGTGGGGGAGAAGGTGAACAAGCAAGAAGAAGAAAATAATTGGTTTCTGGATTGTGTGGGCAGGCTATCCAGTTCTTGTAGAATTCTCTTTGTGATACTGTCTCTGCGTTCCCTCCCCGCCACACACCCCGCCACCCCCCCACCCCAGGCCCTTCTGTAGGCAGGGACAAGGCATGGCCCATGGCACCTCCCAGCCCCAGCCAGGCTTCAGGACTCAGGAGGGCCTTGGCTTTGAGAGCAGGTCCCTGTGAGCGCCAAGAGGCTCACCATCAGGTCCCGTGCCCCATGTCTTTGGGGTTTTTGACCACACACATAATGAGGTCGCACTTCAGCAATGTCTTTGTTCCACCCCAAGTGATGTTCCCACCCTCCTGACAGAGCAGCTTCTGTGTCTTATGTCAAAATAATCCCTTACCCAAAATGATGGCGAGGCTCCAAAATATCCCTACTTTAACCTTAGGGAATATAAAAAAGGAGTGTTAAATGTTTAACCTGGATTGATGAGGTTTGCTGAAACTATTGGATAAAATGAAAACTTCCTTCGAGGCATAAATCACTGGGGAGATTCCCCCCACCTCATTGATTTTTGGGCTCGGTTAATGATTCCAGCACTGAGAACAGAAGACTAGGTGGAAGTTAAAGAAATGGAAAGCCACATTAACCTCTAAATTTTACCTATATGTTGATTTTTGACAGTGAAATACTATAATTAACCCAGACTATTTTCCTAAGATTTAATTTTTTGCTGATGTCCAAAAGTATTGTAAAAAAGCTGATTCCTAATTATTACATATAGCATTGCATAAATTTCTTCCTAATTAAAAAGCCTCTAAATTCTAAATAATCAATTTATGAAGACATATGGTTTTGAAAAATTGGGCATTTAATTTCTAAAGATTTATTGGTAATTTGTACCATAGCTAATTAATTATGGTTATAATACTATTGCAGTCATAGTAGAGATTGATGTGATGATACAATTGCAAATTTATTTTGATATGTCTTCTTTAATATCAGAGCATTACATTATACTTAGTTTTCCAGCCCCTTCTTAATTATGCTTGAAAGCATTAGTTTAATGAAAGATAAGAGGGTTTGATAAGTGTACCATCAGAATTTATTTGAAAAACTATTTTCAACATGAAACAAACAAATTGTTTTTTGTCTTGGCAAAATGAAATTTGCAGTTGGTAATAAATTAGCAGACAGAAATGCCTTAAAATTAAATAGTATTTGGTACAGAATTTCCCATTAACCATTGTGACAATTTGCAGAGAGCTTAGCATGAGAAAGTAGTTAAACTGTACAGAGGAAGTCTGCAGACAAAAATGAATAGAACCCAACATAAACAATGATGGCATTGTAAACACTCACAAACACATGGGCTAGGTGGGGAAGGGTTTTTCCTATTTCCTTTGTCATGTGAATTTCTAGGCATTAAAAAAAAAAAAATCTAGAAACTGTTTTGGATATGACCAGGGTTTTCTTTGAAGTTGTAGGAAGAGAGAGATTTTTGATTTAGTGGTAGAAAATGCCAATGATCCGTTTTTATTGAATGGAAACACACGACCCTGGGGAATCATGGCACAGAACCGAATCATTGGTTGCAAGGAAAAAGGAGAGGAAGAGGGCAAAAGTAGCTTCTGGCTGTGCTCAGCAGCGTGCCAAACGCAGGTTAGCTAAAGAACCCAGTTCCCCATGGAGGGCCTTCCTGGGGGAGGTGGCAGAAACTCTTCATCTGGACATCTTCCTGATGAAACCCCAAGTACCAGAGTCAGCTGCCCTGCCTTCCTTGATTTACATGGTAACAAACTTGGGGGGGGGGGGGGTAGTTGTTCTGGAGCTTCTCTAGTGATCACCTTGCTTTGGATTGCTTTTCTTAACAAAAGGCTCCGTTTGCTTCAAGTTTCTTCCCTCTTGTTTCCACAGCACGATCCCTCTGTCTAGCTGTGTGACTTTGAGAAAGTCACTCAGTATCTCTTTAAGTCCCAGTTTCCTCTTCAATAAAAGGGTGCTAGTAAGAGAATCAGCAGTAGCATTTCAGCGAGGATAAAATGTGATGCGTGCTAGCCCGTGCTCGGCAAGCATGCGGGAAGCTCACGATCACAGCGTGCAGAGGAGAGGACCAATTCAGGGGACCGGGGGCCTGGTCTGTGGGAGGGCTGGGCATTGTTCATTCATTCATCTTACAGATATTGATTGTCCATCCACTCTGTTTTCAGTAGAGCTTATTTGCTATGGATACAGAAATAAATAGAACGTCCGGGTATGTGCTCTCTCGGAATCCACAATCTAATAGAAAGGAAAATTGTGTGCATAAAAATAATTAAAATAATAGTGGCTATGCATGAGTGGCATAGGGGCACAGAAAGAAGAGCCTTGGAGAGCTCCAGAAGGTCTAAAGGAGAAGATCATAAATCTCTGAGTCTTGAACAACGGCCAAGTGGGTGGGGAAGAGTACTGAAGCAGATAGTGCCGCAAGACAGAAGGTTCCATGACAGATGTTTAGGAGCTCCAAGGAACTGGAGTTGGTTAGAGCTAAAGAGGCAAAGTGAGGCTGGTGACAGAGGAGTTTGAAGGCTTGGCAGGGCCTGGGCTGACCTACTGGATACAGGCACCCGTGAGATGCAAAAATGCCAGAGGTACCTGTGTGAGGAGTAGTGGACACACTGATTTTTCCTCTCCAAAAATACAGCACGGGTTTCAAAATAAGTAGTGTGAATACCCCAATAGAATACTCCAAATACAATAACCAAATGCATATCCCTATTATATTGATCAAGTTTGGGCTCCACAATTATAGTTGTCATCAAAGAAAAAAGTAATATAGCCTAAAAAATTAGTCTTTGGGGGTATTTTATCACATGCATGATAAACTTTTAACACGCAAACTTCAGTCAACAAATATTTATTCGGCTCTTATTATATGCTGGGCATCCTGCTAAGCCGTGCATGACTGTTAGTTGACTTTTCCTAGTCCCCTTTAGTAAAACATGAATAATTTTGACAATTTTATATTAGTTTAGTTCTGTTCTTTGCTTTTTAAAAACCCGGTATTGAATTTATTTAAAAAGTATTTATTGAATACCCACTCTGTCCCAAGTATGCGTGTGTATTTATTCGGTGGTCAAGTTCCACATTATAATCTTTTCCTAATTCATGGTCAGGGATTAGAATTAACTGTATGATTGTGAGTAATTCATTTAACCTCATTGGGCCTCAATTTCCTTTTCTATAAAATTAGTCCACCTCAAAAACAAGTGTGAGGGGTGCCTGGGTGGCTCTGTTGGTTAAGCGACTGCCTTCGGCGCAGGTCATGATCCCGGAATCCTGGGATCGAGTCCCACATCGGGCTCCTGGCTCAGCGGGGAGTCTGCTTTTCCCTCTGACCCATCTCCCCTCTCATGCTGTTTCTCTCTCTCTCTCTCAAATAAATAAATAAAATCTTTTAAAAAAAAACAAGTGTGAATTTTGAAAATGGGTGGGATCTTTTGATTAGAAAAAGATATATTTCCTTGGATAAGTCTCAAGGGCTGATATCCATATATGAACTTTAATTGAAGATTATAAAACTCATCATATACTCTCTAACTAAAATTCAGCCTAAAGCCAAGGTACATCTTTTGGGTGAAAATGCCCCTAATTTTGGATTTTGTTATCACACAATTCTACATGAAATTTGTTGTCGTTCCATCTCACTTAATTTATGTGTCCATGCACTAGTTTCTGCCCAAATAAAAAGGCAGAAAATCTCCAAGTTTGGGGGCTAGCTAAAAGGGATATGACTGGGCTCTTTCCATTCCCCTCTGAGAGCTTAAATAACTGAAACAGGCTCCTGAACTCCAAGCCGTGGTTTCAAGGCTGGTCAATCACCATAAACTACAGGAGCCACATAACCACCCCGTATGCTCCAACGTAGCTCCCATTATTATCGATAAAAGTTACACTACTATACCAAGGGGAGAGAGAGGCCACAATAAGGCTTTTAAAAAGCTATTTAATATATCAGCTTTCACAAAGATAGACGGCATCACTAAGACAAAACAAGAAAAGATGTGCCCGACTTTACAAGGTATTGGCACTGTTAATCATATTTTGAAATATTGCTGGCATATATCTTGGAAAACACAACACAGTTGCTGTATTTCCAATGGGAGAGATGACAGTTTTAATGTTGAGATACATCGATAATTCCAAGCCCTCTTCCCACCCCCCACCCCCATATGGGATAAACCAGAGAAGATTAGGCAACCAGGTGGGTTCAGAAGCTTAAGTACTAAAACTGAACATCATAAATTCTGCCACATTCCATTACAAAGTTATCACAAAATTTCACTAAGCAAACAGCTATATATGTGTGTGTGCATTTTGTGTGTATATACTATAATGTTATAAAATCATTTACATTAGTATCTTATTTATATATACAAAATGTTAAAACATACATTTATATGCATATAAAATTTTGGATGAACTTATAAAAAGGTTATTGAAATAATCAGCTGGATTCCATTTATACTTCTCTACTTCCAATTTTTAAATATCTCATGAGAAATAAGGTGCCTAGGTCAGTAAATTTCACAGCTTTTCCACATTCGTTATTTTGGTCAACCCAATTCCGTGAAGTGGGTAGGACACATGCATTTATGGCCATTTTACTGAGAAGGAATGTGATGTTTATATCCAGATTGTATGTGGCAAAAGCAGGATGTGATGCCTGTTCTCCTGCTTCTGAATTCAGGGCTCTTCTCACTATACCATCATGGCTGTGTAGCATAAGATCATTTACAGATAATAGCTACATAAACCTGATCCAGGGGGACATGGGTTCCTTGTTCAAGCCCCATGTATCACTGTGATGCTAACCAAGAAATATGGCCTACTGGGCACACTGATGTTTGATGACGTTCTCTCCATTAATTATAGCAAATACTTTGGATTGCTGTTGTCCTTTCTTCCTTGGTCAGAGAATCTTGATTTCCTTCAGTGTAGCAATGGTACCCATGTAAAATATCCCATCTCCCATGAGTATGGGGTAGCCATATGACATAGTCCTGGCCAGCTAGATGTAGAGAAAGTCCCTCGAATGGGGCTTCTGGGAAAGCTATTTAAATGGGAACAGAATTATTGGCTTTACTCTGTATCTTATCCTCTTCTTCTTCCTGGTCTGAAATACAAACACAATGCTGAAGAGGTAGCAGCCAGCTTGCAAGCGTGAGGTTGAAAGTGACATATTTAATTAAGAGAGTAGAAAAGTAGGAAGAGCTTGGATCCCACAGAGCATTACGGAGCCACAGAAAGCTAACTGCCTACCTTCAAACTTCTTATCCTGGGAAAAAAACGTAGGCTCTTACCTCATTAAGCCACTCTAGCTGCTGTGACTGAACTTAGTCCTCATTGATAGAGTAAAAGGAATTAAAAATGGAAGAAGAAAATGTTGGATGTTAGATGGAACCAGAAGAAAACCCAAGGTCTATCTCTCATGCAAGGACTGTTGTATACCATTAGCAAGTCTCCCACCAACTATCCACCCAACTATCCATGGCTAGAGGCCATCGCCAAGAACGCCTCATGCTAGGACCAAGGTCCACCACCAGCAATGCCTTCAGTTAGGGTCTCAGCTGCTATTTCCAGAGAAGTGAGCCCTAGGGTTGAGTTTTTGTACCATTGCCACTTTATGCCTCTGTTTCTTTACTTGCAAATGGGGATGATAATACAACCTACCTCTTAGGATTGTTCTAAAGATTGAGTGAGAGAATACACGTAATGTGCTTAGAATAATGCCAAGCATACTGGAAGCATTTAGTAAATGCTATCCTAAGATCTGGGAAAGGAGAGGCTAATCATTATTGATTCTGCATAAGCAAGAACTAACTTCCAGAGACACAGTTACACCAATTCTCCTTTTTCTACAGACAGGGTCCTATAAAAAGGGTCATTTCCTTCTCCCCATTCTTTCCCATACAAAAGATACTGGAAGTATAGAAGTCTGCCCAGGGATCGATCATAATTAAAAAAAAAAAAAATCCAAAAATATACATTGGGTAATTTGGAGGTTACAGCATAAGCATCAAACCCAGTTCTTCTCTTTAAAAGAACACACAGTCTGATGTGGGGCAGAGAATAGGGGACAGTTTATTAACTCAGGCTTTGTGGAATGTTGCTCTGCCAGGTGCTGATAATAAATAGTACAAGGTTTCAGAGAAAGAAGATCTCAATATTTGTGTGACTCTTTCAACAAAGGCTTATTGGTGGTCTTGAACTAAATATTTAAAATGAGCAAAAAAGGAGGATCAGAAGAATGGAACGGAATTAAGTATACCTTAGAAGAGGTCTGATAGGATGTGAATGCCCCTAGGGTAAGGATATTATCTTACTCATTTTAAAACCCCAGGGCAAGAACACATAGAATGAATTTCCCCAGTTGGGTTTTTGATCGTTTTCTGCCTCTGGGATTTTGTTTTTGCAAAAACCACAGTTATTCAACCCTTCTATGTAGGGGGCTGATAAAGTAGCTTATAGCAGATCAATGGTCCCAGGGAGAATAACTAGAAATACCAGAGAAAACTAAAACAAAAATCTTTTTGAAGGCATCAGAGATCTACTAAGTCATCCAAGATTTGAGGGGCCAAGCCCTCTGAGAAGGGAAGGCCCCAAACTCTTTCCCCCTCAGGAATTTTCCCATTCTCTATTGCATAAGGCAAGGAGTTAAAAAGCCAAGCAAATGAAAACTTCTAAAAAAGCCCAGTGGAGTTTTCAGAATCTCATGACGCCTGAAAGATAAAAACTAGAATTCAGGAGGAGAGGCTCTTGTAAATATCCCAGGCTCCTCTTGGGATCCCTGTAAGACAACACTGTAGGAAAAGGTGAGTCCCACAGTAGACCCCTGAGGAAGATAAAACTTTCTCTCTGCTCAGCTGAGCCCCTAATTACATTGAGGTAAACTTCCCCAACTCTAGATATCTAGATTTACCTATTACTTTCAGTGAGGGTAAATACTTTCTGAAGGAATGTGATGTAATCCAAAGGCTCCCAAATTTTTCATATGCAACATCTCTCATTTCTGTCGAAACTTACCAGACATATTGAGAAACAGGACCAAGAAGCAATAGATGTTAGAAACAGACCCATGGATGATCCAGATATTCTCCTTCTCTTTAAAATGAATGAGTGATTAGTATATTTAAGAAATAAATGACAGGATGGAGAATTTCAGCAGAAAACTAGGCTATACTAAAAAAAAAAAAAGAAATTCAGGAATGAAAAATGCATTAGCTGAAACAAAGTTGAAGATCTTAGTAGAAAAGTTTAACAGCAGATTGGATACAGCTGAAGAGTGGATAAGTGCCCTGTAAGATAGGTCAGGAAGAGGTATTCAGACTAAAGCACAGAGGAGAGCTAAATGGATAGAAAATACAGAAAAGAGACACAGTAGACATTGAAAAGTTTGAACATATACATTTGGATTCCCAGAAGGAAAGAAGAGAGATAATGGAACAGCAGCAACTTCCAGGAGAAAAAGGCCATGAATTTTTTTAAAATTGATGGAAGATATTATTACAGGTTAAAGAACATAATTTGAACCCTAAGCTAAATAAAACCTAATTACATAAGGCTAGTTTCATTCAACACTATTGATTTGTTCATGGTTTAGAAGTAAAATCTTGTGAAGCTTCATTGAGTACATGTGATTTCAGCTGGAGAATAAGATACTAGTGTTGAATTTGACCTTGACTTTGCCTTTAAACCAGAGTAAACCTAGGAAGATCAGGCTAGGATAAAGTTACTCTGGCTTAACTTTAGAACCAGAACAAAAATACAAATTTCAGCTCTGTGATTTTATTTGTTTTAATTTGTTCTGAACTACGAAGAGACTATGTCCCAAACTATGCTGCCATCCTAATAACTTTCTCAGTTTTTTTTTTTTTAATTAAGTTCTGATATTTGCCTGGAAAAATCTTGTCGTTTTGACATTTGAGTGTTGGTATTTAGCACTTTTATTTCCATTTCTTTTTCTTTTATAAAATCAGCCATCATCTTTATTTTTAAAAAAAAAAAGTTGCCAAGTTTTACAAGCTGTGAATTCCTTTTTCAGAAAAAAAAAACAAAAAAAACACCTAGATCTTTCTTCCCCCCAGAAACTTACAGTTGAAGGGCAAAGCCTCTCTAATAACTTTTTACTGAACAGTTCAAGGTTTCTTCTGTTCCTGGACGGAATCCACCTGGAGTCTCTCAGAGGCCGTTGATAAGGCAAGGAAGAGCCCAATCTTGGACTATGAAAACTCTACTTAGAAATTACTCAGGCTTTCACTGCTTGATTCTGATTTGAGGAAAGCAGGGAGGAGTGATATTTGTCAACATGTCATTGGATTCTCAGATTGTTTTACACTTTCTTCAGTGATCTTTGTTACTTCATTTTTTCCAGAGGACTTTTCTCACTGATGAGTAGTCCTGGCAAAGCCCTGATGGTTTCCTTCCACATTCACAAGGTGTTGGCTGCACTCTGTTTAACATTCCAACAGGGTTAGCTTAGCTGGCCTGGAGTGTTGCATAGCCAACAGTAACATGCTCCCTGGTAGAAAGCTGACTTGCTAATGCTTATCCTCTTTTGACTCCCCGGAGCCACTAGTTTTTTTCCAAGAGTTACTGCTTATTAGACCAAAGGAAGATCAGATGGCTGACTTAGTATCCTCCATTTTTATAAAGGATATAGTTCTAGGGAATGGAGAATTGACCCAATGTACAGAAAGTATGCATAAATATCCCTCAACATTCTCCCCCTTTTCATTTTCTAGCAGACATCATTTAAGCACGTATTATTGGGAAGGATCCTAGAGTCAGGGGTAAAGATGGAATAAAGAGAAGGGCACCAAACTAATTAGGCATGACCTCTGTATTTCAAGGGTGACCCACAAAGAGAAAGACCCTCTTTGATGATAGATCAATGTTACAGTTACATAAAACAAGTGAAGTTTTTCAAAGTTTCTATCCTGGAAGACCTCCTCTCATTCTTCTTCTACTTCCATCCTCCAGTTGTCGATTGCTTCTCAAAGAACATAATTTGCTGACTGCCATTTTATCAAGGATCCTAACATGTTTCATGCCGTATCAGCATTTATTATATATATATATATTTTTTTTTTTTTCTCAATCTGAGGAAAAAGAATATTGATTCCATAGGATCTAAGAAAAAATACTAGGAGTATAAGCTTACATCTCTTCAGGCAAACTGCAGGTCTGCCTAAATGGTATTTTCATTCACTTCTCTGCCTACTCCATGAGACCTGAGCCCTTAGAGGCTAAGGCTATATTTTAACCATGTCTTAATTCCCAGAGACTGTAGAGACCTGGCATCCAGTGGAACTCATGAAAGCCATTAAAAGTTGATTCTCTTGAGCTACAAGATGGATAAATAATCTATATCAGTGATCAAAGATAAAATGGCAACCAAAATACGCTCACAAACATGTTAAAAGTATTACAATCCATCCATTACTGAGTTTGTTGTTGTGGGAATGCATAATTAAGAGAGAATCCTGACTCTCACCTGACTTGAGAGAGCATGGTGGGAGAACTGAGACATGTGCAGAAATACCCATTACCCAAGGCAGTATGGGATAAGGCCAGGAGCGGGCACAGTGAACACTCTAGATCTGTGTTGCCAAACATGTTAGCCGCCAGCAACATGTGGCTATTTAAATTTAAAGTAAATAAAAAGAGATAAAATTTTAAATTCTGTCCCTCAGTCCCACTAGCTACATTTTAAGTTCTCAGTATCCACATATGGCTAATGACTACGGTATTATAGAGCACAGATAGATTTCCATCATTACAGAAAATTCTATTGGACAGTGCTGCTCTGGAAGTCCGGAGAGATGAGGAAGTAGTTCTGTTAGGCTAGTTGTGGGAGGCTTCATGGCAGATATGGCATAGAAGGCAGCTTTTGGTGGACAGGTAGGTCACTGATGAGAAAAGGGGAAGATCTTCCAGAAGAATGGTATAAGCCAAGGGAGCTGTTAAAGCATGTTTGGTGGTAGCATTAGTAGCACATACCAGACTGTATTCCTTCTCTTCCTGCTTTGGTTGGCTCCCACTAACCTAACAATGAGGACTACATACGATCTTTGGTGCTCCCTCTTTTTTCTTGATAATCTTTGTCATGGGATTGCCACCAGTTTCCATGACTCTAACCTTTACCAACATGTCCAGGCATCCTTCCATGTCCTGGGCTGGCCACACTCAGATCACAGATACACAGAGACACACGTACCTGTTGTATGAGTTCAAAGCCTTCTTTGGAGGTTCCAGTAAGAGGATCACAGTGAGTCAGAAGAGTTGTCCTTTATGCGGGAAGATGTGCTCTGAGGAAGAACACAGTGCTCCTTGGGAATTGTAGTTTACTAAGGCTGCCATAACAAAATACCACAGAGGGGTGGCTTAATCAACAAATTTATTGTCTCACACTACTGGAGCCTAGAAGTCCAAGATCAAGGTGACCACAGGGTTGGTTTCTCCTGAGGCCTCACTCTGATTTAAAAATGGCCACCCTCTTGCTGCCTCTTCACGTGGCCATTCCTCTGTGCACACACACCCCTGGTGTCACCCTAACAACCTCATTTTAACTCATTTACCTCTTTAAAGACCTTCTCTTCGAATATGGTCACACTTTGAGGCACTGGGGTTTGAGACTTTGACATGTGAGTTTTGCAAGCACACAGTTCAGCCCATAACAGCGATGAAGCAAGACAGGGCTCAGCTGCCTCACAGCCTGATCAGCGATAGCAGTGAGCAGAGTGACAGGGACCACAGCCACCAACGTCACACCAGACCTTTATGCTCAAATATTTTGCTTTGCCTCCACTCACAGCGGTAACAACTGAGTTTGTCATTCCTGCCAAGGCGTGGTGATGGCTGCTACTTACCCCCCAGCCCCTTGTCTTGACGTCTCTGAGTTAATCTTTGTCTTCCTCTCTCTGTCTTTATGGTGGAGCAGTTTACCAATCCCGGGAGACTTTCTGGAGTAAACACTCTCTTTCTCAACTCTCTTTTTTTCTTCTTGAACCATCCACACTGTTTGACAGTTACCCAACTGGCTGTCTCCACCATCATCTTTTCAAGACCTTTTTGCCGCCACGTCAGATTCCTCTCTCTTTCACCTG
Source organism: Halichoerus grypus (assembly GCF_964656455.1). Lineage (NCBI taxonomy): Eukaryota > Metazoa > Chordata > Mammalia > Carnivora > Phocidae > Halichoerus > Halichoerus grypus. Next base: position 137,858,574 of record NC_135712.1, read on the forward strand.
CCCTCAGTGCTTCCCTGTTCCCAGTGGTCCAGTGTCTGAGGTGTTTCTCAGTAGAGACCAACTTCGTAATATCTGCTGCAGGCCTCACGAAAGATGAATAAACCAGCCTCCCAGGCAGTGTGGTGGTCAAAAGAACACAGTCTTTAGAGTGAAAACAGACTTGGATTCAAATTCAGAGTGCTCACTAGCATTTGAGACATGTCAAGTGAAACACAGGTTTCAGTAATAATACCTTGGATGTTGCTAGAGAAGATACTTTATAATAGATACAAGGGGCCTGCTTGACTGTAGTATGTTCTCGGCTAAAGGCGCAATAATGATTATCACTCCTGACTCTACTTTGAGTACCTTCTTTCTGTACCTTTGAGACTACTACTCCACGTGCTGCCCATGACTGCTATCCTTGTCCTGCCTATCTTAGTTCTATTCTTCAAGGTCCACCCCTTTTTTTATATCTAAAAAAACAACGCACACAGTTGCAGAAAACTGTCAGGGTCCTATTTGTATCCTTCCACCCTCCCTTCTGGACACTAGAGGTTGCTTATGTGAATATCTGCAGTTCTCTGCCTGAAGGCATTTTTTTTCCCGGCCATGAGAACATTCTTGGCTCTGGTGCGGTACAAGCTAGAAGTGGCAGAAAATTAAACAGCCCTCAGCAAAAACAGATGGGAAGTTGGTGGATAAATCCTTGAGCCTTCTTGCTCTTTTGGGAGGAAAACTCCTAAGTTCGTTCTGCACTCTTGCCCAAGATGCTCAGATAGATTGAACTCCACTTGCCCACAATGACCCCTTCTCAGTACCACGCCCTGTAGCTCTCTGTCCCTTCACCGCTTCCCGGGATCCCCCAAATACACTCTGTGCACTGAAAACCTATCTCAGTATCTGTCTCTGGGAGAACCCCACCAAAGACACGAACATGGCAGCTGTCCCCTTTCGTCTTGTCCCCTCCCTTCTTGACTCCGCAGTAGGACCTCACTTAATGGGCTGCAGACAACTGGTGCTCACTCCGGACAGTTGCCACAAGAAAGTTGGAATTCATGCATCCCCAGCGTTACCAGAAGTTCTTTTACCATTAAGGAATTGTTACGAGAAGCCCTCCTGGGTCCACAGAGCAGGCAAAGCAAGTGATGACATTATAAATGCCACCACGGCATATAAAATGCAACAACAGAAACTACGATGCTGTTAAATGTCCAAGAACGAGAGTGCTGGTGCGGCAGGTTCTTTGTGATTCTGATGACCTGGGACCCTCTGGCCTCAGCCCGCTGCCATGAGCTCGCTCTCCCTTGTTCCTTGAGACCGGAGGAAAATGTGTAGCTCACAAGTATCTTCTACTGACACGACAAAAAAAATGTTTTACCTTTATTTTCGTATTGTTTTCCTGAGAGGCCATACAACTGACTTTGCTTTTGTCGTTGAGCATCTGCTCGTGAAGGTTCTGCAAACCTTCTTCCCCCTCATCAGATCACACACCATCTGCCATTATCTGCTGGGGTTGCACATTTTCCCGGTTGACAGTCACCATAAACTTCTGCATGTCTGGAACGCATTCATCATAAACTCAAGACGTTATTCACAATCGTGTTAACTCTCTAGTGCCATGGGGTAGAAGGACCTCTTCCGATCAACTTGAATATTCAGGATTCATAGATGCGAAACCCCAAAATCGGATCTTTTTTAACACTGGCCGTTGGAATCTCTAAATTGGGACTGTGCTTGAAATTTCTGAACACTCGAAAGCACTAAAAAGGTATACGGAGTGTAGACGGTATAAAATTTTGCTTTCTTTATTACAAAGGACTTTGTGCTAGTGTCCTCTCCAATAATAAGCAGGCTTTAAAGTAGCCAGTAGAACCTGGGGTCCACATCCAAGCCAGCTGAGCAACTCCCCATGTCTGTTCTCCAGAAACCTCACTGTTCGTGTCCCTTTGTGTACAGAAAATACTTCAATGCCTTTTATACAATGGGGTCTTACTTTCACATCCCAGAAAATTGTCAGTGTTCTTTGTCAGGACTTGCAGAAACAATGGAAGTAATGCTAATTATGGTCCTAAACAAATTCTAAATCAGACATGCATGTGTTTACACTGGGCAGTTTTCCGTTGTTGCAGATCTTGATCATTTTCTCATGTTGGAGCACCATTTACACCAGTCCAGTTCTTGTTATCATCCATTCTGTTAGCCCATAATCCATCATCATTCTCTGCTGGTGAGATTTTGTACTCTGGCCAAAACTACCTGGACACCCCAGTCCTGAAATTAACCAATAACAGGACAACTGAATGTGGGTTATCCCACTGCTCACAGCAGGTTGCCCTTCTTTTGATCTAGCAGCACCCGTTTACAAGCTAAGGTACAACCAAGTAGGCCTAGTCGGCAGCCTGTGCATTTCCATTGCCTGGCTAATCAAATGATGCTTTCCCAGGTGCTGCCCTTGAACGGTTTCACAAATGTGTCTCCAGTGTTTTCTTTCAAACCAGCAGCAGAATAAATGCTAGGAACATACTGTTATGTCCCCTAGTTCTCGTCTGAACAAGCTATTTCTTTCTATCCTGGAATCTCAACTGATTGCAGCTGATTTTATAAAGAATTATTTAACTCATGCTTGTCTTTATTTCTTTTGGTTCTTGGAGCAGTGAACTCCCTGAGTCTAGAGGGAGCGGTTGTTACCCATATCAGGTGTGACTTGTTTGTTCCCTTTATTTATTCTTTGCTTAATTTGCTTCATGCTCCCCTGAGCCTTGTCAGAGAAAATGTAGAAAAAATCGGGGTGGTATCTAAGCAGAAATTTGATTACTAATGGGTGATGGGGTCCTCTTACTTGTAAAAGTTCGTAGGAGCTGATTTTTGGTATCTTTACCCAACTCTGTGTCCAGTGCTGTCATGTTAGATGATTCTTGAAATTGGCTATGGTCAGAGTATTTACACCATGGAAATCAGCAAATGCTGCAAATCAGGGCTTCTCCCCCACAGAGAGCCAGGTGTTAAATATTTACTAGTTCAACACTGGGCAAAGGTCAGCCTATATTTGGCATAAAGAATCAAGATTTTATAGAAACATTTGAAAATGTTTCAGAGGAAAGTGGAGCTGTTTCTCTAAATAAGTGGATCCCAACCCTTTCAGACCCAGTATCTCCTTTATATACTAAATATTTTATAACACTTACTATACCATTCTGAAATAATATACTCTCTGCACAGAACCTTTTTTAAGAAATCAGCATAATATCCAGTGATAATATAAATGAAAAGTAAAAGTTATTTATAATAGATTAATTTATATTTTAATAAGTAAATGTTTGGGCCTGACTATACTGGAAGTCAAGATGAGGTAACAAATGCTCATACCCTTATGTAGAACCAGTATAAAAGCAGGAGCTACAAGGCAGGCCTATAGAAGTGTGGTTTTGGTGAATCAAAGCGATTTTCTGTAATGATGAACACTTGGTAAAATTCTGTACAATACAAAATATAATCCCTCGGTGCACAAGGTTCTTGCATCTTGGAAGATCCAGTGCCTATTAAACCCATGCAAAGAAACAGTTTGTGTGTATTGTATAAGAAAGAATTCATTTCTAGGTTCAGGTTATTTACTTTTATGAATTACCTGCATTCTAAAGTTGTGTTGGGGGCGCCTGGGTAGCTCAGTCGGTTAAGCGTCTGCCTTCGGCTCAGGTCATGAACTTGGAGTCCCAGGATCAAGTCCCACATCGGGCTCCCTGCTGGGTGGGGAGTCTGCTTCTCCCTCGGCCCCTCACCCCACTCTCATGCTCTCTCTCACTCTCTCTCTTTCAAATAAATAAATAAAATCGTTATAAAAAAATTTAAAAAAGTTGTGTGGGATGTAGGTAATTCTTCATTGCATAGAACAGCAGACATTCTAGTACCACCTCCAAATGCAAGCAGTACCCCCAGTCTTAAAGGCAAGCAAAAATATCTCCCAAAGAGTCGCAAAGAGGCCAAAGAATAGTACTGCCTGGGTTGGCCAGTACTCTAAATTAAGGCCAAAAGTTGCCCTCGAGGGCCTTGCCTGTACCCCTTTGTCTAGACGGGTTGCTATCAAAAGGGAAAATTTACTGGCGTAAAGGATGGTGACCCCTCGGCCTCCAGAGAGGAGGTCCCAAAGTATCCAAACTCAACAGGTTGGACAGGTGCAGAGATTACTGGGAGAGATAACCGGGGGGGGGGGGGGAGGGGCAGGGCTGTAAGGAATGGGGACAATACAGAGAAGACTCCGGTCCAGCAGGGGCTGTGCAGGCGGAGCCCAGGAGCTCCAGGAGGCTGGGTGAGGAAGAGGGTGGGAGCAGCTAGCTGACTTTGGGGAAATGATAAGCGGCAAGTGGAAGAGCCAGTTCCGCCTTAGAAAGTATCTGTTAGTGCGGAATTGTAGGTAGCATGAGAAACAGTCAGTATGGGGAATTCCAGAACTGGAAACTCCTTGGAAATGACTGTAAATTATCTAATGGCTCTTGGCTTCTAGTAATCCATTGTGATCAAGGTGCATCTTAGTGGAGAATTGATAGCAGAGAGTTACCTAGAAGAAAATTGATATTTGCTTTTTCCTTTGTTCTCTATGCCTCATTCCCTTTTCTCTCCTGCATTTAATTTCTTAGATATTTATTTAAAAGATAAAAATTATATGCTGATATATTAAGGTTTTGGTATTTCTTCATTAGGTGTTGCTATTAACCAAGGGACCTAGTTATATAGATGCTGACATAAGTTTTCATCAAAATGCTCTTTGTACTTTAGAGTTAAATATTCAAAGCTAGTTCTTTAGTGACTCCTTGCCTCCTATTTTCCTCTCACCCCCAGCATTTGGCCTGCTTATAGTACAAACTCCTTACCTTCTCAAGGTTGTTGACTGGAATAGTTGTTCTCAAACTTCTTTAATACAAGGACCAATTAAGGGGATTTTTATTTAAAAATTCTGTGAGTCATGTGTCCCATCCACTCTATTTTTTTAAGTTAACACTTTTATTGCAATATACATAGACATGCATAAATCGTAAGTATACAGTATGATGGGATGTTTTTTACAACTGAACATTTAACCAGCACCCAGATCAAGAAACAGAATGTGACCAGAACACCAAAAGCCACTTTGTATCTTCCTTTGTTCACCAGTCCTGACATAGGAGTAACGGGTGTCTTAACTTCTAATAGCACAGATTAATAAGGCCTGTTTTTTATCTTTATATAAATAGAATCATAGAGTTGTACTTTTTTGTGTGTGTCTGGTTTTTTTTCCACTCAATATTATGTTGTGGCATTCATCCGCACTTGAATACAGTGAACTTCACTCGTTCTCATGGCTGGGTAGAATTGTATTGCATGAACACAACATATTTTTTTTATTCATGCTACCATTGATATATACTTGGGTAGTTTTTTGTTTGGGGCTATTATAATTAGTGCCGCTATGACCATTTTTTACACATGGCTTTTACATAAACATACAAACATGTTTCTATTGAGTATATACGTAGGGATGGAGCACCACATCCTAGAGTTCAAAGAATGTCAGATTTCAGTAGATGTTCACAAATGGTTTTCCATTATAGTTACACAAATTTCCATTCCCATTGGCCGTGTATGAAAATCCAGATTTCTTGTATCTTTGCATACCCTTGGTATCATTGCTTGTTTGTTCATTTTAATTTTAGCCATGCTGATGGGTATATTGTGCTATTTCATTGTGGTCTTAAATTTTGTTTCCCAGAAAACCATGAACACCTTTGTGACCACAGCTGGTTGGTGGTCAGTTGCGATACACTGGCATGGCCAACATTATCCCCATGGATTAATGTCTGTACTATACTGGTTGTTAAATATTTTGTTAAATACTGCTTTCTATGACAGTTTTATTGAGGTATGATTGACATTAAACTTCACATATTTAAAGTGTAAAATGTGGTAAGTTTTGACATACGTATATACCTGTGAAACCATCACCATAATCAAAGTGATGAACATACACAGCAACAGAAACGATCAACAAAATGAAAAAGCTGTATACCAAATGGGAGAAAATATTTGCAAATCATGTATCTACTAAGGGCTTAATATTAAAAATATATAAAGAACTCCTACAACTCAATAGCAAAAAAATAAATAAATAATCTAATTTAAAAATGAAGAGAGGGTCTGAATAGAGCTTTTTCCATGGAGGAAAAACAGATGGCCAACAGGTACATGAAAAGATGCTCAATATTACCAATCATCGGGGAAAAGCAAATCAAAACCAAAACGAGGTATCACCTCATACCTGTTAGAATGGATACTACAAAAAAGACAAGAGATAAGTGTTGGAGAAGATGTGGGAAAAGGGGACTGCTTGTGCACTGTTGGTGGGAATATAAATTGGTGCAGCCACCATGGAAAAATGTATAAAGATTCCTCAAAAAATTAAAAATGGAACTACCATATGATCCAGTATTGTGGGTATTTATCAAAGGGAAATAAAAACATTAACTTGAAAAAAAAAAAACAAAAACACTAACTTGAAAAGATATCTATACCCCCTGTTCACCGCAGCATTATTTCAGTAGCCAAGACATGGAAGAAATTAAGTGTCCATCAGTGGATGAATGGATAAAGAAGATGTGGTATATAAACACAGTGGAGTATTACTCAGCCATAAAAAAAGGAAATCTTGCCATTTGCAATAACATGGGTAGACCTTGAGGGCATTAAGCTAAGTGAAGCAAGTGAGACAGAGAAAGACAAATACCATATGATCTCATTTATATGTGAAATCTAAAAACAAAAACCAAGCTCATAGATACAGAGAACAGATTGGGGGTTGCTGGAGGCAGGGGGTGGTGGGTGGAAGAGATAGGTGAAGGTCATCAAAAGTCCAAACTTCCAGTTGTAAAGTAAGTCCTGGATATGTAACATATAGCCTGGTGACTACAGTTAACAATACTGTATTTTATATTTGAAAGTTAAGAGAGTAGATCTTAAAAGTTCTCATCACAAGAAAAAGATGTGTAACTATGTGTGATGATGAATCTTAACTAGACTTATTATAGTCATCATTTGACAATATATCCATAAATTGTATCATTATGTTGTACACCTGAACTAATGTTATATGTCAGTGATATTTCAATTTTAAAAAAATGAACATATCCACCACCACCCCTAGAAGTTTACCCATGTGTTTTTTTTTTTTTTTTTTTTTAATCCTATCCTCCCTCCCCTCTGTATTTTCCCAAACCCTGTCTTTAGGCAACCACTGATCTGCTTTCCACTACCATGTATTAGTTTGAATTCTCTAGAATTTCCTTATGTAAATGGAATCATACACTAAATACTATTTTGTGTCTGTCTTCTTTCCCTCAGCATAATTATTATAAAATTCATTCTAGGTTATCACATGTATCAGTAGTTCATTTCTTTTTATTGCCAAGAGTTTTCCATTGTCTGAATATACCACAGTTGATCAATTCACCTGTTGAGGGGCAGTTGGATTGTTTCCAGTTTTTGGCTGGAAAAAATTGTTTTATGATTTTACACTTCTAATACTGGGTGAGAGTTTCTGTTTCTTCACATCCACAGTAACATTTGATGTGGTAAGCTTTTTCATTTTAGTGATTACAGTAGATGCACTGTGGTATCTCATTGTGGTTAGAATTTGCATTTCCCTAGTAACTAATAATATTGATGTCTTTTCATGTGTTTAGTTGCCATCCATATATTTGATGACATTTTTGTTCAAATTGCTCACTCGACTTGGGGCGAGGGTAAGGGGTTTGCTTTGTTATTTTTGATTTTGAGTTTCTTTATTCTGTATAGAACTTCATTATCTCATATATGTTTTGCATAGTTTCCTCCTAGTTTTTTATTCATCTTCTCATTCTTTTAGCAGAATCTTTCCATAAATAGAAGTATTTTGTTCCGTCTTTTTTTAAGTAAGCTCCATGCCCAACATGGGGCTTGAACACATGACCGCAGGGTCAAGAGTCACGTGTTCTACCAACTGAGCCAGCCAGGCACCCCTCAAAAAATAGAAGTTTTTAATTGTGATAAGATCCACATTATTAACGTCATTTATTATGTCATACTTTGGTGTCATTTCTAAGAAACATGAGCCCAACCCAAGGTCACAAGACTTTCTCCTATTTTTTTTTCTTCTAAAAGTTTATATATACCTTCATGTTTTACATTTAGGCCCATGATCCATGTTGAGTTAATTTTTGTGTATAGTGTCAGATATGGATCAAATCATATTGTTTTGTTTGTTGGGTTTTTTTTTTACAATGGATATCTAAGTGTGCTTGCTCTTTTTTTTTTAAAGACTTCTGGTCTGTATATATGGGTTGAACTTCTTTATCAGTGAGTTAAAAGCACAAGGCTTATGCCATAGATTTCAGCTTCTAAATGATACCATTTAATAATTAGTCCTAATTTTGTTTTGCTTATAGCAGGGCCATTCTAATTGCTTTGAAACCATAGATCATAGTTGGTGCCAATTTTAAATTTTTACCAAGTTTTACGTGGTTCTACTTACTAAGCAGTGTCTGCCGAGAAGGGTTATTCATGAATGAACATATTCACTCGTTTATTCATTGACAAACATTTGTTAAAGGATTACTATGTGTCGTGTAATGTTCTTATTATTAGGGTCATTGCAGTGAATTCGATAGAGTTGCTGCCCTCAAGGAGATTACTTTCCATTATGAGAGATATACAACAAAGAATAAGTGTTTGCCAGGCTATAAATTTTAAAATAGAGGATCAAGGGACAGAAAGTCATGGACATGACCTAGGGGCCTTGTTTTTTAGGATCACTGGTGTCAATTAAGTCAACATATTCAGAAAGACCAAAAGAAAGGGATGGAATAAGTCATGTTTATATCTAAACAAGATATTCCAGGCAGAGCAAAGATAAACTCAAAGACACTAAAGAGGTGTATTTGGCATGTTTTATTTTTTAAAATTTTTTTAAAAAGATTTCATTTATTTATTTGACTGAAAGCAGGAAAGAGAGTGAGAGAGCACAAGCAGGGGGAGCAGCAGAGGGAGACAGAAGCAGGCTCCCCGCTGAGTGGGAAGCCCAAGGGGGGGCTTGATCCCAGAACCCTGAGATTATGACTTGAACCAAAGGCAGATGCTTAACCAACTGAGCCACCCAGGCGCCAGGTTCTTAGGTATTTAAATTAAGAATCTTAAACAGTGAGGAAACCCTCAATACTATCCAGTTTTAAGACTGCCAGTAGATTTCATCTTCAAAGCCCACTTCGACTAGATTGGTAGTGAATGCCTGGAGCCGCACTCACCCAGTTTTTTCTGCAAAGGTCCAGATCATAATAAATATTTTCAGCTTTGTGGGACATACTGTCTCACTCGACTCTGTTGTTTTGCAAAAGCAGCCTAGATAGTATGCAAACAAATACATGTGAGTGTGCTGTGCTCCAATCAAACTTTTATTCTACGACAGGAGGTAGGCTGGACTGGGCCCTTGGAGGCCCCCAACCTCTGAGCTGGTGTGGCGTTGAGCCGCCTTGCTGGGATCTTTCTGAGGAACACACCTTAGCAAGTCTGTCCCGAGCTTATAGGGAGCCCCTGAGCCATGTACTTGCCACTGGGAGTTACAGCAACCTCCTCACATTACTGATTAGACTGGACAAGTTCTCACAAGCTGTTAGTGGAAAGTTAGATCTCCAGGCTCAGTTTTGTTACACTAGCCTGCCCTACCTCCTTCGGGTTTACCACAAATTATTCTACATACAGGACAGTCTTAGAGTTCTGAGGGTTACCGCCCTGTCCAAGCACAGCCCAGGTGGCTAGACCCAGCTGAGCCTGAATGGCAGGATTTCCTGGGAAGCCGCTGGTAATGTCCAGAGTTAGAAATGAGAGCTTCTGAGGAGCTTTCTCACCTTCTGTCTGTGCCACAGAAATGCAAATGAAAAACTCAGCCGTTTGTCTCTGGATCTGGAGCACAGAGGGTAGTGGAAGTCCGCCCGTTCCCCTGCCACTGACCAGTCCTCACAGTGGGAGAGGAGAGAGGAGCCTGGCCCGACTAGGGAAGAAAAGCAGGTTTTTAACACAAGGCACATGTCGAAGGGGCTGGGCAGTTAATTGCAGAAGGGTATACCAAGATGATCCTTTCTCCTATTTTCAATTTTAAACACATCAAACGAGATCTGATTAATTTGGATATAGACTAAACTTGATTTTAAAAGATACCCAAAACTATGACAGCATAAATATGATAGAAGTTTATTTTTTCTCTCGTGTAACTGTCTAGAGACAAGTAATCCCGGTGGGTAGGGCGGCAATGGGCGGTCAGGGTCTCCAGTTTCTTGCATCTTATGGCTTTGCCTTCCCCTGCACTGCTGTCTTCATCTGTACGGGCTACACAGGGTCTCATGGCTTTCCAGTTGGCACGGAAGGGGGAAATAGCAAGTGGGAGGTAGGAAGTTTACTTTTTAAGGAAGTGACACAGAACTAGGGCCCAGCACTTCTGATCACATTTTGTTGCTGAGAACATGGTCACGTGAGAGCACACCTAGCTGTAAAGGATGCTGGGCAATGTGGCATCTCTCTGTGTAGCCATGTGCTCAGCTAAGAATCTGTGGATTTTTAAAGGGGGTTCCGAATTAGATGGGAGGCTGGAGTTAGCAGTTTTCCACAGAGTTTATTGAAGAGTGGAAAATGTTTTTTTGTCCATTTTCACCTAATGTGTGAATAGTAATGCCTAATGTTCCATAATACTTTAGACATTTAGAATTTTCCTCATACATTGTTTCACTTCATTCTTCAACCTTAGCTTCCTTTAAACTAGACATTATCATTGGAAGTAGACATTATCTTCATATATGAGAAGACTAAGTGTGGCTCAGAAAGATGATAAGATTACCCAAAGTCAGAGCTCTGCCCATTTCCAGTCCTCGCAGTCTTTCTTAACACCTAATCCTCTGCAGGGTTTCCTGTTTGTTGGCATTCACCAAATGGAATGTCCCATCATAGCAGAAGTCTGACACTTTAGTGTGCAGGTTAAGTACCTAAGGACCTTGATCAAAATGCCGATTACTTTACCAGACCTTGAGAAATTTTCATTAGGTAGCCCTAGGTATGAAGCCCTAGAATTGCAGTGCTTTGGGAATCACTGCAGTGATCTTGCCTTTTATCATTGAATTTCCTGGAACAGAGAGAGGAGATATTTCATATTTCTGTCTATTTTTTCCTTTGCTTGCCCTCCCCTGCTTATATGCGTTACCTTAAATTTTAGAAGTATTGCTTCTGAAAAATCTTTGCTAATCTCTTTTGAAGCATCTCTAACTCAAAACAAAAAAGAAAACAATGACAAAATGTCAAAAATTAATTTAGGAAGACACCATGGTATCCTCTCAAACACAAGTTTTCAAAGCCCTTGGTTGAGGTAGATGTTCAGAAGGTGGCTTTATACTCTGCAATTTGAAAGGAGGAGAGAGAAAATTATTTTTTCATCAAAAATATTTATAATGTATTCATACTGTGTGTGTGTGTGTGTGTGTGTGTGTGTGTGTGTGTAAGGTACATATATACATATCATTGTTTCCCCAACAGAAATTTCACACAGATTTCTACTTGACTTTATGTTACCCTCAATTTCCATTAAATCACATTGGGCTTTTTTATTTGCTTTTTTCTCTGTCAGACACCAGGATGAATTTAAACTCCAGTCCCTCTCCAATGGCCTCTCTGATGTATTTGCTACTTTTTACATTCCCTTTCCCTGTAGAATCCGATGGAAATTCCTTTTGAGCCTTTAGCTTTCCCTCAGAGTCAAAAACTTTTGTGTTGCTAATAGAACTCAGCTTCATTAGCATTTCAAATCCTAAAATGCTCTGAGAGAGCTGTGTGTTAGATCTGAGGGGCTCCCCAGCCACAACCTGATTTATAAAACTTGTTTAACTAAAATCTCCAGTGGCCTGTGCCTTTGACCTTATTTCTGCCAGCACATCTCATCAGGAAATCCTTTTCAAGGGGTCTAGAGAAATACATATGCATAATCTGAGAAGCTTTACTTTTGTCCCTCTTTCTACTCTATATGTTGCCTGTTTGAAAAGCCATACTTTCTTCATCACTTTTGATCGTTAGATCATGGGTAGATGATGGGTCAGAGAATGGGTAGATGGGTAGATGGATGAGTAGATGGATTGATGGACAAGTAGTTGGGTAGATAACTAGGAAGGCAGATGGATTGTTAGATGGGTAAATGGATGAGTGGGCAGATAGGTGAAGTAGATGAATGAGTAGGAGAATGGGATGGATGGATGGATGGAAAGATAAGATAGATAAATAATGCAAGTCTTCTGTCTTACACAATCCTTGTCACTTAATTAACCATAATTGGCCTTGGTGCTCCTGAGGCTGAATACCATTTCTGCAGAAAACAGCAAGTCATGTGGTATATGTCCTGCCCCCCACAGGAGAGAACAGGGTGGGGCTTGTAAAAGAATTCATTGCCATTCTGACTCAGTGTCTGATTTGTAAAATAAAAGAAACCATTCTCTTTTATACAAATATATAAAAATGCTTCAATGTAGTGCTACTTAACCAGACATATACAGCATGATCTCTTGGGGAACTTGTCCTAATTGCATCTTCCTGGACCCCAGATGCTGAAATGTGCATCCTGATTGAAAATTGACTTCCCTGACGGAATAGTCTCTGTGCCTGGTAGCAACAGTATTAGCGCTACGTGTCCCCTACTGCATTTTCGTCTTGCAGACATTCCACTAACACTTTTTAAGTATTTATTATATCTCAGGCAATGTTGTCCATGCTTCTTACTTGTATTACCTCATTTAATCTTTACCACAACCTTTGAATGTATTTATCATTAATATCACAATTACAGGTGAGGGAATTAAGGCATGTAGAGGTTAGGTAATTTGCCCAGGGCCACACAGCTTGTAAGAGGAAAATGGTGGGTTCTAATGCAGTCAGTGGGTGTCCAGATTCTATGGTGCCACCCACCATGCATCTCTCTGATCACTAAGCTGAGCTTTCAGAGCACTGTGGCCCAATAGAACTTTCTGTGATGGTGAAAATGCTCTATATCTGTGCTGTCCCATGAACATGGTAGCCACTAGCCACATGAAGCTTTTGAGCCCTTGAAATGTGGCTAGTGTGACGGAGGAACAAAGTTCTTAGTTGTACTGAATTTTAATTAATTTAAACAGTACAGTTTAAGAGCCAACTAATAGCCTCTCTTCATACATTTGATCTCAAAAAAATGAAGTGCTGAATTAGGTATTAAGGTAGGCATCCAGTTATGGACATTCTCCTTTATTAATAATATTAACGTGAAATAATTACAAAGCACTCTCAGAATACTTTATGCTTCTTTCCATCAGGGAAAAGAGTCTCACTGTTCTTTTAAGCCCTCTGCCAACGAGGCGGCACATCTACTCTTAGCTCATTGGAAGATGTATTGAGATGAGACAGAAAAAGTAATTCAGGCAGAATAATACAGGGACATCATGGGCAAGTTGTAGCGTGGTGGTGCCAATGGCATTTACTCTCAGGAGTCATTGTTATATTTTCCATCTCCTCAATACTGCCATCATATATTAGGGGGGAGAAGGGGTTGGTGGAAATAATGGACTTTAAAGCAGGGTTTGGTGGTGGAGGAAAGAAAGTAGAGAGGCATCTGGGCTCATTTGAAGGGGATATGCAATCCTGCACCCCTTCTTAAGGACGTGAAGAGGGTGAAGTAGGAAAGTGGGAAATAATGAGCCAAGAGAGAAGAAGAGAGGATTCTGGATGAAGTAATATAATAAAGAGCCATATCATTCTTCACGTCATATACAAGTTGGAACTGGGTAAAGATTTTAAAGGAGAGGGAAGATTAAAATGTTAACAGAACCCCAATGAATAGAGCTGGGTTTTAAAGAGAGAGAAACAAAGCAATATAAAATTCAGTGAAGGGCGCCTGGGTGGCTCAGTTGGTTAAGCGACTGCCTTCAGCTCAGGTCATGATCCTGGAGTCCCGGGATCGAGTCCCACATCAGGCTCCCTGCTCGGCGGGGAGTCTGCTTCTCCCTCTGACCCTCCCCCCCTCATGCTCTCTCTCTCTCATTCTCTCTCTCTCTCTCAAATAAATAAAATCTTTAAAAAAAATTCAGTGAAATTGTTAAGAAATGGTTTCAAACAGAAGTGGACAAACTACAGCCCATGGGTCCACACCAGTCCACTGCCGGTTTTTGTAAATAAAGTTTTATGGAACACACCCATATACATATATGGCTCCTTTATACTATGACGGCAGAACTGAGCTATTGCAACAGAAACTGTGTAGCCTACAAAACCTAATGTATTTCCTCTGATCCTAAACAGAAAAAAGTTTACTTTTTTACTCCCCTATTTTAGAACAAAAGGGGAGTATTTATTTATTTTTATTTATTTATTTATTTATTTTTAAAGATTTTATTTATTTGACAGAGAGAGACACAGCAAGAGAGGAAACACAAGCAGGGGAAGTGGGAGAGGGAGAAGCAGACTCCCCGCCGAGCAGGGAGCCCGATGCGGGACTCGATCCCAAGACCCTGAGATCATGACCTGAGCCGAAGGCAGACACTTAACGACTGAGCCACTCAGGCACCCCTAAAAGGGGAGTATTTATTAACACAACCATTTTGGAGTACAAATTTGTGTGATCATGCCCATCGTCTTTGATAGGGCAATACTGCTACTAGAATTTTACCCAGCAGATATTTTGGTACACATACCCACAGGGCTTCTTAAACACTGAAAACCTGGAAACAAGTTAACTGCTCAATAGGTGAGCATTGGCCAAATGAATTACAGTGCATTAATATAAAGAGATACTGTTCAGCTTCTTTTTTGTTTTTTTATTTTATTTTTTTTTTGTTTTTTTTTTAAGATTTATTTATTTGAGAGAGAGAGCGAGTGCGCATGTGCATGCAAACGTAGGGGGAGGCAAAGGGAGAGAATCCTCAAGCAGACTCCCCATTGAGAGTGCAGCACAACTCGGGGCTCAATCCCAGGACCCTGCCATCATGACCTGAGCCGAAATCAAGAGTCCGACGCTCAACCCACAGAGCCACCCAGATGTCTCTTGTTTTTGTTTTTTTTGGTGAGAGTTCTACATGCACTATTTATTATGAAGGGATTTCAAGAAATATTGCTAAATAGAAAAATGTTACAGAACAGTATGTGTTTTTATCATGTTTGTGCAAAAGCAACAACCCCCTGAAAAGACACAAATATATGGCCAGCAACTTTTTACTTTGTATCTTCTAGGCCAGACTATGAGTTTTTATGAAGGTGTACTATTTTTTTTTTAATTTTTTATTTCCAGTGTAGCTAACATACAGTGTTATATTAGTTTGAGGTGTACAATATAGTGATTCAGCAATTCCATATATTACTCAGTGCTCATCAAGATATGTGTACTCTTAATCCCCATCACCTATTTTCCCCATCCCCCTATCCCCCTCCCCCTCTGGTAACCATCTGTTTGTTCTCTATAATTAAGAGTCTATTTTTTTTTTTTTTTGGTTTGTCTCTTTTTTTTTCTTTCCCTTTGTTCATTTGTTTTGTTTCTTAGATTCCATGTATGAGTGAAATCATATGGTATTTGTCTTTCTCTGACTGTCTTATTTCACTTAGCATTATGCTCTCAAGATCCACCCATGTTGTTGCAGAATGTATATTACTTAAAAAAAAAAAAAATCTAAATTTAAAAATGAGAGGGAAAAAAAAAAAACAAAGATAGGTTTCTCCCAAACTGAGGGATTCCATAGTGAGGCATTCAGGAGGGCAAGTCTTTAAGCTTCAAGTTGGGACCAACAGAAACTGTTGGACTTGAAGAGATGTCTTTATGAGTCATGAGTCATGCACAGCAAAAACAGAAAAGTGCTAGAGAAAACAAATCAAGGGTAGAAAGGGAGAAGTGTGCCCCTTGTCTTGGGGAATGGTGTTTGTAAGTACCCGGGTGGGAAGACTTCATCGAGGAAACTGGAAAAAAACAGGAAGCTGGGGAGAAAGAAACCAAATGAAAGAAGGACACAGTGGCCAACGCTCAAGATGGAGAAACATTTTTGAGGAAGAACAGATGTTCCTTGGGATTCTGAGAAGACCCAGTCTCTACATGGATGCGTAGATACACTCTGCGAATTCCTGTTTGCAGAGTGCTTTGGTGTCTTCTGCTATAAGATCCGTGGCCGTCAACAGTCCTGGTACGTTAGGAGGTGTTCAGATGGAAGGGCCAGAAGCAGTTTCCATGTGTTGATGAGTGTTAGAACTTCTCCCAGCCAGCAGCACAGCAAGCCGCTCTGCCTGGTGGCATGGAAGCCCCAGGAACAGCCTCAACACTCACCTTATGCTGGCAGCCCATCCCTGCCTTGGCTTCCCAGCCAAAACATACACATCACTCAGGGCTAGCCATCTATTTTTCTGGCAAAACTGTGGCAAGAGGAGTTTCTATGAGATTAATGGTTACAAAAAGAACAAATAAATAAAAACAAAGCAAACCCAAAAAACATGGAAGAGGCAGGTGTGTCTTTTCAAATGATACGTGTCTACCTCCCTCCACCGCACCCCCATGTCTGCCTGTACTTGGGTGGATATGTCTGCGCCTGTGAGAATCTTTTTATTTAGACATCACAAGGCATTTGACCAATTTTGAACACGGCCGGCTTCAGTACTGGTACACAGAGAGACGCCTGCTCTTCCTACATAAAACTCTCCAGTTCAAACATGTTTGCAGAGCATGATTCATGGTGTTTCTTTCTGGATTGTCCAGTGGGTAATTGCTATACGAAAACCAGAGAAACAGATGTAGACCCTGAACCTTGGCTATAAATTTTTGTTTTATGATTATGGGTTTCAAATGTGCTGTGTCACACTGACAAATATACGGTTACTCTGAAACAAAATGGATTTTGGTCTCAAACTTTTGCTTTTTTGTTTGTGGTTGGAAATACTTTTAGTAGAGTTTATCATTGATCAAACACAAAACAGAAGAGAGGACACATATCAGAATGTTATTTTATGCCGTACCAGGAGAATATTTGGGAAAGGTTTCTTCCAACTGTTGGATTAATGTTTAAAAGAGGCGTTAATAATTTAAACTTCATTTATCCCTAAATTAACTAGGCCATTTTTTACCTTCTACCTACTCATTAATCTTTATCATACATGGATATGTTATTTAAAGTAGTGGCTTATTTGTATATCCTTCCTAAATTTTACTTAAGATGAAGAATTTGCAGGAAGACTGGTTTTCCAGAAGTATAAGAATTAGATTTCCTGATGAAGACATGATAAGAAACATGTGGCTAAATTTGGGGGCTGCTTTATAAATTAATACTTGGATTAAATAATAGCTCTAATGGTTGCCATCAGCGTAATTAACTCACGATGAGAAATGATGAATAGATTAGTGAGTGTTGTTGCACTATAAGAAACCCATAATATTCTATTCACATGGATTGAAATAAAAGATAAGCATTCAAAAGCCCAAGTTTATTCCTCTACAGTTAAGAGAACCCCAAGGTGATTATAAATTTAAAATTTTCTCACTCGTGCAAAGAAAGAAAACACCCAATCTCTTAACCCTACCCCTCCCCCCCCCGCCCCGCACACTTTATGATTGTTTTTGTGCCATGACATAATATTGAGGGTAAAAATTAGGGAGCAGTCTTTTCCCTTCCTAGATGAGGCTGATCCTCTAGCTTTAGAATTGAGAGTAGGGGTGCCTGGGTGGCTCAGTCGTTAAGCGTCTGCCTTTGGCTCAGGTCATGATCCCAGGGTCCTGGAATCGAGCCCCGCATCGGGCTCCCTGCTCCGCGGGAAGCCTGCTTCTCCCTCTCCCACTCTCCCTGCTCGTGTTCCCTCTCTCGTTGTGTCTCTCTCTGTCAAATAAATAAATAAAATCTTTAAAAAAAAAAAAAGAAATGAGAGTAAACAGAATTTGGGAGACACCACCCCCATCTTCATCTCCTTGTGACCAGAGCACCCTACCCTTTGGAAAGATGCTGGGGCAGGCAGCGGCATGCCCTCCCCTGGGGGAGCAGATACCTGAATACACACACCTGGCCCAGGAGCCATGTTTTTCCTCTCTTAATGATCCTGCTGTGCTTCAAAATGTAGCTGCTTCCTCAGGTTTTCTCAGACACCTTTTCAGTCACCTCCATTATCGCATACAGGATGAGTCCAGTTTCCAAGGGACTCTTAAGCAAGCATTTGGAGCCGTAAGTGCACGCACGCAGAGGTTGGTACATAATGTGGTGCTTTGTGTATCTTTACAACTATCTTAATGACAGTGTGTTAAATGTTTTGTAAATTCCTCTGTGCTCCTTGCTGAAGACGTGTGTTGTCTTTGTAGTTAAAGGGTTTCTTTATAAACCTCTGCTACGAAATGATGGCCACTTGAAAAAGAGAGAGAAAGAGAATAACAAACATAGTTTCAGCAAAATCTCACCCCTCCATCACCCTGGACTTTTCAATAGCAAGAACTGAGCTTGCTGGGCTGAAAATTGTTTTAATGTACCTTCATAAAAGGATCTTTGACTTGGTAAGTGTGTATGATGCATACTTTTCATGTTACACCATGAGTGCCACTTAGCAACTCCTGGAGACAGCAGCCGTTCAGCATGGGGCGGGGTGCCCCCTGACAGGCTTCTATAAGGCCTGGATGCCAATGAACATTCCAGCACTATCCACTGAAAGGAGACTGGGGCAGCGCTCTTCCCCGCAAGGGGCAAGGAAACTGTCCCTCATGCCCACCCGCTTGCCTGCCCTGTTTTGTGGGAGAATTGCAAGTAAAGACTGGAGAGGTATTAGAGGAGGTTGGGTGTTTTCATTCCTCCACAGTTTCCTTTCTTCCATGTACTTTGTTGAAGCAAGTTGCGCAAAGTGGCTGCAACGTGTATTGGCTCTCCCTTTGAAAGCTCTCTGCCTGAGTTTATTTGTAAATTTTGCATCTGTCCTGCTCTGTGTTTTAAGACAGGCTAAAAGGTTTCTCCTTCCTCTAGGTTGGGTCAATATGGGAAGTATAAAAAAGAGTCTCTTTGTCTTAAAATTATTCTAATAAATAACCGAGATTGGGCAGGGGCTAATATTGGTGTAAACAGGCCCTTGGAAATATAAAACCTTCACACTTAACCAGTTTTCCCAAAATATGTGTTTAATTATGTGGTGGTGGTGGTGGTGTGTGTGTGTGCATGAGATGACAAAGGTCACCAACATGCTATTCGGGGTGCAAGGCTGTGGGAACAGCAAAGTAATTTTCAGTGGACTGGGATCCCAGGGAGTTGGGTGCTAGTCATTGTTCTGAGCTTTGAGGCCTCAGACAGGTCTCCGCCTCCCCTCCCAGGGCTTGTTTCCCTCGGTGAAAAATAAGAGGATGAAATGGGACTTAGTACTTGTTGCAGGATACATACTGAGCGCCATATAAGCACTTTGCGGGGAGGGAGGGGTGCTCACAGCAACCCACTGAAGTGGGTAGTAATATATCCCCACTCTACGGATGAGAACGCTGAGGCTCAGAGAGGTTAAATACTCATCCCAGATCACACAGCTGGTAAGAAGTAGAACTGGAATTGAATCTATTTCAGCTTGAGTCCCACATCCACTCTTGACCACACTGTTTTCTCCCATCAGGACCTGAAATCAAATCCTGTACACCGTGTGATTCTGTGTGTGTGCTTGGGGGCAGGAGTCACTAATTCTTGACTGTTGCATACAGACCTGAGAGAATGTTTAAAAAGTAAATTAATCCAGAAAGCTGGATTTTTTTTACTCCAGAGCAAATGCAATCCCTTCGGCCAGGGCTTTGCAAGAGGGATGGTGGGGGGGGGGGGGGAGAGTTATCAAATGGAAAGTTTCTCAACCCAAGGCTTCCCCGAGGAGTAGCTCTCCTCTGCTCTACAGTTCAGGGCTTGCCTGTGCTTTTTCGGGAGTGGAAAAATACATAAGTTACAAGGAATTTAACAGACAGGCGGGCGCACAGAGGAATTTACAGGGTGGGCTGGGGGCGCGGGGGTGGGCAGGCGGCGAGCCGGCGAGGGGGGGGGCGGGGACCCGCGCTTCCAAGCTAAGCCGCGGCGAATAAAAAAAGGCGGAAAGGGAGCGAAGTTGGCGGCTCAACGCGAGCCGGGAGCGGTGTCCTGGCTCCTCCCCTGCCCGTTTTAAAAGCACTTCTTGCATTGTTTTTCAGGTGAGAAATGGGAAAGAAAGAGGCGGCTTGCGCGCTCGCCCGCTGCCTGCCTCTCTGGCTGTCTGCTTTTGCAGGGCTGCTGGGAGTTTTTAAGCTCTGTGAGAATCCTGGGAGTTGGTGATGTCAGACTCGTTGGGTCATTTGAAGGTTAGCAGCCCGGGAAGGGTTCACCGAAAGTTCACTCGCATATATTAGGCAATTCAATCTTTCATTCTGTGTGACAGAAGTAGTAGGAAGTGAGCTGTTCAGAGGCAGGAGGGTCTATTCTTTGCCAAAGGGGGGACCAGAATTCCCCCATGCGAGCTGTTTGAGGACTGGGATGCCGAGGACGCGAGCGAGCCGGGCAGGGTTTGTCTGGGCACCGTCGGGGTAGGATCCGGACCGCATTCGGAAGGCTTTTTGCAGGCATTTGCTTGGAAGGAGAACTTGGGATCTTTCTGGGAACCCCCGCCCCGGCTGGATTGGCCGAGCAAGCCTGGAAAATGGTAAATGATCATTTGGATCAATTACAGGCTTTTAGCTGGCTTGTCTGTCATAATTCATGATTCGGGGCTGGGAAAAAGACCAACAGCCTACGTGCCAAAAAAGGGGCAGAGTTTGATGGAGTTGGGTGGACTTTTCTATGCCATTTGCCTCCACACCTAGAGGATAAGCACTTTTGCAGACATTCGGTGCAGGGGAGATCATGTTTGACTGTATGGATGTTCTGTCAGTGAGTCCTGGGCAAATCCTGGATTTCTACACTGCGAGTCCGTCTTCCTGCATGCTCCAGGAGAAAGCTCTCAAAGCATGCTTCAGTGGATTGACCCAAACCGAATGGCAGCATCGGCACACTGCTCAATGTAGGTTTATTTTTTCCCTTCTTCTACCAAGAAAAAAAAAAAATGAATTGTCTCTCTTGCATGCAATAAAGACATTGGAAACAAACTGCACTGGTAGCAAGACAAAGGATTTAATGATTTAATGCTGAAAGGGTGTGATATGCTGGCGTGCATATTGATTCCCTCTGCTGAAAATTTCCTCTTAGATGTTTTCTTCCCAAACAACCCCTCCCGACCCCCACTCCTCTCCTTACCAACCTTACAGTCTCTTGAAAACAGTTTTAAAAATATGCATGGAGGGGGGGGAAAAAAAGTAGAGTGTGACCACAGGACTTTGAAACATTCTTCAAGTAAGGCAGTTTGACACATTGTGCAGTTTTTACTAAGATGTATGCAGTGGGGAATTTAACTTTGCTGTTCTTGGGATTAGCGGCTAGTTGTATATATTCCCCCCTTGTGTGTTTCCACAGTCCAAAGTAATTAAAATACGACATCGTCCTTGCAAGGAATTTAGCCTAATTAGGGTGGCTGTTTCTCCTGAAGTTCATAAACCACCAGTTAAAACTGCTGCTTCCAATGTTTTCCTTGCTAAGGAAAGGCAATATTTCTTAGCATTGACCCTGCTGCCACCTTTCCGAGTCACTTTGTTGCTCTAAGAAGTTGCTGTTTTGCTAGAAAACTACTGGCAATGAACACCCCTTGGGCTGAGCCATCCATTATTTCCATATCTTGCAATTCATCCCAGAACCTGGACATCAGTTAAAGGAAAGGAAATATAAGTGGAGTAGCCCAGTTTTTTAAAAAAAATATTGACTATTTGGTTATCTGATGCTGACACAATGCCGAGGCACGCATCTGGTCAACAGTAGTGTGGCTGCAGGCTTGAGAAACGACCAGAAGTCCCAGAAAATCCCACCTTCGGGTGGCTGTGGTGGGAGCCTGCAGGATGCATCGCCGCCCTGACAGTGATTTAGATAAATGGCTCAGCTATCTATCAAAATGTTTTTAGTACTTTATTTGACAATTCATTGGAGCATTAGCCTGAAAATGACATTTTAAATCTTTGTTTTCAAAGAGGTCAAAGTTTAACTGGAAGAAATTGAGTTTTCCTAATAACATGGTGGCTTATGTAAAGAGGGAGACGAAAAGGGAGAGAGAGGGGACAGTGACTAGATTTAAACTGCTCTCTCTGAAACTTTGTCTTAGCAATAAAGACTTGCTTCTTGGGCCAGGAAATCAACAGGTTTGTAGCTGAAAAATCAATAACCATTTGATGCCAGCAGTCTGGCTGTCTTACTTAGTATTTCGTAGAGCCATAACCAGGGCAAAAAGAATATAGTTGTCAGAAGCCGTCTTCATCTTCAGCTGCTCCCCAAATGCCTTTTCTTTCCTAATGCCTGTTTTCTTCCTGGAGAATTCAAAGAAGCTGAGTGTTACAAGATAATTTTACAACCCACCAACAGATCTTTTAGACCTGTCTGGTTTGTAGCAGTTAAAAGAGTGTGAACAGTTTCACTTGGAATCTCAGGGAACTGGGGCTCTGCAGAACTTTTTCTTATAAGAGAAAGTTCTATGAAACATATTTTTAACGAAGGAAAAAACAAATGTTCAGGACCCTTGGCGGAAAGCTATTAGACCTAATAGAGACTTTACAAGTAGACATTCTCCCTTTTGTAATTAACCCTCCAAACATGCCTATTAAGTTGTAGGAGTAGGGGGAAAAGCTTTGTTTGTTCTTGAACAAGTTAAACAAGGGATTTGCCTTATCTAGGGAGAGCGAGTGGTGAATGTGTCATTCGCCTAGGGCCAGCCGATAAGCAAGAAGTGTTGATAACAGCAAAGTTCAGCTAATCAAAGAAACTTGCATTAGAAAAAGTAAATAAAGGCATTTGACAAAGGGATTTCAGAAATTCCAGTGTCTTACTTTTGTAAGCAGGGCAATTAGTGCTTATTGTGGTCAATTTCACAAGGGTTCTAAATCCCACACCCCCAGCTATAGGCTAAATGAATAAATTGTAAAAATTGTGTATGCTCCTGCAGAGTTGCTTTATCCTCCATAAACCCCTTTATGACGGTCAGTTTAGTTGTTCAAGAGATTAAGTTTTTAAGCATAAATAAAAATTCTAACAAATGTCTGCCACATGGCGTTTGGTTCAGGGTGGCATGGGTAGTTAGGACTTTTGAAATAAAAGCATATTAGAACTTCATTTGGATAAATAAGAACATAAAAACAACAACCTTTTCCATTTTACTTAATGACTGTTTTGATGAGAAGCAGATCTGTTTGCGCTCTTAACACAGAGGAAACAGTGGGCAAGGGGAAAAAAAATTGTCCTAAATTCCGACCAAAAGTATTTTCTGCTTTGAGATTCTATTTTTTACGGGGTGTGTGTGTGTGTGTGTGTGTGTGTGTAGTAATTACACCAGAAGCCGTCTTTGAAAGGTGTTAGAATATTCTTTTTATTTTCTTTTGAATGTAAAATACACCAGAAGCCGTCTTTGAAATGTGTTAGAATATTCTTTTTATTTTCTTTTTTTAATTTTAACAACAGAAAAATGACATGCCAACCAGCTACGGGTTGGAGTAGGGCCTGTGAATTGCCTGTTATAAAAATTCGAAGTTAGGATTAGCGGGCTATAAGGGAATGTGGTATAAATAATACGATTTAAGACTGCCCCTGGAAGGTATCATAGTCACAAAGTTTCTATTCATATGCCTCCCGGATTATCTTGGTTTTAGGGCCGCTCCAGATGTTTTCAGCATTAATTGCTCAGTGGGCATAGGATAAATCCTAATATTTGTGGTCTAAATATAGTTGCTTTGGGTGAAATCATGAGTGTGACAACTTCTTGGCCCTCTTCCCTGTCGTCTCCTTGCTCAGCCCATCAAAAGAAAAAAGGAAAAAAAAAATTTTTTTTTGAAATAGTATTTTGCCCATTAATGAGGAGAAATAACCTGTTTTAAAAACAAACAGTGATGTGTGATTAAGGAAGGAAGAAAAGTCCCCTTCTCAAAGCCCTGGGACCTGAATTTTAAGTATTACACAGTATCCAAATCCTCTCCTAGTGAGATATAAATTGGGGTCAAAGTGGCAAAATCAAAGATACTCTCTGAAAGAGAGACTAAATAAAGACTGACAGCCACCGTATGAATTGAATAGGGTTTTGAATAAATATTTCGATGAAAAGGCTCAATTGTTTTTCTAAAGTAGGACATAATTTTCTGCTTCTCGGCCACATGACAGTGGTAACTAATACCATCAGAAAGAAGAAAGAAAAGGGACTTTTACTTACATCCCCGAGTGCAGGTTAGGGTCCTTTGAAAACAAGCGAAAGATTCACAAAGTTTTCCTTCCCTGTAGAGAAAAAAATACTAGAATTTTGTCAATATGCTGATAACATGATACTTTGGGTAGGGAAGTGTTGATGTGCAACCTAGAAGAAGACAACAACAACACATGAGTTTAAATTTTATCACCATACAGTGTAGATTCCAAAAAATACAACAGGAGAGGTAGACCTCTGTCCGCTTAAACTTAGGCTATGGAATTGATCTGGAAGCTCCAGTTAGAAGTTGATTCGCCAGCCCAAATGCAAAGCCTTTGCTTTGAAATAGGCCTTTTAAAAATTTATTTATTTATTTATTTATTTATTTATTTATTTATTTATTTATTTATTTATTTATACCTTATTAGATAAATGACCAGAATGGCCATTTCTGATAGGTTAACTGACCTGAATCAGAAGTTTTCTTCTCATTTCTGGAAGCCTGGCTCCGACCGTATATAACCAGTCAGTATTGTCATGAACTTTTCTTTAAAACATAAAAGTAAAAGAAAGTTCTTCTGGCTATCAGATGCTTGTAATTTACCTTCAACATATTAAGCCCCTGAGATGTAATGAAAATCTTGAAATGAAAATGAATGAAAAGGGAAGAAAATCTTACCATTTTCCCCTTTGTACATTCTACAAGCATCAATAAACTATGAGAAATGATAGAGATTGTAAATTCTGCTGTCAAGGAATTTCTTATCTTTAAAATCAGATTTTTTTCTTTTCCTTTTTCTTTTTACAAAAGGCTAGGAATTTTTAAATGAGAAAGTTACCCCCTAGGAGGAAAATGGAGATGTGAAACCAAGAGGCAAAATACGCAAGTCTCTTCAAGTCACACAGGACTTATTAAACAATAAATGCTGTATTCATTTTAGGACATCTTAAAAAGAATCTTCTGTAGAGTTTGAGTTACATGTAAGTGCCAATAAATTTATCTTTAAATGACATTTTTATACTTTAAATGTTCTGTAGATTCAGTTAACTATCAATTAAATACATTCTTTTGGAAATGGGAGCTTTTGATGAAGGTTAATCAGAAAAATCTTGGCTAAAAACCTTTTCAAAAGATATTAATGTAGAATCTTGCCTTTCAAATTATTGGGTAGTTAGGGCAATCGTACATCTCTGATTTTCTAGAATAACCCACTTTCAGATATACTGCCACAATTCCCACATAAATCATGGAAATATGCCAGATATTTCAATATTACGACATTTCTGAGGCTGCCCCTTGAACCCAGGAGTGGCACCGAAAGTCTTTGTTGGGATTCTATGGTCAATATAGTTAGAGCGCTCGCAGCTTAATTTTTTCGTTATGACTGAAGATCGCCTTGTGCTTCTGGGTCATTCTTCTGAACATGAATTCCTTTTGTGGCAAACTGTAGGTCTGTAAATAGAAAGCATCCCTTGCAAAATGGATTTAAGTATTATGACTGTGGTTTTGATTCCAACACATGTGTGTATTGGGAGTGGGGGAGGGGTGGACTTACTAAACTGAATCACTCTGAACAAATCTGTATCCGTTCTTGGCCAGCTTCTTCTTAAAAAGTTGAAATGGGTGGTGATGGAGAATGGAGAGCGGAGTTAACTCAGGTTCCAGATTTATCAATATCCTGTCTGTAAGTGGCTTGGCCTAAGTACCTCTTGTTAAATAGGAGATGAGATAACCTTCCCCCATCTGTAAGATCTAATAACACAACCTCATCAGTCAATATGTTGCCCTGATTTCTCCTCTTTTCCTTTCTGGCTTCCTTACTTCATCTTTAAGAAGTAGGATTCCTGCCTCATCCCACACTCCTAAACCCCTTTCAATGAATAACAAACAAAGTTGCAAAAGTTCTCTCCCCCTAGGAAGTAGTAAGGGTGAGTCTGCAGGTATTATATTATTTATCTTGAGCTTTCAGAGCTTCTTAGATGAGAATTCAAACAGGCAGTGGAACTGCTGACTTGCTTTTTCTCTGGACTTGCAGGGTGGGGAGTTGCAAGGGGGGCCATTCAGTAAGATAAGACTCTTGGTCCCCTGCATGATAAGGCGAGGATAACAGGAACTGACGTCAGCCAGGCTACCCAGCCTGGCCAAGCATTTCCTCTCGTCAGGGCACATGGATTCCAGGAGTCTCCAGGCCTCCCCCACTGCTGATGAACTGAACCAGCTGGGGGTGGGGGGCACGAAGAAAGCGAATTTCAACAGGAGTGATAGTGGGTGACCGTGTCCCTTGTTCCCAAAAGATTTCTCTAAACAGAACAAAGAGGCCTGGGTGGAAGGGAGTGATTGTCCTAAAAGCCGATTCCGAGAATATAATTGCAATTTTATGTTGTCCTGGAATAGCTATTTGTTTCCCAGCTGTCCACAGTTTTCCTCTGATGTGTCTTGAGCCGGTCTATCCAGCAGTCACCAAATCCTATCACCCATGAGCCCTGCCAGCTCTCCGTATAACAAAATGGGAGGGAATTCACATTGTCAGAGTTAATCCCTGGTACTCCTATTTACTTCTCTAAGTACCAAGTTCCCACCCCCATCCGCATCATATGACAGCGCTGCTAAAACCATTTCGTTTGCCACCAGCCCTGACAGCGCCCAGCTTTCCTCTTTCCTGTCTTCTTTTTTGTCTTAAACACAGATTATTTTTGCCTTCGCAAGTTTCTGCGATTTGAGGCCTGGAGGAGAAACTCGAATGAAAGAGCCTATGTTATTTTTTTCCAGTTCATAGGTTCCCGAGTCTACTCTTTTCTTAAAGATTGCTCTGTCGTTGTTGTTGTTTGCAAGTTTAAGTACTGAATAAGGGGTGACTCCTAATTTGACTCAAACAGAGTGAAATGTTGGTTTTTGTTATTATTGATCAATTACTGCTCGCCACAGATTGCATTTTACCACGTCAGGAAAAACCAACTAGCTGATTCCAAAATACTCTGGTAGCAGTAACGCAGACAAGACCGGATAAGATGAGCACATCCGTTTAACTGGGAGAAGAAGATTTGGATCACATTTATCTCAATTTTTCTCTAATTTCCAGAGCAAATGAAGACCTCATCTACTAAATGCCTCCTCTCAAAAATATGAAAGCTTTCGGGGCTATGGTACCTATGTCTTGTTATCAAAGTCCATAATTATAAAAAGGCTGGTCATCTGAAGGCCGTTTCAGCTTCAAAAGATTTTTTTTAGGGTCTGGTCTATTGGAAAGCTTGGGGGTATAATTAACTAAAATGGAAATGGAGGCAAGCGAAATTTAGTTCCTGATGTTTTAATTTAGCTCAGTACTGCCATGTGTTATTGAGGAGAATTCTTAAAGGCAAACATAATTATTTCATTATGGTCCTCAGAATGCTTTCATTGGCTTTAATGACAAGAAGCTGTATAAAAAGGCATACATTTTAATTAGCCCTTCTTATATTTACATCAGATAAATAACAAATAATTGATGAAAAACAAGTCTTTGGAATGGATGATTTCACATAGTGCGCTGGTTACAGTTTAATGATGAAACATTTCTCTGTTGCTTTGCATTTTAATTATCCAGACATTACAGTAGTGGTGCCATGGAGGTAAAATACCGTTGTTGCCATTTTATTACCAAAAAAAAAAAAAAATCACAATTAATGCCTATGAATCAGAAGCCGAGAAAGGTAGCTAGAAGCGCATCTCAGAGGAAGTAAATTGCCAGTCCCATTAATTTTACTACGTTTGTTAGCGCTCGTTTTGATCACTTTTTGTCTTTTATGCTTTATCTTTTTGGATTAAGACTGTCAGGGGTTTCACATGCGTTTTTATGGCCACATCTTCTCCTAAATATCTTTCTTTCTCTCTCGCTGCCTGTTTGGAATACTTGCCTGAAAGTCCCTGGCCAAATGTGTGCTGGAAATTCAGAGAGCCTTTTTCCATGTTGCAGGCTGCCTTACCTTTGATTTTATATGAAAACCCATTTCACATGATTCATCCGTTTTGGTGTACAGAACACTAATTGTTATTATTGATTTTAAATTCCGTGACCATTACAAGTAACCCAGATGACTGGCAGATAAAGGGTAATAATCCATGGAGTTCTGGAACTGTTTCATGTTTGTCTGGAGTACTTTATGTGATCAATATTAACTGCCCCATTGAAACTAACTGCTGTATCAAATAACAGTCAATCAAATGAATGTGCTTAGAGATTATTTATTGAAAGCTTTAATTGTTCACTGGGGCCCTGCTTATCAGAGGGAACAATAGGAATTAGAGATAGGATGAACAGGTTTGGATTTGCAGAGAAAGTTGGAGGATGCAGATGAACAGGGCCTCTTTCTGCTACTTGGGCCAGCGTTTCCAGAAACCCGTGTTGGGCTTCTAGAGGACAGAAGCTGCATGTACTCTTCTTACAAAGGTTATCCTATCACCTGTCTCTCTAGAGCTCTCTGGAGAAGGAGGTATAATGATTTTCTCGCCAAGAGGCTGTGAAAAGCTGTCACTCTCTGGGAGTTTTAACGCTTCTCCTCCGCGTGCCCACTCGCATTGACTACCCTCCCGTGCATCTCTCCACCTGTATTCCCACTGCCTGCTGGTCTGAGGTGATGGGAGTAGCCTCACTTGACACAGAAAATGGGAACAATAAGGTCCAACGTTGCAGGATTTGCAGAAAGATCAGAGATCCTGTAAATGAGGATTCTTTTCTCACCCAGAAAACGTGCTGAAGCCACTGAGGAGACAGACCTCCTTCTGCTCTGATTCCAGCATGACACCTGTGGCTCATGTGTCTTTGCTAATAGAGAGCATACTGTTTCAGTTGGTAGCTCTTGTCCTCAATGAGATGGTTCCCCTGTCTGTGGCTCATAATCTAGGTCCCAGTCCTTCCCGTTTAGCATTGGCCCTGCGTCAGTGGCATCCATTTACCAAACCCCCAGATTTAGTACAAATGGTTGATTTTTACAGGTGAGCATTGTCATAATACAACTTCACCCAAAGATGTGTCAGGGGTACAGTCCATTGTATTGCTCGCTGATGGATTAGATCTTGCATTGTTGCTCAACAAACACCTCTTGGGTGTCTGCCATGTTCCGGGCACTCTGGTATGTTCTGTTCTGCGGGCAACACCAAGTGATTCCTACCCTGTCCCTGCTCTCTCTGGACTCATAAGGTATGGGAGAAATTGTGTACTTGTGAGTCACTGTGACACACCCCCTTATAACACAAACACAAGTCTCTCCCTGGGACTTTGCATGTGACTTTGATTCTGGAAAGGACTGAAACCCACTGGAACCACAGCTGATGCATCAGAGGAGGGATCAGGTGGGTGAAACATTTTTGTCACAGGAGCAGGCAGATGTTTCTCCGTATGTAGGCCTCATAGGTAATTTCTAAAGGTGGTGTACCGTGGGGGCATTTTTTTTTTAAGACTGTATTTATTTATTTGACAGAGACACAGCGAGAGAGGGAACACAAGCAGGGGGAGTGGGAGAGGGAGAAGCAGGCTTCCCGCGGAGCAGGGAGCCCGATGTGGGGCTCGATCTCTGGACTCTGGGACCATGACCTGAGCCGAAGGCTGACGCTTAACGACTGAGCCACCCAGGCGCCCGTACGCGGTGGCATTTTAAACTTCTCTTGAGCAATGGAGTCAGTGCATCCCTTCTAAACTTGCTTCCTGAAGAATCCGCGTGGATATTTCTGGAGTGTTTGTTAAATGTTCTTTTGGGGTGCATCTCATTAGATTAGCTTTAAAAAAAAAATCTCTTCTTTATGATTGTTTCTATGACTTCTTGCTATGTGACAAGCCGCCCCCAAACTTAGTGGCCTAACTATTTATGATCTCGTTAGTCTGCGGATGGACTGGGCTCAGCTGGGCAGGTCTTCTGCTCCACGGGATGTCAGCTGAGGCTGCACGGGCTGCAGGTCCCGGAAGGCTCCCCGCCGTGGCTCGCAGTGCAGGCGGGTCGTTGGCGGAGAGCTCCGCTGGGGCCGTCAACTGGACGAGCTGCGCGTGGCCGCTGCTTCCCACAGCATGGCGGCAGGGCTCCGAGCGGGAAGGAGGGAGCGGAAGCGTGTCGGTGTACTCTGTGGGTGAAGCAGTCCCGGGGGACAGCCCAGATCCAAAACAAACCGCCTCCCGATGCGGACTGACAAAGCGGGTGCAGCCATCCCTAGCCCACCGTAACAATCATCACATACGCGCCTTCTCGAAGAAAGAAATGATTGTCTTCTGACTACAGAGACTAAACTGAAGGACTGGGGTGGGCTGTGAGTTTGCTGGTTTTTGGCTGGTGACCTATTTTTACAATAATTCTACTCTAATGACTGTGGGTACGTTATCAGTTAATCCTGGGTGGAAGGTGCGAGTCTCCCCATTTTACAGGCGGGGGGGGGGGGGGGGGACAGTTGTGTCTCAGACGAGGTGCGGAGCGTGGCTGAAGTCACAGGGCCAGCGAGTCGCAGAGCTGGGGCTAAAACCCCGGGAAGGTCTTTTCTCCATCCTCCAGGCGGAGTCCCTCACTGCCAGTTTAAGTCTGTCCTCTCCGTCAGCTGCGGGAAGAATTCCTGGGAAATGTCTTACGCCCTAATAATGCTGAGAAAGGACCAGGGCGTGTGTTGGTTTGGGGGAAACGTGCAAAAGAGAGAAGTAAGGAACTGTAACTCACATGAGTCCCTCTGACAACATTATTTCCCGAATAGAAGCCACAGCCTTTCAAATTGTGGAAGAAACCGTGAGGCCGTTTTATCCTCTTCTGTCCTTGTTTCCCATCCTGTTCGTGGCTGAAGTCTGCATGGGACTCATCCCTCCACGGCTCGCAGGAGTCGGGGTCAGGATGCGTATTGTATTTACGGAAGAATCACAGGAAGGTGAGAGACGAGGAATAAGGGTTCTCGTGTTATTCCGTGTGGAGATGGCTACTAATGATTCCTATGATGCCACCTCCTAGAGAAGCATCCCTATTGCACCTTCCGAAACTTTAAAGAAAGGGGTGGGGGAGAAAGCGTCCTAAGAGACGATGAAGTTACATTGCCGTGTTGGGATTTGCCACCAGTTTTAAGTATCTCTTTTCTTTAGAGGGTCCCAAACCTAACAAAACTATTACTACTTAATGAAATTTGCGTAAATAATTATGATTATTGGTCTCTCCCATAATGCTCTTATTTCAGTGATTTCAAATAGATTTGAAATGCAGGGTCGTTTTGGATTTTTATATGCCATGTTCTACCTGCAGTTTTGTTTGCTTGTTTGAAATTGTTGCTGAATTATCTATGTTGGGAAAGAGAGACAGATGGATGCAATGAGGTGACTTACTAGAGGTCATATAGTAGGTACTGAATGGAAGTCGATCTAAATCTGTAAGATGCTGCCATGTGTTATGGGGGTACAGCGTGGTCCTGTGCCCCTGGGCCACTGTGTGATACAGTGCAGGTGGGCATTCTTCATGCACTGCCTCTGCTGTGGGAGCTAGAGCTCCAGGTTCCCTCAGTTGTTCCCATCTGTAAAATGGGTCCATGACGCTTACCTTGCAAGCTTGCCATAGACTTAAATAAGAGTGTATTTGAAGACCCTGATATGTATAGTACTGAGTAAATGGACTTCTTCCCCCGTATTTTATTCTGAAAATATTTTTGAAATATTTTCAGAAAAGCTGAAAAATTTTACAGTTAATACCTGGATACTCCCCATCATATGTACCATTAAAGTTACCAGGTTTGTTTTCTGTTGTTTCTACCCATTTCTCCTATTGGTGTATGTGTTTCTGTTTTGTATTATTGACTGGGTTCCCTTTCTAACCTGGGAAGTTTTTGAGGTCCAGTACTGTGCCCTTCTGTTTTCCAGTCCTAGGATAGTACTTACTACCTGGTCAGTACTGAATTAACTATGGTTAAGTCTGGATATGTTCAAGCACAGCACCACTTGGTAGACTATTTATCAGCGCTGTCCAACAGAACTTCCTATAGTGATGGAAATGATCTATAATGCTGCGTTGTCCATTATGTAGCCGCTCGCCCTGCGTGGCACTGGAAATGTGGCTAATATGTTTGAGGAACTGAATTTTTTATTTCATTTTAATCTATTAAGGTTTCAGTAGCTGCATGTGGCTGGTGGCTACTGTATTGAACAACGCAGCTCTCCATACTCCAGCTATTAATATTTTTTCAATATTTGTTCCTTCTCTTGATTTCCCTTTCCCTTTAGCCATTCTTCTTCCCTATGGCTATTAAGGAGCTCTAATTATCTCTTTATGTAGATGGTGAATAGACTGGCGGGAAGATGTAAACAGAGTAAGTAGGGTGGTGATTTCAGTCATTGTTTAACTTGTTTTCCTTCTGGGTGGAACTGATTTTCTTGGGGCTTGGCAAACGTGTAGCAGCACTTACCTGACTAACACTTTACAGAGCTAAACCAAGATTTTCCCAGAATCCCAGTGGCCTGGATTTCAGTTCTCTTTCTTGTAGCAGTCATATCAGGGTGGCATCAGATTCCTTTCCTGTGCTCCGTGCCCTCTTGGCTTTCCAAAGGACACACAGTATCGTCCAACATTTTCAAGCTACATTCAACTCCATTGAAGTATCTTCAATTTCAGGGAGGCAGAGAGGAACAGGCCACACTCTAGGGAGGGCTTACTGTGTGTTCTAGAAAATGCCATGCTGTCTCTCCCACAGGCTCCTTCTCCTGCTTGTGTATGTGTGCTCTGCTTTGTAGCCCAGTGCCCGGCACACAGTAGGTGCTCAGGAAAGATGCTGAGAATAGTTCAGTAATAACGAACTTAAAATTCAGAATGTCTCAAGTGGTCTCTCATTTATTTGTATGTTTTTGGGTCACTCCGAACACCTGAAAGAAACTTGGAGGGAGCTGTCAAAACTTGGGAAGTTCGAGTTGGCTGTTATGGCAAGCCCTTATCAATGGGTTAGCCAGAACACTGGCCTGAATGGGTATGGGATGTTTTCTTGGACTTCTGGCACTTGTTTTGATATCCTAGGAATGGATTTTCTGATGATCCTCCTGTTGCCCAGGCCGTGGTCACTCCACCTCCCTTTTTTATTGTCCATCCCAAGAAATGATGTAAAGAAGGTAAATAGAAATAAGACCAAATCAACAATCAAGAGCAACTTTTGAACAAGGTTTGTCCCCCTGACCTGGGCCCCGAATGATTTCAAGTTGTGATTGATTTTCATTAGAATGCAAAACCACCATCATCATTAATATTTATTAAGTGCATATTATCTGCCAAGTGCACAAAATGAATTATGTCATCTGGGGAAGGCCCTGTTATTGCTCTATTATACAGATGAGAGTTCCCAGGCACGGGCACATTCTGGTACCCAATTCAGGTCTCCCAAGTAGGAGCAAGCAGTTGGAAGTTCCCATCCCAGCTTTGCATAATGTGGGTTGCCATCCTTCTGCCAACCATGCAAAGTAAACTCCTATTTGCTTTGTCGGGAGGGGGAAATAAGAAAGTTGGAAGCCTCAGAACCCACAGAATAATAAAAGGGTTTCCAAGTGAAAGCTGGAAACAATACATTTTTAACAAAATGGGCAGTTACTCTAATTGCTGTGCCCCTACTGTTCAATTCCTTTTTATGTCCTAATTCATTAAATTATGTGCACACACAGGCTTATTATTTACAGATGTATGCACTTTTAACTGGCTCATATGAAACAGATGTTTCACGAAAGGTAACGGAAAGCAAGTGATCTAAACCCTCCTTTAGTGGGTATCAAGTGAGTATTATAGCCCATTACCTGCAGGTCTTTTGCTATTATTCTGAACTGCAATGTCCAGTGTGGGGAGAAGAATTCAATCTGTTCCCTGGAGGAACAAATAAAAATGCAGTGACCCTATAAGCAGACATCTGCATCT
Source organism: Halichoerus grypus (assembly GCF_964656455.1). Classification (NCBI taxonomy): domain Eukaryota; kingdom Metazoa; phylum Chordata; class Mammalia; order Carnivora; family Phocidae; genus Halichoerus; species Halichoerus grypus. Next base: position 137,892,717 of record NC_135712.1, read on the forward strand.
CAAAATAAAAGAGGGTGTGTGCAGGTGATAGGCAGGTGGTGTTCACATGTGGGCTCAGGTGGATATGAATGAGTTTATAAGCAATTTGAGAAAAAAAAAAAAGGACCCATTGCATTACAGTCAACTTAAACAAATTTTTTTAAGAGCCTTATTCTATGATATTTTAATCATTACTGTCTTGGGATTTATAGCTGAGCAATTATCATACTCCTTTTCATGCAGAATTTCTTAATAATTTTTTAGATGGAGTTATCCCAGTTGCTCTTGGACTTGACAAGAATGCATGCAAAGTGTACGATACATGAGATGTCAAATTATTGTCCATCAGATTCTAAAAGAGTTGGAGTGAGCCCTTTCTACAGGTTCTTTATGGCTCCACCAAAATAATATTTAATAACTATAGAATTATTTCAGTTATTACTATGTAACAGACCAACTCAATACCTAGTGGCTTAAAACACAATTTATTATTAGCTTTCGAGGTTCCATCTCACTTGGGCTCTTTCACGTGGCTGCAGTTGGAAGTGACTGGGGCTGGACTCACCTTTGGGTTTGATGCTCAAGAAGACTTGTCATGTGTCCAATTCCCCAGCTGAGATTTGCTGGAACAGCTGGAGGCTGCCATAGCATCATTCTCTCCACATGTTCTCCTCTTAGGACACGGGCTTCCTTATCGCATGGTGGTCACAGAGCTCTGTACGTGGCTTCCCCTAGAATAAGACTTCCCGGAAACCCAGATGGAAGCTGCAAGGCTTCTTATGATCCAGGCTCATGTGTCACACAACATTACTCTTGCCATATTCTGTTGATCAGCCAGAAATCACAGTAGCAGCTCAGATTCCAGAGGAAGGGCCTTACACATTGGCATGGATTCCGGGAGGTGTGGTTCATTGACCAGACCATCTGTGGAGACCACTTTAGCATACAAATAGCTGTAAAAATAAATGTATACCTCTTTGTTAATGCAAGGTAACACGGTCTGATTAAAAATAAGCATGACCAATTCACATCGCAGTAAACTGGATGGCATATGTCAGTGGACAAGCCTTTCAATACCTCCTCAGAATATTGGGGAGCAATAATAGTCACCCCTCAGAGTTCACAGTGAGATTTATTGTTTATGATTTGTCTGCTCTCTAAACAAACAAAAAAATCAGAGCAAAAAGATGGGTGAAAAATATGTTGTTTTGCACGTTGAAAGCTGGAAACCATCACAACTGAAATATAAAATGGGACATGAAATATTAAGTGGAATATTAGGTTTATTGCATATATGACCATGAGAGTGCATTTTATTTTGTCCTATGGAGCTCTAAAAAAATCCATGTAATGGATTAAAGGTATTAAAACTCCCATATTCTGCCTGGCTCTAGGCCAGGGAACAAGGCATGATAAATAATCCCAATAGACAGAATATGTAGGAAGGAATTTTAAAATGTATTTATGATAGACATATTGACCTCCCTAACTAATAAAAATGTGTACCCGAGGTTAGTTTTGAAGGAAATGTGCAGACCTTACACATTCATAGTGCATATAAATACTATATGCACTATAGTGTTAGCGTCCTTAAAATATTTCCCACATCTTTGTGACATATGGCTGTCACACTCTATCTTTACCCTGGGAGCAAAGAAAAGCATGGATTTTATAGGAACATGTCCAGTTACTATAAGAAGGGATAGTTTTAATTTCCTTTATCTTAAAGCAGGGGTCAGGAAACTAAGCCAAATCTGGCTTGTAGTATGTTTTTATAAATAATGTTTTATTGGAACATGCCACGCCTGTTCATTTATGTCTTGTCTAGCGCTGCTTTCTTCCTCCAGTGGTAGAGTTGTCTCGCTGTGACAGAGACCATATGGCCCACAAGACTGAAAATATTTACTACCTGGCCCTTAATGGAAGAAGTTTGCTGACCTTGTCCTAAGACATTAACAAATTAATAAGATGCCTTAGAATAGAAATGAGTGCTTTAGTTTCTGGTTGATAATAAGCCCATATGGGGGATTCAGGAAGTCCGTTCTAGATCAAGCCATTTCCTGTGTGACCTTCACCAAGTCTTGTAGCTTCTCTGTGCTTCAGTTTCCTCCTGTGAATAATGGAGATTGAAAAACTGATAATGATGAGACGCCTGGGTGGCTCAGTCAGTTAAGCGTCTGCCTTCAGCTCAGGTCATGATCCCAGGGTCCTGGGATCGAGCCCTGCATCGGGCTCCCTGCTCAGCGGGGAGTCAGCTTCTCCCTCTGCCTGCCGCTCCCCCTGCTTGTGCTCTCTCTCTCTCTGACAAATAAATCAAATATTTAAAAAAAAATAAAAAACTGATAATGATAATAATCCCTGCTCTTCCTCACACTCTTGTCATAAGCGAGCAAGTGGGGTGATGTGAGAGCAGACACATCTCAAGTCTTCCGCCGCCAGGTACTGTGTGCTGTTGGTAGATCCCACG